>NC_051401.1:14123661-14133661 GCF_015228065.2 Penaeus monodon
CTGTGTCCTCAGGTTGTAAAAAAAAGTCTGTGAAAAGTCAGGGGACGCCATGGTAAACCCCACGGGCAAAACTCCTCCCCCTTGTTTGTCCGGGTAAAACCCTTTTAGGGGGGCCCTTTGGAGGGATGGGGATTTTTTAAGTGGACCTGCAGGGAAAGCCAAAACCAGCACCAGATACTGTCGATTGGGGAATCCCAGTATAAATTCTGCTCCTGCCTCTGGGGCCCCCCGCAAGTGATCACTGATATGTTCAGAAGAATTTTAGCCAAAACCCTTTTTCTGGAAACTATGCAGTGAAATTTCCCTTTGGTGATTGTGCGGGTCATACAACCAAATCTCCCCACCAAAGGGGGATGACCCCCCACCCCTCAACGGGGTCTGGGGGAATGGTACAAGACTGCCAGATGCAGAGGACAACGGAAAACCCCCATTTTCACTGACAGCCGTAAATGCAGCAGGGATCTGCAAATACCTACTGTTTCCTCCCCCCGTTTTTGGAGTTTCCCCTTCCAAACTTCAATTAGGTGGTTAAAAAAGGGCACCCCCAGAATGTAAAACCCAAAAAACTCACCGTTTTTCAGGCTTGGAAATTTGGACCTTTTGGGGGATAAAAAAAAACCTTGCCCCCCCAAAAGGAAAATTTCCAAAGGGCCCTAAAAAAGGGTTTTTCCCATAAATTTTTTCCTGGGAATTTTTTCCCAAAAGGTTCCCAATTTTTTTTTTTTTGGGGGGAAAAGGGGGGAAGGTTGGTTTTAAAAGTTCACCCCTTTTCCCCCGGGGCTTTGGGGGGGTGGCCCCCATAAAAATTTGAAGGGGTTTCAATTTAAACCAAAGGGGGAAAAAGTTCCTTTCCCAAAAACCCAAAAAATCCCTTTCCAAAAAAAAAAAAATTCTTTTTGGTAAAACCTTCTTAACCCCCCGGGGGTTGGGGACCCGGGGTTCCTTTGTGGGCCCGGCCCCCCGGGGAATAAATTTGCCGTAAAAAACCGATATCCCCTGGCCCCTCGAAACCCTTTTGAAAAACAAAGCCATGTGGGGGTGGTTTGCCGTTTTTCCCTTCCGGGGGGTTGAAAATGAAATTTTTTTACCCCTTGCTTCCCTTGGGGTTTTAATCCAATTAAATGGTTTTCCTTTTTGAGCCTTTAAAAAAAAAAAAAAAAAAAACCCCAAAATATAAAAATTTTTAAACCAATTAATAAAAAAATACCACCCACACCATATTAACATATTAATTCCCCTGCCCAAGGGTTGTTCAAAAATTTAAAGAATAAAATAGCGATTTTAAAGGGGTCCAAACCGGGAACACCCACAAGGAAACCCCCAGAAAAGGGTTGTAAACCAATTTTAACGGCCCAAAAAATTAAAAACCTTGAAAACCCTTTTTTTAAAAAGGAATAAATAACCAAAAACCCCGGGGAAGGGGGAGAGAAAGGTTTCCCCAAGGCCGGGAAAAAGGCCCCCCCCGAAGTTCCAAACCCCTTTTGGGGCCCCGGAAAGGGCAACCCGGTAAATTAATTTGCGAAAGGGATGAAAAGGCCCGGGTTAAATTCCTCCTTTCCCCGGGGTTTTTTGCAAAGGCCAAAGGGAAAAGGGCCTAAAACCCCCCGCCCTTGGAGTAAAAGGCCCCACCCCTTCCCGGGGGTTGGGGGGGGAAAAAGGGGGCCCCCTGGGGGACCGCAAGGGGGAAACCCTTTAAAACCATAAACCTATATTCCACAACCAAAATATAAATAATTTATTATATTTCTAAAAAATTTTTTAAAATTATTTAAATTTTTTATTTTCCCCAACAATTGGGGGGTTGGGGAAACCTAAACAGGGGGCCAGGAAATCCTCCTTCCCTTCCGAAAAGGGGCCCCCCTTCGGGGGACCCCGGGCCCTTTGGCCCGGGGGGCCCCCAAAACCAGACCCATGCCCAGGCCTTCCCCCGGATTGCTGAAAGGCCAACAATGGGAATGTTTTCCCCAAGGGAATTTGGCTAGGTGGTTTTGGGCCCGGGGTTTTTACCCAATTTATAAAATTAAAGGTCCGAAATCAGCTAAGGAAAACCCCTTTTCGTTAATCCAAAATCCCCAAAAAACCTTGTTCCCCAATCCGGGAAAAATAGATGAAAAAAGGCCCTAAGACAATTCCCGGGGGACCCTGTGGGCCCGGTTCACCCTTTGCCCCCCCAAAACTAAAACCCCGGGGTAGAAGGGCGGGCAAAAACAAGGCCTTGGGGAAACACGCGGGGGGCCTTTTCTGTCCCTGGGGCCCTCCTGCCCCGGAAAACCCCCCAATTTTAGGCCCGGGTTGCCAGCCAAATCCCCAATTAAAAACCTTTTTGACCCCCCAAAATTGGGGAACTAGGGGGTTTATAAGGTTTTTTCCATTCAGCTGGGGGCCCAAAAAAGGCAAAAGGGTTGAAGCATTAAAAATACAGGTCCCCATGCCTTCCTTTCACCCTTAGTTGGGAACCCCCAACCCTTCAATTAAATTTTATTTAAATAATTTAAAATATAAAAATTTTAAATTAAATATTTTTTTAAAAATTTTAACCTTAAAAAAATTTTTTATATAAATTAAATAGTTTTATAATTAGGGTTTATAAATTTTATATTTCTTTAAAAATTATATTAACAATTTATTCAATTTAATTTAATTTAATTTTAAATTATAATATATTTTTTTAAAGGGAACCCTAAGTTTTTATATTTAAATTATAAATAATATAACCCTAAAATAAAAATATTATTAAATTTAAAGTTTCCTGGGGGTTGTTTTGGTTTTTTCCGGTTTGGATTGGTTTGTGAGGGGTTTTTTGTGGGAAAATTATCCTATTTTTAAAAAATAAATTTTTTTAAAAAATAATTTAATCTTATTTTATTTTAACTAAATAATTTATTAAAAAATAAAATTTAAATTATTTTTTTTTTTCACACACCCTCCCCACACAAAACTACCCACCACAACAAAAACCAACCACCCCACACCACCACAAACCACACCCTAACCCCAACCCACCCCCACACACAAAAATTTAATTTTAATTTAATATTTATATTATTAAATTGGGTTTAAATATTAAATAGAAAATCCCTTTTTTAAATAAAAAATTTTCCCAAAATAATTTTTGGTTTTTATTATTTAAAGAATTATAGAATTTTTTTAAAATATTTTTTTAAATTTTAAAAAACAATCGAATTTCACCAACAATTTCTCCTTTTATTATTTTACAACAACTTTTTAAAAAATTTTATAAAATTTAAAAACTGAAAAAATAAAATAACCCCAAAAAATTTTTTAAATTTTAAATGAATAATAAATTCCCAAAAAATTTTTAAAATAATAAATTTAAATAATTAAGTGGTTCTTTTTGGGGGTGGGGGTTTTTTCATGTGGGGGTGGGGACATCTTAAAAAATTTTTAAAAATTAAATTCTAAAAAGGGAAAATTTAAAAAATTTTTAAATTATTTTTACTTCCGTGTAACCCTCCACATTTTTACCCTGGTGCCCATTTTTCCGGCAGTTGGCCACGAGGAGGCACTGCAAAAATTTTGAGGGACGCAGAGGCTGTAAAACGGGCATTTGGAGGCTTATGCAGGCTGCCCCTTTTTTTTGACGGGCTAGCCAGTGGTGGCAGCTCCCAAGGCAAAAGGCATGAAACCCCACTTAACACTATCTGGGCTACCAACCTTTGCTTCACATAAACCCTTAGATTAAAAGCACCCCCCCTATTTTAAAATATATTTTAAAATATATATATAATATATATATATATAAAATTAATATATATATTTTTAAACTATATTTTTATATTTTATATTTTTTATAATTATATATATATTTTTTAAAATTATTTTTTTATATATATATAAAATTTTTTTGTTTTGGGGTGTGTGTGTGGGGGTTTTGTGGTGTGTGTGTGTGTGGGGGTGTGTTGGTGTTTTTGGTGGGGGGTGTGTGGGGTGTTTGTTGTTGTTTTTTTGGGGTGTATATAATAAAATATATATACATTATATTATTTATATTTATATATATATATATTTTAAAAAATATATATATTAAAAATTTTTAAATATATATATATTAAAATGTTTTTTTTTTTTTTTTCACCCCCCTACACCCCCCCCACCCCCAAAACACACCACACATACACCCAAAACCCCACAACACACCCCCCCCACACACAAAACCCCCCACACATACACACACCCCCACCACACACCCCACCCCACACACCCCAAATATATATATATATAAAAAATATTTATATTATATATTTTAATTTTAATTATATATATATTTTATTTTTTTATATTGTTATTTTTATTTTTTTATATATATATTTATATTTAAATATATCTATATCTAAAATTTTCTATCAAATCTATCTTCTATCTACTATTTTTTAAAAAGTATTACATTATAATATAAAATATATATTAAAATATATATTATATATATTATTTTATAATTTTTAAAAATTTTTTATATTTTCTATAAAATAATATATTATCTTATATTATCATATTTTAATTTTGTGTGTGGGTGTGTGTGTGTTTTGTTTTTTTTGTGTTGTGTGGGGTGTGTCCCAAAACATTTTATATATATTATATTATATTTTAAAATTATATATATTCTTATATTAATATTTATATTATATTTATTATACTATATATATATTATTATATTATATATTAAAATAATATTATATTATAATTTGTATATATTATATTATATTTTTATTTATATTAAAATTCCCCTTTAAAATTATCCCTAAAACAAAAATCTAAATTTTAATTAAAAATATATATATATATATATATATATATATTTTAAATATCTATATTATATATTATATTAAAATTATCCCTATTCCCCTTCCCTTATTTATAAAATATTATATTTTAATATATATATATTTTATATATATAAAATTTAATAATATATATTGTTTTGAAAAATATATATTTTAAATATTTTATATTTTTTTATTTTTTTTTTTTTCTATTATCCTAACCACAATACATTTTTCCCCTATAAAATATATATAATATATTTAATATATATTTAAAATATCTTAAAATTTTATATAAAATAAAAAACACACACACCCCAAAAAAACCCCACACACACACACACACACACACACCCACACACAAAAACCCCACACACACAACCCCCACCCCCTTTAAAAAGGGATATATGTATATCCCACATTTATAAACATATACGAAAAACCCCTTTATGAAATTTTGTTTTTGTATACAAAACCCCTTTTTATTTCTCCCCTTTTTCTGATTTTTTTGGGAAAATATATTTTTTTCCCCCCGTTCCGTCATCTGCGGGTTTTATGTTTCAAATAATGATTTTCCTTCTTTTCCTTAAAATTAAAATATTCGTCCCTTTTTTTTCTCTTTATAAAAATTATTTACTTAGACGGATATTCCGCGTGAATAAAGGGCGCGTGGAGAAGAAAAGGGCAGCTGCCAGTTTTCAAAGGCTCTAAACAGGTTTTTCTTTTCCCGTAAAAATAAAGACGCTGGGTGTGGGGTTTTTTCCCGTTATCTATCTATCTATCTTTTTCTATTTATTTTTCTTATATCTTTTATATATATTTTATATATATAAAATATATATTATATATATATATATAATATATATATAATTTTATATATATATTATAAAATATTTATATATATATATATATATATATATATATTATATATTTTTATATATTTTTATGGGGGAAAATTTTTGTGTGGGGGTGTGTGGGGTGTGTGTGTGTGGTGTGTGGCGCGTTATGTGTTTGTGTTTTGGGCGTGTGGGTGCGTTAGGGACTTGTGTGTTCTAAAAATATAAAAAGTAGGGACAGGATGGGAAAAAACCGTTAATTTCATCTCGACGGGTTATTCAATGACTTTTTACACCGGAGCTGATACAATAAAGCATCGGGGAAAATAAAAGTAACCCCTTTTTTTTTTTTCTTTTCCCCAAAATTTAATGCTGACTTAATACCCTCCCCAAATATTATGTGAGGATAGAAAATATATTTTAGTTTTATTATAAATATAAATAGAGTTGATAGATAGGGAGATTGGTGCTTATTTGGAATAGACATAATTTTAAACTGGGGAAAAGAGTTTTAATACTGAAGGGAAATCTAGAATATGAAAAAACATTGCTGTTATAAGCTGAAAAAGGGGGCCCGGGGTACCCTTTTTGTCACTTCTTTCAAGCTGCACCTTTCACACCATTTTGCTTTGTTTCTCTTTCATTTTTCTTCTCTAAATTCTGTGCGTGTATGTGTATTTTATTTATTATATTTTATATAATATATTATTTAAAATTTTATATTATATATAAAAATATAATAATATATATATATTTTTAGAGGGGTTTTTTATTTTTCTAGTTATTTTTATTTATATATATATATTTTTATAAAATTTTATATATATATTTTATATATATATATTTATTTTTTTTTTAAAATTTTTTTTTATATATAGATAGAAAAAGAAAAAAAAAATTTTTAGATAGATGATAGATGATAGATGATAGAAATAGATAGATTAAATAAAAGATAGATGATAGATAGAAGGGCAATAGATAGAATAGAAAGAAGACATTACTACATACATACATACATACATAATACTACATACATACATACAAATATGTTACATATATGTGGTTTATAAAATTTTTCATATCCATATATATATATATATTTAAAATATATATTTTATATAAAATATTGATTTTTATTTTTTTTATATATATAATAATATAAATTTTATATTTTGTGTGTGTGTGTGGGGTGTGGGTGTGGTGGGGGTGTTTGTGTTGAGAGAGGAGAGGAAAAGGGAGTTTTGTGTTGTTTTAATCATGTTTATTGGACCAAAAGGACAAGGGATGAATAAGAATGAATACACACCACACACACACACACACCACACACACACACAACACACACACACACCCACACACACACACACCCACAATATTAATATATTATAAATATAAATTTTTTAAAATATATTTTATATATTTTATATAATTATATATTAATATATTATAATTAACCTTTTTTAATCCCTCAAAAAAACGCATCCCCATTCCCAAATAGAATCTTCTCACAGTTTCATAGTTTCAATCACTAACGCTTCTAATCTATTTTTGTTGCAATTTGTTTCCCGTTTTAAATTCCCCGGGAAATTTTTCGAAAAAGTATTTCGCCAAAACCAGGGACCCACTCGCTCCAGGGTTTGTGATTTCTGAATGATGGTGAAGTCTTTTCGGGCCCGCAATTGTAAAGGTGAGATAAAAATATTTTCAAAAAGGGAGGGATTTTATAAAACTATTATGAAAGGGAATGACCCAAAGATGCCGTAAAATTAGTGTTGCTAATAACACCCCCGCCACTATAAGATAATGATGAAACAGCCATGACGGTTTTGTAAAGAGGGTAAAAAACTGAAAATTTTTCAAAATAAAATTATTTTGCAAAATATTTTGCAATACCCATGATGTAACGATAATGGTGAGATAATGATAATAAAAAACCCATTTTGGGAATGATAATATTTAATATCAAGAAAAGTTTTTCGTAATACTCCCAAAAACCCATAAAAAATATAACAATTTATTATATTTTAACATGTTTATTATTTTAAAATAATAATAATGATGATAATAATAAAAATAATGAAATAAAAATTAAATTTTAATAATAAAATAATAATAATAATTTAAAAAAAAAAAATAATAATAATAAAAATAAAAAATAAAAAAATAATAAGAATGATGATAAATGATAATAAATAAAAAAAAAAATAATAAATAATAATAAAAATAATAAAAATAAAAACAATAAAGATAAAGATAATAACAATAACGAAATGAAATGATAATGATAAAAATGAAAAAGTACAATAAACAAATAAAAAAAATAATATAAAATTATGATAATATAATAATGATAAGGGTAAAAAAAAATAAAAAATAATATAATAATAATAAAAATCATAAAAAAATAGTAATAACAATAATGAAATAATAAAAAGAACAAAAAAAACAACAAAAAACAAGGATAATAATAAATAAAAAAAATAATAATAAAAAATTTAAAAAAATAATTAATAAAAATTTTGTAATAATAATAAACTTTTATTAAATGAAATAAAAAATAATAAAGATAATGATAAAAAATTTGGGAAAAATAATGGTAATAGAAAAATAATAATGATAAAAAAGGGTAAAAAAAAATGTGTAGTAGTGTAAAAATAATGAGGAAAAAAGATAGTAATAACAAAAACAAAAAAAAATAATAATAAAAATAATAAATAATAATTTAAAAAATAAAAAAATAAAAATAAATAATAATAAATTTAATTTAAATAACAATAATAAAAGGATAATAATACTGTAATAATTATTTAAAAAAAATGTCAATAAATAAAAGATTTAAAGTTTGGGAATGATAATGATAATAATAATAATTAAAGAAAAAAATAATAATAAAAAATAATAATAATAATAAATAAAAATAATAATAATAATAATAAAAATAAAAAAATAAAATAAAATTAATAATAAAAAAAATAAAAATTAATATATAAAAAAAATATTAAAAATAATAAAAGTAATAAAATAAAATAATTAAAAAATGAAAAAAATAATATAAGGAAAAAAAAAATATTAAAAATAATAATTATAAAAAAAATAAAAAAAGAAAAAAAAAAATCAAATAATAATAATAAAAAACAATAATAAAAAAAATATCAGTATTAGCAATAATAATTTATGATGAAAAATAATGATAATAATGATAATTTTAAATAAATTGGGCCCCTAAATGTTTTGATACGTTATTAAGAATGCAAAAAATACTACCGTGTTCATATATTAAAAAATCTTACAATATACAAATTGGATGAACCGTATTCATGTTGACAAATATATAAAAGGTAGGAATGAGAATGAATACCCTCATAAAAAAGAGATGTATTTTACACCGGGTTTTGTTTTTAAACAGTATTTCTCATGAATACAAAATCGAAACCGGTTAAAAAAATTTATATCTTGTATTGTGAAGATTTTCATTCTCATTCATACCTTTTTTTACAAAAAAAAAAAAAAAAAATAAAAGATTAAAACCCGGAGGATCTCGAAACTGTTTTTATTGTTTAGTTTTTTTTGTCATAATTTCCGGGGTTTTTTAAACGAAAAGTGGGGTTTCAAAATTTTTTAAAGATAAGTGATTAGTCTTTTTTTGGAAGGCTAATATAAAAAGAAAGAAACCCCGATGAAGTAAATACAGTGCACTCGCCACAAATTTAGAATTTGTATAATTTTGGCGCTGGAACACTGTGGGGGAGGAAAAAAATTAAATGCTAGGGGTTTTGTTTTCTGCACATTTATTACCATTCAGAGCATTCTCAATTCATCATTCCACGCCTAGTTTTTATCTCGTAATGTTTCTTGTTCACTTTAAAAAGTAAAAAATACAAAAGAGGATTAGTTATCTCAAACCTTTGCCGTCGAGTGCCGCGGGTTGGGAAAATTAGAGGAATGTGACCGGGGAATATGTATAAATTAACAAAAAAGGGCCCCAAAATTTCCCGTGGGGTTTATGAAGGTTTGGGCTGGATGAGAGTGGCGGGATGAATGTCCCCCGGGGCTGCGTGCCACCCGGGGGCACTCCAGCGTGCCGAGGGGGCATTTACAAAATCAAAACAAATTAAACTTTTGGGAAAAGGTCACAGTACTGTGGTTTGAGGGAGGCAGAAAACTAGGACTTTCATCCGACCAACTGAAAATTTCCCGGTAATGGGGAGCTATTCATAGAGTTATCAAAAAAGATAATTTATTTTTCAATGTTTTTTTCAATATCTCACGATTTTACTTTACCGAGTTGGTAGTCATTCGTGCCCTTAAAAACTTTATTTTGGGGGTGAAAAGAAGGCAAACATATCTTTTGTCCAAATAAAAGTGGAAAAATACAAAGATATG
>NC_051401.1:14171161-14176161 GCF_015228065.2 Penaeus monodon
TCCATCAGTAATGGATGATCTAGAGAACTTAGTTGATGACGATAGATGCTATACATCAAAAGTCGTACAGCAATTTAGCATGGTATTGAAAGGGGTAAAAATGGGTGAGGGTAGAGAGAGTAAATGGGTTATGGCAGGGATAAGCAACCGGGTGATGAGATCAAAGTTGTCAAAGGATAAAGAGTGGGGTTCTGCAAGGAGGTCCATGGGATAAGGATGGATTAGCAAAGGGGAAAGGGGGGGGGGAGGCGATTAGACCAAAGGGCAGGAGAAATACCATAAGGGAGAGAATCCAGGGAAGGGGTTTGTTGAGGCAAAAGGAGGTCACATGTGTATGTAGGGGAAAGCGAAAGGGATAATGGAGAAGGATGGGAGGATGATGCAGATGAAGCAGAGGGGGGGGGGGGGAGAGTTGTTGGGAGGAAGTGAGAGGATTTTCCATTGCAGTGTGCATTATATGTAGCCGCGTCTCGGGTAGCTCCTGTCACAGTTTATGATTTCCACCATTGCATTGCAAATCCCAAAGGGCTAAGGGGGTCGCGGGTCGTTTCATGACTCGTGACACAGAAGGTTTCTGTTGCCGCCACGCCCGCGCTACAGCTTCGTTCCACGCCCACCGTCTCAGGTCATGGCATCTGTGCTTTACCTTGTTATTTATTTATTTATATATTTTGTTATTATTATTATTATTTTTTTTTTTTTTTGAATCAGTGACGGCATTTTAACTCTAATAACGATGACAATAAGTAACAATAAGAATGACGGCTATGGATAATAACAATAATAACATCAATTATTATCATTTCGTTATTGCTAAAATTATGAAAATAATAATAATGATAATGATAATTATCTTTGTTGGTGGTGGTGGTGGTGTTGATGTTACTGTTGTTGTTGTCGTTATTATCATTTATATATTTTTTTATATATTACCGTTATTATCATTTATATATATTTTTTTATAAAGATGATAGTAACGCTAATAACAAAAACAACAACAATAACAGCAGCAGTAATAGTAGTGGTAGTGATAGTAGTAATAGATGGTAGTAAAAAAAAATAAAAAAATAAAAAAAAAAAAAATATATATATATATATATATATATATATATATATATATATATATATATATATATATATATATAAAGAGCAACAAAAAATAAAATGATATGCTAATAATAATAATATCGTTAACCTAGTAACAACAATAATAACAAGGTTGATAATAATAATATTAATAGTAATGATAATCATAAGAAAAATAATGATAATATTAATAATGATAATAATAATAATCATAGTAATGATAATAATAGTGATAATATTATTTAAAAAATAATAATGATAATGATATAGAATTAAGTATGGTAATAAGATTAATAATGATAAAGAATTATAATGAAAATAGTAGTAGCAACAATAATAGCAACAGCAACAACAACAATGATAACAGTGATAATAATAATAATAAGGACGATAGGAATGGTAATAGTAATGATAAAGATAGAGTGATAATAATAATAATAATAATAATAATAATAATAATAATAATAATAATAATAATAATAATTAGTCCTGGGTATGACAGTAAACTGCAACCGGTTATGGAGTTTCGACGTGGGATAATGAGGTTACCCTTTGCCATAACTACCTCCAAGTCACCCTTGAGCAAGGTGTAGTACCTGTCAGCTCCCCCCGAGGCCATGAAGTACCGGGTTGGCGTCCGGCGGGGGCTAGTCTGTCTTATGGGTAGGAAGGGCTCTTATTCTTGGTTGACAGCTTTCCTAGAGTTGGTGTCTCAATGAAAACACTGGTGGTTGTGCAACTTTAAATTCACTATTCCTCTTATGAGTGAAATGAGTTCCCAAAATTTTGAAGATAACGGCGTGAATGGCACTGGAACTCTGTGTGAAGGCGTCTCGGCCGACAGGTGTTCCCCGGTCCAGCAGCGGGGACCCGGTCGTTATCCTGCTACTGCTAGGAAAAAGTGGTCAAAGGAAGTGAATATTGTTGTGATAGAGTGCTATTTTAGATCGAAACCTCTTGATGAGAATGGTGTTCCAATAAAAGGATATAGGCAAAGGAAGTACAAAGAATGGCAAGAACGAGGATTTTTTTGTTTTTCGGAACAACGAGTGTGTGATCAGGCAAGGGCAATTAGAAAAATGGCTGGCTTACGGAATTAGAGTTAGAAATGATACAAAGAAGGGTTAACGGTATGTAAACTATAACGAGGAAGAGAACAATATTACAGCGAAAGACACCCAAAGTTTGAATGGTGCGACTGAAACTGCAGTCTGACAATAGAACTGAATTAAACATTTATGTTGAGGAAGCGTCAGAGGAAGAAATAGATAATGTGAATGAACTTAATGAAATATACAGCTTGAAAGAGAACTGTGAAGGAATAATGTTTTAAAAAGTTGAATATCAGAAACTAAATATGACTGTAAGAGAAGTAAATAAAGTTTTGCCGTATTTTCAAACCTCAAATATATATGAAACTAACAATCTCATTATTGTTGTTTCTGTTTGGGTTGCAAGACGGTTGGGGTTAAAAAAGCAGACTGGGATAGCCCACCCTGAACCATGGTGGAAACGTAGAATAGAAAGAGACATCAAAGAACTACAAAGGAGTATCTATCTGGTGACGAGGCATAAAAACGGAGAAAGGAAATCAAGAGAGAAGATTAAGAAACTATGAAAAATTCAGCATCCATCGGAAAGGAATTGGAACTGTGTTAGAATAACTGGAACAGAGAGTCCTGGCAAAGAAAGCCAAAATTGATCGATATACCAAAAGACTTCAGCAATACAGGCAAAACCGACTATTCAACTATGACCAGAAAAGATTGTATTCTGAACTTAATGGGAACAACCGGGTGGCAAATGAAATTCCAAATGCGGAAGAAAGTAGAGTGTTTTGGAATAGAATATGGGGAGTGAGTAAAGAACATAATTACAATGCTGAGTGGCCCAAGACGCTAAAAGACAACTTTAGGTATCGGAATCAGGAAGGTTTGGTCATAACTGAGGAAAATGTCTTAAAGCAAAGTAGAAAGGTACCAAATTGGAAAGCACCCGGAAGAGATGGAGTTCAGGGTTTCTGAGTAAAGAAACTGACAAGTGCATGAAAAAATTGCCCATCCATTGAATGAGATTTTAAGAGGAAATGAACAACTGCCTGAGTGGTTAACTTTTAGAAGAACTGTTTTGTGCCAGAAAGATATAACCAAAGGTACCGCTGTAGACAACTACCGACCAATTTCTTGTTTACCGATAATGTGGAAGCTCTTTACAGGTATCATGTCTGATTATCTCCATGTCTTCTTAGAGGAAGAGAAACTATTGCCTGAGGAATAGAAGGGCTGTAGAAGAAAGACCAGAGGGACCAAGGATCAGCTGTTAATAGACAAGGCAGTACTCAAGGATTGCATAAGGAGGCACACCAACCTTGCTATGGCATGGGTAGATTATCGAAAAGCTTATGATATGATCCCACATAGTTGGATTAGAGAATGCCTAGAGTTGTTTGGAGCTGCTGATAATATCAAAATGGTTTTGAGTAGCAGCATGAAGAACTGGAAATTGGAATTAACATCATCTGGAGTTTCTTTAGGCGAAGTTAACATTAATTAAAAGAGGAATCTTCCAGGGGTATTGTTTATCACCACTTCTTTTTGTTATATGCATGATACCTCTCACTATGGTGTTGAGGAGGAAAGTAAATTTTCATTATGAGTTGGGTAATAAGGTTACGAAGTTAAACCATTTGTTATTCGTGGATGATTTAAAGTTATTTTTCAAAGTCTCATGACCAAATTGATTCTCTTGTAAAGACAGTGCAAATGTTTAGTAAGGATCGGGATGGAGTTTGGGATTAACAAGTGTGGAGCTGTCATTTTGCAGCGAGGAAAAATTGTTAGAAGCACAGGTGTATTGCTGCCAGATGGGAAATTCATGAAAGCTATTGATGAAGAAGGCTGTAAGTACCTTGGGATGCTGGGAAGTGATAAGATTAAAGAAAATGAAATGAAACTTCAATTTATAAGAGAGTACAAACGTAGGGTAAGGTTAATACTGAAGTCTAAACTAAATGGTAAAATCAAGATAAAAGCAATAAACACTTGGGCAGTTGCAGTTTTAAGGTATGGGGCTGGTATTTTGAAATGGAATGTAGAAGAAATAAAGGAATTAGATAGAAAGACCAGAAAATTACTTACTATGCATAAGGGTTTGCATCCAAAAAGTGATGTAGATAGACTATATCTTAGTAGAAAGGATGGTGGAAGAGGATTGATGACCTGCGAAGGTGTTATCAAAAGTGAAGAGAACAACCTGGGATGGTACCTCAAACATTCTAATGAGAGATTGTTTCAAGGTGTCAAAGATGTCGGTATTTTGGAATTTGAAAAAAAAAAGTTGTAGTAAAGATGACTTTAAAATATCGATGAGAGAAAAGAGAATGGAGGCCTGGATAGGGAAACAAATTTACAGTCAGTTTGTTAATGATATGCCTCTAACAACGGATAAAGACAAAACCTGGAGTTGGATGAGAAAGTCTGATCTGAAAATAACTACAGAAGCATTGATATGCGCTGCTCAAGAGCAAGCTATCAGAACAAACTATATAAAGTATAACATTGATAAGTCCGTTGATTCCCCGGCATGGAGATTATGTAAAGAAAGAGGAGAAACTGTGAGTCATATAGTTAGTGAGTGCAAGAAGCTGGCTCAGACGCAATATAAGAGGAGATACGATAATGTCGCAAAAATTATTCATTGGAAACTTTGTGAAAAGTTTATGCTTGAAAGGTTTGATCAATGGTACGAACACAGCCCAGAAGCAGTGCCGGAAAATACCACTCATAAGCTTATTTGGGACGTGAATATTCAATGTGATCACACCATCGAAGCAAGAAGGCCTGATATTGTCATTATTGATGAGGTTGAGAAGTCTGCAATAAATATTGATGTTAAAGAGAGAAAGAAAAAATTTT
>NC_051401.1:14183661-14191161 GCF_015228065.2 Penaeus monodon
ATTCTTCTATAGGAAGTAAATGTCGCCCCTCCTTGCGGTAAATAATTGTAACAGGTAAGGTACGAGAAAGGTGTGATGGAGAAGCAAAGAACCAATCACTGACTTCATTTTTACAGAACTACTAATGTCCAATGTTCATGGTGTATGCGATAGGCTAAATACATAAAAGAACATTATTTCAATGAAGTAAAGGGAATAATATGTAATAATCCTATTTAAGCAGTATAGAACATTTAGGAGTTTTACACATCACTTGTTTGAGGTAAAATACTTTCGGATATTCTATTTATAAGATAATATTACTTTAATGACCATCAAAAATCTAGAAACAATACTAGTAACACAAATGTATACATGAGGCCCGCCGCGGCAGAAGGGTACTAAGCGCCAAAATGGCATTTTTTTCTGCTCTACATTATGGTTGACATATTACCCTTATTCCAACATCCCATATGGTCCAAAATCCCATTGTTTACAAGGGTATGTTTTTCTTAGTGACGATGGGGGGATGCGCGCAGGCAGAAGGGTACTATATCTACCTAGCCAATGGGAGACGGCAGAGTGCTGGGACGTCAGAGCACCGAGCCAATGAGAGCGGGGAAGGGGGGAGGAGAGGTGTGGATAAAGATAGCGAAAGATATTATTGATAATGAAATTTTTTTTTTTCTGCTTTAATACATGTTATAGGTGTGTTTCAGGGCTTTCATTTGGTGTATAATACTTTACTCTAGCTCTGTTGTATAGCTGTTAACACTTTCTGAAAAATTCCAAAACTTCTGGTTTTCTTGCAAATAATTATTTTGGCGCTTAGTACCATTCTGCCGCGTCAGGCCTCAGACAGAGATACACAAAAATGTCCTTTAATAAAAAAAATACTTCATCTGTTTTAAAAACTTTGCTCGGCGATTTCAAAATACTCCAATTCCTCTTTAATGTAGGCCTCTTTTTCTTTTTTTCCATGGTACTCATCAGGGAAATTAAAGATGGAAGATTCTAATGCCAACTGCCCGTCGTCATCAACTGGAGTGATCTGAAAATCACCTTGTTTCGAGCAAGTTGTTTCATATTCATGTTCCTCGCTCCAACTTTTTCTCTCTTCGTCATAGCAGATGTTCTCTGGTTCCCATTCGTAATCGTTGTTCGCCGCTTCATTCATGGTGTGTCTATTATGTGTTCTGAATGTGCAATTCCAACATACTGAAGGACTTCTTATGCGCACGGTGCCAGAAGAAAAGAGAATTTTGTCACATTGTTCTTTACTCAAACATCCTGTTTTGACATCAAGTGTGACGATGCCTTTTTCTGCGGCCTCATACAAAGGCGCAGACTCGACTTTCGTACATGTTTTTCAGGGCCAGACGCTTGATACTCAGACTGGTTATGCAATTGTAGTCTGTGATTGTTCTGTGTACTGGTCTTGTTTTGGAGACTGCAGATTTCTGTCGATTTTGTGGGATCAATTGAAAGCTGTCTAAAGCCATATTCTAAATTTGCCTCTTTATGGATGACCATCAACGAATCCAGCGGTTGAGAATCTCCTGTTCCATAGTGATCCTCCTCTGTCTTTTCTAAGTGGAGCTCCGTAGTTTCCTGTTGTTTTATGTGTTGCTTTAAAGTTCGACAACTCCTGAAATACTTGCTACGTTCCTGGCATTTACAAGGTGTTTGTTCTGTGCAAATGTCGCATGTGATTCTATTATTCTTGTTGCAGGGAGATTCTTCCCCAGAAAAAACGGAAACCTCGTGAAGTTTTACATGACGGGCAAGGATGCTCTTGTCTGCGAATGTTTTTTTACATGTGTTACATGCGTAGGGTCTCTCACCTGTATGAATTCTTTCATGAATCACTAAATGGTGTTGATCCCCAAATCCTTTGTTGCAATAACTGCACCTAAGGGGCCAGTCTCCGTTGTGGTGCCATATGTGACTAATTAGGCTTCCCTTGCGAGGAAATGACTTTTTGCAGTAGTAACACTCGAATGGATTTTCTCCCGTGTGTAGCCGGATATGCTGAGTAAGCCCGGCCTTTCTTGAAAAGGTTTTCCCGCAGTCAGAACACTCGAAGGGTTTCTCGCCGGTATGTCGCCTGAGATGCTGCGTGAGATTACTTTTATGAGCAAATGACTTGCCACATGTCATGCAACGATAAGGTTTTTCTCCTGTGTGGATTCTCAGGTGCCGTGTCAGATCCCCTTTGTGGGAGAAATCTTTTCCACATACTTTACAGTCATACGGTTTTTCCCCTGTAAGCCGTTTTTCGTGAGTGCATTTCTTCTTTTTAAAAACTTTGCACACACTGCAATCAAAAAGCTTCTCTTCGATGTGGGACATGTTCGAAGTAAATTCAGATAAGTATATCTATGTGACGTTAAGATAAACTTCTTGTGCCAACTTTCGTCTGTGAGAGAACAGTCCCCTTCCTCAATTATTTTTAGGTGCAATCTTTGAAACAGATATATCGTGGGTAGGTCGTGTTAACCGTCCTGGGATGTTCTGAAAGCATTAAAATGATGCGAAAATAACAGTTCTCAATGGCGGTATCAGTTAACAGTTACGTATCACTATTTTTTCTCCAGTCAGTATGCTACGATACCATTAAATTAAATGACAGTACAAATATTCGGGCAATACTCAGTGACCAGAATGTATGTAGTTAATGTATAACATCAACATATTAAATAATTACACGAACGTTTTGCATAAAAAACATGGATCATTTTACGTAAAGGGATACCTACCTCCGGAGCCAAATGTAACAGTGGAGACCAAATGGGAACAACCGATGAACTGAACAGTGCTTGTATCCATTACATCTACCGTGGAATACAGGTGTTCACTCTGTGTGACTCTATTACTACGCGGCTCTCTCTCTCTCTCTCTCTCTCTCTCTCTCTCTCTCTCTCTCTCTCTCTCTCTCTCTCTCTCTCTCTCTCTCTCTCTCGCTCTCGCTCTCGCTCTCGCTCTCGCTCTATTTAGCAATTCATTTACCTGTCAACCTATTTCGAAACAATCGCAAATGCACTCAAGTGTGTGTGTGTGTGTGTGTGTGTGTGTGTGTGTGTGTGTGTGTGTGTGTGTGTGTGTGTGTGTGTACACATACAATGCATATAATCTAAAGTATACTCTGCAACATATGGTGTGTCGCATATATATATATATATATATATATATATATATATATATATATATATATATATATATATATATATATATATATATATATATATATATACATACATACGGGTGTAGTAAAAATCGTCCATTTTATACATACAGAACATCTGCTGAAGTAAATGTAAGATATTTTAGTGTTTTTTTATAGAAAATAATAGGAAGGCCTATCTGCTTCTAAAGTAAAAGGAAAATATTTCTTTATGAAAAAAACTTCAATGGTAATGAGGACTATGAACTGTGGGAAGTGTTATTTGTTATTTGGCAATTTGAGAATATTAACTTGAAATCGTCGGGTTTTAGGAATGCACAAAAGCCAAATGAAGCAAATTTTCTGCAAAACTGGTCGTTTTATTCTTTAAGGTATTTGTACATTGGAATTAACAAAATTCTAAACAAAAATAATATCAAAATACTTACCAAATTTAAGTTAAATTGAAAACAGTTTTTTCTGAGGTATCACTTATTCACGTATTCGTTGACTAGAATGATCAGACATTTAAAGCAAGATCATCATATGGCCTCTGATTCCTTCACACTGTTTATTTTGAGACCAAAGGGGGACTGGGTTGTCAGGCATTCCCGATTCTATAAAAAAAAAAAAATAAATAAATAAATAAAAATCTCAGGCCACAGAATGGAGGAGAGCTGTTATTCGCACGTTTATGATTTCTTTTCTGCGACAGGCGAATCGCTGAATGTAGGCCTATTCACATGAGTAAGGATTGGTGAGGGTGACAATTTCCATAGACTTGATGCCTTCGAATGAAAATTTGCTTCCAAAGTCACCCTTCTCCAACGGAAGAAACCTTCCTTCCACATCATGCACTCATTGATAAAGAAGTTTGTAATTTACGTCATGAAAAAGAGGGAATAAAGTTTTTTTTTTTTTTTTTTTTTTTCATCATGAAACCCATGACATATGATCCATTGTTTCATGCTGTACCATGGTCCCTAAAAAACATGATATCATCGAACTTTGCACTGACATACAAAGTGTTGATAAAAGGAGAAGTTATTTTAAATTATATTTCACATGAAAAGGTCAATAGAAAACCATTAAAGTACTTAATATGCTGGTATGATTTTTAACTACAAGTAAAACATTGTGAAAGCTTCAAATAAAAAGGAAAAAATACCTAACTAACCTAACTAACTTCGCTTGCATAAGATGTATAAGAGTTTGGATCTCATCGTATCCATCGCGAGTGAGTTACATGGCCAAATCACGGATTGTATTAGACACAATCCTTTATGGTAATGTGATTCTTGACAAGCAGTCTTAGTAGTGTAGAATAACGCCTTATCCTTAGTCTCGGAAACAGCCACGAGGCCCCGCAATGCAGCCGTGACGCTTTAGCTGAACAAAGCCTCACACTTACACAGGTGCTTCTCTCACGCCGCGCCACGTCAATGAACTTGCCAGTAAGCCACAATTACTTGCTTTACGAAAAGGAATTTTTCATTACAGACGTATATTTTCTGTTTTGCTGCCTATACCATTGACCATCAATTCAACGAGGTAGATCGATCGTGGATATAAAAGTGATAACTTGCAGCCACTGTTAGTTGTAATTCACACGCCATAAACGTATTTCTAATCCACGCGCATTCGAAGGGCCAGCTCTCCTAAATAAATCAATTTTCACTCCATTGACCGATGATGCCCTCGTCTAGTGTTCTTTAGCCCCAGCGTGAACTGTAATCGCGGGTACACCATGGTTGTAATTTCTTGACACACACTTTGCTGAAATCACATTCCTTACCGTCTGATCAACCGTGGTATAGCTTGCAAGAATCATATGTTCCTTTTTACTTCAGTATTTCACACAATTTAGAAGAGATGTGTAGTGTGCAAGACATACTATATTTTCCCTGTCACAATCCTGTGAAGGCGCCGTCACAATCCATAGACATGTTTCGTACCCATACAGTTTAGTACGTGTTTACATATGCACTTTTCTGTGTAATATTTTAATAACACATCAGTATATGATAATTTCTTACGAAATTCTAACATGAATATTAAGTATATATGCAATTATGTTCAAAGCAAGAAAAAATCGCAACATTCTCCAGGAGAAAGTGCCGAAATTTGTTAATTCAGTGACAAAATGGCAAAGTGTAGTCTTTTATGTCAAACTGCCTAAAAAAACAAATTTGGCTGTGAAAACTGCTAGCTGGTAACTGCCCCAATCTTTCCTGGTTATTGTTTCCCTCATATTCTATACACGATAAATCTTTGGGAAGAATGATATAGCAGATCTATATCATTCGCAGTTCACGTGTATAAGTTTAATTATATACATGCACACACAAATCTTTTGTATCTCTCTATAAAATATAGATAGATAGATAGATAGATATAGATATAGATATAGATATATATATACATATACACACATACACACACACACACACACACACACACACACACACACACACACACACACACACACACACACACACACACACACACACAAATATATATAGATAGATAGATAGATATACATATTCATACATACACACTTACATGCTCACACACACACAAATATACAGTTTAGTACGTGTTTACATATGCACTTTTCTGTGTAATATTTTAATAACACATCAGTATATGATAATTTCTTACGAAATTCTAACATGAATATCAAGTATATATGCAATTATGTTCAAAGCAAGAAAAAATCGCAACATTCTCCAGGAGAAAGTGCCGAAATTTGTTAATTCAGTGACAAAATGGCAAAGTGTAGTCTTTTATGTCAAACTGCCTAAAAAAACAAATTTGGCTGTGAAAACTGCTAGCTGGTAACTGCCCCAATCTTTCCTGGTTATTGTTTCCCTCATATTCTATACACGATAAATCTTTGGGAAGAATGATATAGCAGATCTATATCATTCGCAGTTCACGTGTATAAGTTTAATTATATACATGTACACACAAATCTTCTGTATCTCTCTATAAAATATAGATAGATAGATAGATAGATATAGATATAGATATAGATATATACATACATACACACTTACATATACACACACACACACACACACATACACACACACACACACACACACACACACACACACACACACACACACACACACACACACACACACACACACACACACACACACACACACACAGATGTGTGTATATATAGATATATAGTATATATATATATATATATATATATATATATATATATATATATATAGATAGATAGATAGATAGATATATATATGTATATATAGTAGGCCGTGCGAAGATCTGGAAACTCGCTTAATATTAGCTGCAAACCCATCAAGGCAGACCTAATTAAGCCTGAATGGTTATCGATGTGTAGAAGATTTCGAAAAGGAAGAAAAATTAATATCAGACAAGAACACCACATATTACAACACAGTAGTTTAAATTATTCAAAGTATTTTTCCTCTTGACGCAAAAGTATTGCATCATGATTTACCGCACTTTCTGTCTCAGCGGGCGAACTGTGAGCCGTTTTCTTTCAGAAAGCTGACAGCGTCAATTCATTCAGAAATACCTAGGATATAATCCTATACAGTACTTTACGCAAATGCTTCAAGACTAAACAAGGGAGAAGCAATCAACAAACAAGGATAGTAAGGATAAGTCCGATATGCGAAGTTTAAACTCGCCCGGGCTATGCCCATGAAGGGAGCCCGTACTGTGTCGACTATTGCCGACTCGCTCACGTGTGTCAGATGGTGCTGACTCGGCTGAACCTAGTCCTTACCCGCCGTGGTGCCCAGCCACAGCAATAACAATCAGGCGACAATTGCAGCTTCTCACGCCTGGGCGGGGCGCGAACCGCCGACCCCTCGGATGAGAGGCCAACACGTTACCACTGTACTAGCCCGGAGGCTAGTATTTTTTCGTTATTTATATGCTCAAGAAATGAGGAACACAAATGAGGTCCTCTTTTAACGGGAGACTCCAGGTTTAGGAGCCAGGAGAAATGGGGGCCCGGATGTGTTAGTCTAAATGCAGCGTAACCACCTTGGAAGTTATAAAAAAAAATATGACACTCTAAAATGAACATAGAAAGAAACAAATACGCAAAAGGTACGAAACTAAAACTGAAATCAAAATTAGAATGAGAAATGTCAGAAGGGGGGAGAATTACTAAAAAGGGCTTAAAACTGTAAAATAAATAAAGAAAAATAATAGATAAACAAAACATAGAGGAGAACAGATGAACAAAAAGGGGTAATGTGAAGTGAGAGAAAAAATCGTGAAAAAAATTTAGTAAAAGTGTAAATATCAGGGTGAATAATAGAAACTAGTAAAAGGTAAAAATATGTAAA
>NC_051401.1:14206161-14208661 GCF_015228065.2 Penaeus monodon
GCCCATTGCTTTTTTCTTTTTGATGTTCACAATTATATCTTGCTGATCCACGTCGCCCTCATCCGATCTCTTAAGCTAATTCTCAGTATCAACCTTTCCATCCCTCTCTTGGCACTTATTAGTTTCCTCTCCAGTAAGAAAAGGTTTGTAGGTTGTAGTCAATGTCTCTGATCCATAGGTCATAACTGGGAGGACGCATTGGTTAATAACTTTTCTTTTTACATAATGGCAAGGATCCTTTTAGTATGCTGCTGTGTCTGCCGAAGGCACTCCAGCCTAGACTGATGCGTCACTTAATTTCCTCTTCGCTACATGTGCTTGTCTGTACAAGTTGCCTTAGGTATATATACTTGTCCACTACCTGTTGTGCTTCGCCTTGTACTTGCATCTGTTCGAACTGAACTCTACTGCTGAACATGATCTTAGTAATTTTCTTGTTCATCCTAAGTCCGACTTTCAGACTTTCTCTATTCAGATTGTATATTAGTTGATGTATTTCATCTGCAGATTCTCTGAGGAGAACAATATCATCTGCAAATCTATTTTGATACCCTTTCCGTTCCATTCTAGCTTCTTGAATATTTCGTCAAGGCAAGTTTTGGTGAGATGGTATCGCTCCGTCTATCACCTTTTTTTTACTTGGTATTTTATCGGTTTCTGTGTGGAGCTTGAGTCAAATGTCTTTTCGTAATCGATGAATGCAATACACAGGGGTTTCCTATGTTCGTTTATTGTTTCTCTTATTTGGGTGAGCGTGTGGATGTGGTCTGTTGTTGAGAATCCACTGCAGAAGCCTGCCTGTCCTCTAGGCTGGTTAGGATCCAAACTGTCAGAGATGCGAGTTGTGATGACTTTTATGTACAGTTTGTAAGTAACTGAAAAGAGGCTTATGAGTCGGTAGTTAGTGTAGTTAGTTTCACTGTTGCAATTTCTCCTACATCTATTATAAGGTCTATACTAATTATGTCTTTCCCTGGTGTTTTCCCTCTCTTCATGCCTTTAAGCGCTCATTTTATTTCTTTTGTTGTGATATTAGGTACGTTTCTAGTAGCCGCGTTCGCTTCTATCCATGGCTGTTCATTTGAGTTGTATAGATCTCTGTGAAAGTCTTCCACTACTCTTATGATTTCATTCTTATTATATGTCACTTCTTCATCTGGTTTCTTTATTGCAAACATTTGATATCTCCCTACTCCGAGTCTCCTTTTAGCTGTTTTCATGCTGGTACCTGAGGTCACTGTGTCATTTATTATTTGAGTGTTGAATTTCCGTACATATCTCTTCTCTTCTCTGTTAGTTCAGTTAATTCTATTTTGTCCCTGTTTAACGATACTTTCATGTCCCTACGTTTTTGCATAAGGTGGGTAGTTTCTATCGAGAGCTTGATGGAGCTTTTCTTGACGTTCTTACCGCATACTTTAAGTGCAGTTTCCTTTATTATGTCACTGAACTGTTTGTTGATTTGGTCAAAGTTGAGATCTTCGTTGTTGGGAAGTGAATATCTATTTGGATGTTAAGATTAAATTCTGTCGCTCTGGTCTTCAAGTGAGCTAAATTTGCCTGCGGTTTTCTTATGAGTTTATTCCTTTCCCTTCTGAGGTGTAATTTAATTTCGCCTCTGACCATTCTATGGTCGCTGCCAACATTTACTTTATTAGTAACTTCCACATTTTTACTATATTGCGCCTATTTGAAATTATGAAGTCAATTTTGTTTTTGATGCCAGATGGCGACTTCCATGTCCACTTCCGTTCTAGTCTTTTTTCGAAGAATGTATTCATGATATTGAGTGATCGAGCCTCCGCAAAACTGATTAGCATTTGTCCCCTCTCATTCCTAGTGCCTAGTCCGTGGATCCCCACTCCGGTTTCTCCGTTGTTATACCTATTTTGGCATTAAAATCTCCCATAATTTTTGTGAAATGTTTTTTATTACTCTCTCGCTGGCTAAATGAACATATAGAAGCTCTCTATTTCTTCATCACTGTGGCTGCAGGTTGGAGCATAGACTTGAACAATCTTTAGGTGGTACCTATTGTTTAGTTTTATTGTTAATGAAGCTACTCTTTCGCTTATACTATAGAATTCCACGTTTGTGAACTACAAAACCTAACCCTAATTCCTGCTTGCTACCTTGGGGTTTACCTCTCCACTAGAGCACGTGTCCATCATTTAGTATCTTCTGTTCTTCATCTAGTCTTCTAACTTCACAGTCCTACAACATCCCATTTAATGAAAGAGAGTTCCTCAAGTAATGCTAGTAAGTTGGATTCAGTTCTCATAGTCCTTATATTATATGTGCAAAGGTTCATCAACGTGGGGCAGCACCCTCTGCTCCGGAGCGATCCTGATCGCCGCCGTAACCAGGGGTTACTTCGCCTCCGGGGAATGAGGGCCGTTGATCTGTTTGTGCAGTCATGGGTTTTGATTAAGAGGTAGACAGCTGAGTTACCCCCACCTACTGGCTTAGGTGTATCTTGGTGTGTGTGTGGGGGGGGGGT
>NC_051401.1:14216161-14236161 GCF_015228065.2 Penaeus monodon
TGTGTGTGTGTGTGCGTGTGCATGCAAGTGTGTGTGTGTGCATGCAAGTGTGTGTGTGTGCATGCAAGTGTGTGTGTTTGTGCATGCCAGTGTGTGTGTTTGTGCATGTTTGTGCACTTGACAATATACATGTTTTCAAGGACAAGAAAATATAATTTACTTATGGAAATTTAGACTTCTTTTATTGGCTTTCTAAAAAACTCAAAGTCACTTCTCATATTGCAGAGGAATGGCAAATCACTGATGTATCAACAGTGGTAGAAAAAAAAAATGCAAAAAAGGTTTATGGAAACAAAGGCCCAGTTTTAAAACTTGTTGTCCTATCTTACAATAAAACATTTTTTTTTTTTTTCTACTCATCTTTTTTTTTCTTTTTTTTTACACTATATATAACTATTTCTTTATTTTTCATCAACTATGCCCCTATTTTAAAATCTTATTATACACATATACAATATCATTTAAAAAACATGGAATAAACAATTATACATTAGGTTTTCAAATAGTAACATCTAAACTGATATTACACATTTTCTCACTGGGATATAAACTTGCATTTATTTATATACTCTACCACAAAAAATCTACTTGATAAGTAGATACACAAACAAAATCACTTCAAAATATCATAAGCATACTTTTATAGTCATAGAGATATATATTACACACACTTTATATATAGATGGAAATATATACTCACTGTATGTTTATGTCAGCAACTAAAATTAAAATCACATAAGCATTTCCCTTGAAATGTCACTGCTGCATAAAAATCATGTGCTCCTACATTATAACTGATCTCCTTAAGATTCAAACAACCATAAATCTGGAATATACTAAAACCCATGGAGTTTGGATTCTTGAATATCTCTATCTTATTTGCAAGTTCCATTATTCTTCTAACTAAAATTGAGAAATTAAATTTTGACTTAATCATTGCAGAAACATGTAAAAGTCAATGAACTAATATTCCATGTATTTAACTATTTGAATTCAAATCAGTGCTGAATGAAATGTCTTGAACAAGTTAAACACATTCAAGCTCATTTTTTCATAATAGCTTGCATAGTTTTTTTTTCTGCATTATCTACGAAACCTCACAACTAGACAGCTTGTACCTGCATGAAGATTACATCAGAAAGTGAGGGTTAGGCCAAGAGTAAAGTCTTGAAAGATAGCACCCGTATATACTCTACTCTTATATTAAACTGATGATTTATTAGTAAATCTCATGATCTGCATACTTGTGATGCATGACTAGATAGCTTACAATCCACTCTGTATAGTCTAACTTTTCTTTTAATTAATTTATCTATGGGCTGCCTGCTTTCTCCTTGTCTAGAGAGTAGCCATATTTTACCAACTTAACAAATACTATGATTTTCTTCAAAAATTCTTTAACACCAAGGAAATACAATTTTTTCTCTTGTCCTTTGTGGATTCATATTTCCATGTTTCTATACCTATTTCCAAATAGGTGCTTCTGCTTAGTTCAGATTCAACTTTCTAATTATAAATTGGTTATGATCTTAAAGATCTTAAAAAAGTGCTATACATTCCAATCTTCCCTAAAAATCCAATGACCTTGTCAAAAACAATTATTCTTTTGTTCTCTTATCACTTAAAATTTGTCTAATATTTGGCTATATTTTCTAAGCTAGCATGTCATCCAAAGCTTCAGTTTAAATTACATTTATTCTTCTGTTCTATATGCCTCTTAAAGCCTATTACTCTTTGGAAAATTTTTATCATTGTGTGGAATGGACTAAAACAATGATTAAAGAAATCAGTAAATAAATAAATAAATAATGAAAATACAATTCTTCATCTCTATGTCTTCTGGAATAAAATCCTTTTAATGAACTTACTATTATTGTCTATGAAATAGACCTTTTGTAAACTGCTCACACAGTAATCATCTGATGGTTAAATTTTCCAGTAGTGCTTTTCCCCTAAACCTTCAAAATGTTCTATACATAGGAACCAAGATCTTTTACTCAGCAGGGGAAGGTACACCTGCAGTGAGCAAAGCTGCAATCTGATGTATTTGGACTTTTCTTGAACGTATATAAACCATAGTTTCCCATAGAGTGTTAACCAGAACTTCATCTCTTGTCTCATCAAGCTGCACATCCAGAGACAACTGTGGGGAGAGCCGTAAATAAGCTATGCCACACATTCCACACCAAGCTCGTGCACGATCCACAGTGCGATTATCTGCCATTGTTGCCTGGAAAAGACAGTAAATTTCAACACTTCTGTTTCATCTACTAATCCATCATCATAGTGAATGTTCTAATTAGTGGATCATATTTTAACCCTCTACCTTAACCCATTGAATCCAGGGTGACATGACTGTCAAGTTAAGAGAAAAGTTTGGTTGAGGGCAGGTGACTGAAATATGCCATCTTGGATATATTTGGCAGAGTTCCAGGTTGATGGGCATGTGCTGTCATAAAAAATTTTTGCTGAAGGCAAAGAGATGGGAAAGACTTGTCATGAGTGCATAAGGCTCTTACGAATAGGTTAGACTCATTGGGCATTTGGGGAGGGTCTTCTGGATTATTTCCACCAGTAAACAAATGTAAATTGATCTATCCATGAGCCATGGCTGGATGAGCACCAGCTCCTGGGAGGACACTAATTCCATACTCTGGTCATGTACTCCATACATGACCAGCAGCACCAGGTATGTTACAGAAAATTAAATAATATGAAAACATTTAAAAATTACCTAGATAACATAACATAACTTTTTGTTATTGCACAGACTACCTAGGGAGATAATATGGAATCAGTTCAAAGAAAACAGTCTATTACCATCGTGATACAGCATAACAAATGACAAGGTACCTTGAAAAATGTCAATAAAGCAAATTCATTTATGCACATTGCAAAACAGAGGCAAGGAGTCTTGATACTGCATACGAGTATTTGTGTAGACTGGGCCTACAAGCCACACACACACTCAGGAGAGCTGCCACTCATGTAAGCCCAATGCTCCTATTTTGGTCCACATGTGGGCTGCCAGGCTCAAAGATCCAAGGGGTTAATGGTCCAGGATCATTATCCTTTACAATATAATCTATATAGCATTAAAACAAAATAATAACAAATACCTGTTAAATGGTCTCAAATACAAAAAACTTGGGACCAGAAAATGTTTAGAAATCAATTTTTGGTTTTTGGCCTGGTATTATTTATTTTATATATTTAGGATAGACAATTAAGTTGATGGTTAGGGAATGGTAAAAGATTGTTGCACTGTTTTGGATTCAGCATATATTACAATAAGGAACTGTTTACATTTAGGCTTAATTATCTGCATTCAATTCATGGAAACAAGGATGTCATGCATTGCTGAACAATATTTCATCCCATTATTCTTAAAAGTTCTTGAACCAGCTATACTTACTATTATTACATTTTAATAACTTTGTAGCCTAAGTTAACCCCTGCCTCCGGAAAATGCTGTACACATTTTTTATTTTTTGTCAAATGTCTCTGCATACAGATGGCTCTGCTAGTGCTTAACCATAAAGGAGTCAATTAGTAGAACTTGTGACTTTACCTGATTTCACCTTTCCTTGAACTGCGGGAAATTTTTTTTTTTCCCAATGCTATGAGTATCGATGTGTTATTATACACATTATAATTACTATAATGTTATTGACATTAGTAATAGCAATATTAGATAAAGCAAAATATTTTCAAAAATCAAGGAAAAGGGTAAATAGGCAAGACATGCATTACTCGTAATTGGCTCATTGGTGATTTAGTACAAGTGTAGCCATGTTTGTGTAAACTCAATTAATAAATTAAACTTGCAGTGAGCATGTCAAGTACATACATGCCATGCCCATTGGTTCTGGGTTAATCGAACACAATCAAACAACGGCACCAAGAATTAGTTTTGGTGTGCTGACAATAGTTAAGAAAAAGAATTTTTAGTTATTTAAACATTTCAGATTTTCAAATGAAACTAGTGTTCCCTGTACTTTGAAGGTGAAAAAAAAATGCCACCCACCTGATCAACAAGAAGCTTTGCAACATTGGACAGGCCAAAAGCCATCCTCACTGTACTCCACATACTCTCTGGTTTGAAGCAATCTATTGCATCCACCTGAAATTATTTTTTTTATTGTTAATGATTAAAGTCTATCCATATCAATTTTTACAACAATAACTTTAATTTTTTCACATCAGAAATATAAGAGATTGTCTGAGATTACAAGAAAGAGATTTTAGTCTGCTCTGAAATTAATTTATATCTTCACATAATTTTCTCAATGTGGATATTCATATCATTACATAAAACCATATGTGCTTTTAAGAAAAGCAGCATGATAGTTTAGCTTTTATAGCCACTGTAACAATTATACAACATCTGGATAATCTGATGTATAATCCCAATATGCTAGTACTAATGAAAATATTTTTCTAAAGGAATTAGGTCAAAACCACATTTTCACCTGGTTGTTGAAAAATATGAATCACACAGTTTTCTTACAGCAGTCATTTTTACTTAGTTGTTGATAAATATAAATTATGCAGTTTTCTTACAACAATGCATTTTCCGACATCCAACCATAACAAAACACCAAACTTTGTACCACACTATAAGAGGATCAAAAAATACTCACAGAGTAACCCACATACAGTATATTCCTTTTCATATCTCTTTTTTGTGGCTCTTCTTGATTCACACTCACCAATGAAAAAAAAGACAATGCATGAATGTCTGACTTACTTTCTGTACTGGAGGCTTGCCAGTTCCAAGAGATACAACAACTGATGGCTTGACTACTTCTTTTGTTTTTCCAATTATACTTAATGAAGTGTTGTATTCTGCTATTTCAGTAAGAACATCTAGTGTAGGGTTGTTGGATATGAGGCCACCATCAATAAAACGTCCATATGCCCTGTAAAGTTTGTTTTACATGGCATTAACATACACTTGAGTTTATTTTCTTAAGATTATCTCCAGGAGGTAGCATTCTAATATGTCTCTATCCCCCTAATCCTAAAAATTAATATATTCAAGACTAAAAATTTATATTTTTTTCTCTTTTTCTCTTTTAATCTTTTTTACTTGGCAAGCAAAACAAAACCGTCAATTTACCTACTGAGTCTTACATCATTCAAAACTAATGCAAGTACAAAGAAGCACCACATAAAAGGTGAAAATTCCAAATTATGGGGTGTTTTAGTACAATATAGTCCTTCATAATCAAGCACAAAGAAAACAAACCTGAAATAAGATGGTGCAGCTCCTGAAGCTCTAGCTGCACGCCACACAAGTTGCTGGTCTGGTGGAGGAGTTGGAGTAAATGCATTTCCTCCCTGAGCTCGCAACAGGTGCTCCCCTGATGTGTAGTTGCGAAACAGGTGAAGATCAGCTGGGAAACGGTCTGCCAAAACTCCAGTTACAATTATCCTGAAAAAGACAACCATGACCAGTAAAGTGTGCACAACAGTGTTTTATGTAATTTTCACAATAATTCTCTGTCACATTGATGAACATAAAATACCAAAAAAAAAAAAAAAAATTTCTTTAAGTAATATAATGCTAACTTGGAAGTTTACACCAAATAATCGTGAGTGAAGGATAAAGAAAATAAGCTCTAGCTCTGACCCTCACTTTCAAATAAAACAATGACCTACTTTGGTCCCTTTATATCAGTCATCAAGGTATCTTCACCAAGCTCTTCCTTTAATATCTTCTCTAATGGCTTTTCATCATATGGTCGCATGCCAACAAACACAAGGTCCTTCATACGAAAATATAGTCTCTGGGTATACCGCACACTTTTGCCTGGTGATGAGCATAAAATGAGAGAATAAGGTTAAAGAAGGAACAAATTTGATTTTAAAAATTATCTAATATGGATTTCATTGTAACAATGTTGATAAAAAAACAAAGTAGAAAAATCCTTTTAGAACTCTTTAAACAATTAAAATATTTATGCAGTTTCACCTAGAAGACATAAAATATGAAACTAGGAGACATAAAAATGTTAAATTGCTAAGGATAATTAAATTCCTTGAAATATGAATGAAATTTTTTGCATAATATGAGGGATCCTTGAAATCTACCTGTTTTCAATTACAGACACTAACCTCTGGCTAATGCAAGAGCAAGAATGCCACCTGTACTTGTTCCTGCTATCCAATCAAACAACTGCAATATAGGCCTGCCAGCTGCTTCTTCTATGGCAAGAAGGAGTTGAATAAGGACAAGGCCCTTTATGCCTCCACCATCAAGACACAATATTCTTCCTCCTTTGGACAAAATGCCTAATCCATCAAACCTGTTAAAAGATTTTTAATGTTTTATGCTACTTACTCTCTAAGGTTTGTAAGTTGAGGTTATTATACTATAATAAAATCATTCAATGCAGCAGTGCACTTACCCAAGAGGAGCTTCTGACTGCAGGTCCCTCAAGGTTTTACCAAGAATTGAAGAGTCAAGTAATTCATCGTAACTTATTCTGCTTCGGCAAAATAAGTCATTGTTCAAAGGAACTCCATCATATGACCCTTCAGGTGAGCAACCATCAGTGCAGTCAGGGAAGCGTGATTTACAACGAGAGGCTCCTACAGCATGCAAGATGTATAACATGGTCGCCTTTTCCCTATAAGTGCTACTGGCAACAAGATGACGAACTGAAACATTCTGAAAAATAAGATGAACGTCTACTTGAGTTTAATTATTACCAAGTTAAAAAATAACATGGACATAAGTAAAATTATTACTGTGAAATTTATTATACAATGGTATAAATTTGTTCCAATAACTTTATGTTTAATATTTTCTTACATGATCTTCCTCATACATGTTTAATATTTTGTTACATAAACTTCCATACCTTCTTGTTGATAAAAGTTGTGTTGCCACCAAACACCAAGAGTGCCTGTAGGACTGCTGGTGAATTAGCAAAGTGAAGAGCAGAATTTCCATCCTCATCAACAGCATTGACATCTGCTCCAAGACTCAGAAGAGTTATTGCACATGACAGCCGATTATGCTCCACCTTGATAAAATACACCAAATAATAAAAATGTTTTCTCTTTCTTCTAGTCAAGCACTCTCATGTTCAAAACAAAGGATCTAGTTTATCAAAACTGAATAGGGAGGTTTACCAACTCCTGAGAGTCAAACTCTAGAGTACACAAGAGTAGAGGATGCAGGGGGGTTGTCTACAAGTCTGTCTGACAATTCAGGTTTTAAATTTCAAAGGCCAAAATAGTTATAAAGAAAATTTTGTAAAAAAGAAAAAAAATGGACAACTATGATAACTGCCATAAAAATAACACTGAAAGCAGACATATCATTTAAAAAAACAAAAACTAAGACATTACTTATTAGCACTGATTATTTTAGCAAAAATACTAAGGAGTTAATGTTCTCCTAGAACATGAATCAAATTCCAGGACAAAAAATCAATTTTTAGGCTCAAAATCTGGGATGTCTCAGCTATTCTGGCAAGCCACTGTGTATGTGTATCATTAAGAGCATCTAATGATTTTTATTGGGGTGTTCAGCAACCGTTTATTGACTGACGAAGTGTGAGATACAGGTATATAACTGACAGACTAACTGAGTGTATATACATTTTTTTTTTTTTTTTGCAAAATGATCTGGATTTACACCATGAACTCCTTGACATGGGCTACAACAGTCCTTTCTCTCAGAGGACTTAGATGACCTTCCTAACCTTGGACTATGAAGAGGATTCAAACTCATACATCTGAAAACCCTCCTGGTCATAGCCATGAGCTTTCCAATCCATCAGCTCCTCTTATTGGTGAAATAAAGAAAGGAAGAGTGGGGGGTGCAGGCCTCTAACCTTGAAAATATTTTTAGGGGTAAAGGTCTGTAACCTCCCAAAAGAAAGAACATGGGGCATGTGGCATTCCAACTTGCCCTATCCCTTTGTATGCCCTTGAAACCACATGGGAAATATGGCTCCACAAGCAAAAGATAACTACTTACCATCTTGTGCAAAGCTGTGTGGCCATGGAAGTTTCGAGCATTGATGCTACATCCCAGGTCTGCCATAGCAGAAATAATTTCTCTTGAAGTGGCCCAGTGTAGTGGTGTCCCTCCATGTTTCATGTCCTTCAGAAGAAAAGTATGTTAAACCTTAGTAGAACATCATGCTTATCTAAATTCATCTGATATTCAATGATGAGCCATCAACAGGATCCCCATTACCAACATGTGCTGACAGTAAAGCTATAGTATAATTTCTACAATCTTATAAATTCTAATACCAAAAGAATAAACTAATAAACCAAAAGAGAATATACTAAGTAAAACTATAAACCAATCTTACCTTCACATTCAACTGATTTGGATACATCTTAATAATTTCTTTAGCACAGAGGGTGCTGTTTGCAGCCATTGCTGTGTGAATAGGCAAAGTGGAATCATGAGTTGCAGCTACATTGACATCTGCACCAGCACAGAGAAGAGCCTTCACGCATTCTGGCTTGTCTGCCTCACAGGCTACATGAAGAGGGGTCTTCCCAGCTGCATTTGGAAAATTCATGAGACGAGACTCCCTTTGTGTCACCAACTGAGGTAGAAGTAAAATCATAAAAGTAAAAATCAAATAAAATATTATAATATCTTAGGTAACAATCCTCTGACAGATGGATTTAGACTAATATATGTATACTTTTTTATTGTTCAAAAAGGTTATGAAACAATACCTAGAAGTATAACTTATTATCAAAGGTTACTTGAATTATGTGACAACTTAATGTTGTAAATACATAGGTTATAGGATTTAGGCATTTCCATAAAACAGTAATGACAATATATCAACATGAAAACACTTCTTCTTTTAAGTTGTTGTCTAATTCATATAAACTACTAGCAGCTCAACAACAAAGTACCTGTATTATGGATTCATCTGTAGCAGCAGCCAAATGATACACAGAGTTTCCCTTCACATCAGTGACATCAACACTAACACCCTTTCTCAAGGAGGGTACGAATGACATCAATATGACCCTCCTTTATTGCTATGTGAAGAGGTGTCTCCTTCAACTCAATATCTGCTGTATCTGCACAACTTTTTTAAAATTTTACATTAGCTATATTTTTGGTGGAAATGTACTGTATTATATCAAAGTTTTCAGTTAAAACTAAAATAGGATATATGAATCTATTATTATACAAAAGAAAAAAATAATAAATAAAAGTTTACTCACTTAACAATACTGGAATTTCTGAAGACTTTAGCATAACCTAAATAGGCTGCTATATGAGCTGGGCTCCAGGTTGGGTGATCCCTTGTTAAGTCACAAACTGTCTGAAGCCCTTGCTTGTTAACAACATAATGTGGCATATGCTCCACAAGAGGTGGTAACACTTCTCTTAGAGAAATGAACCGAATCTGGGCTTCACTGACATCAGGTAACCTAAAGAGACTAAAACAGAAAAAAAAGAGAAATCAAAGCAACTGCCATGAAGGTATGCTTTGTTTTTTACCAATCAAAGTGAAGAAAAGTCACCTCATAGTATTCACTGTATCGATACTCCAATAAATCTCACCTGAATGCTGAGGTAAGGGAATCATCAACTGGTTTGTTTAATATGAGCTCATACATTTTGTTAGGAGTTGGGCCATATAAAACCAGACAGTCTTCTCTTGCATATACCTGTAATAACGATGATACACATTAGACATATATTTTCCTAGACCATAATGAATTAACTGAGATGGACTTCTTTGCTACACATGGATACGCGTATAACTATGAATGTGAGTGAGAGCGTGCATGTGCGTGTGTATATGTCTGTATATCTGTCTGTGTCTGTCAGTGTATCTGTGTGTGTGTGTGTGTGTGTGTGTGTGTGTGTGTGTGTGTGTGTGTGTGTGTGTGTGTGTGTGTGTGTGTGTGTGTGTGTGTGTGTGTGTGTGTGTGTGTGTGTGTGTGTGTGTGTGCGTGTATGTGTGTATTATTTCACATGAAAATATCTCTACTTATACATATATTTTCATGATCAAACTAAATTACCATATACTTGCATCCAGTAAAAAAAATACTTACTGGTGTCCTAGAAAACTGAGATACTGAGACTTCAATAACAGTGTTCCCTGATGGCCCTTCTGAGCTCAGAAAGGTTTTGATCAAATTTCCAAAGAAAGCCATTGTCTGTAAAGGAAGGAAAAGGATAATTCAAAAGAAATTATTTGCAATCTCCTATTACATACTATATCATATCATCACCAATACTGCATGTTCTTCTTCTTCTTCTTCTTCTTCTTTTATAGGGTTTTAATACTGCATGTTAATGACAATAATGACTGAAGGTTAATCCAGTACAATTTATTCAGCTTTATGGGTACCATACAAACATAGTTCATGTTTATTACATGGTAATTTTTACTGTTACAAATTTAATTGCATTAGGAAGGCAATGTAAGATAATCATTTGAATTGATAAGATATTTGTAATGAAGCACAACTGTTTAAGTCCTCACGCTAAATCTTTTTTTAAACAGTCAGATACAAAAATCATATCATGAAATTTAGTGGAAACATAAGTCTTGTTCTAAACATACTGGCTCTCTAATTCAATTTCATCTTTGAACAAACCACAACATGACCACTGTATGACTACACTTTAATAACAATCAATACTTGAGTTCATTTAAGCATGGTGACCCCCCTAAATGGGCTATATATTTGCCTAAATTTACTTGCCTTAACCTTCAAACTACTGTTGCAAATTCCATAAACTATCTTCTGAAAGACTGAGTTGTTTAACTAGTTTTGCCATGCATCTATTGGAATCTGGTGACATGAACATTTTGTCAAAAAAAAAATTTGGCCAAGGGGGAGGAGATGGGAACGTCTCATCATGGATAAATAACTGGCAGGTGACACAATAAGTCTCGTAATTGAAATTTTGGGAAATAATGAGGAAGTGATAATGAGTGTGTGACACTGTAAAGAAAATCTCAAAGTATTTCCAGGGCTGATAAGAAGAATCAGAGTTTGAGAAAGTACTGATAAAGCAGATAAAGTCAATTAAGCACATAAAAAAGAGGCAATGAAAAAGGTTAACCAATCATTTGTTGCCGGCAGGTATAGCTATTACTGTCAGGGGATATTTTACCTTCATGATAAGTATAGTTATACCCATTATGGCTCATTTTGGCCCAAGTGTATTCAACCATCCAAAGTAAGAGGGTCAGCCTGCACACTGCAAATGTCCTGGAGACCATTCTTAAAATTCGCAAGGGGAATGCTGGACAGTGAATCCTCAGCTTGACATCAAAGGGTTGATCTCCACATCCACATCCACATCCCAGCCACACATTCCCTTCCACTATTACAAATGGATCAAAAACTGACACATACAAAAGGATATCTTCATCTGACATATTAACTACTGAAAACAATGATCACTCACTTAGTCTTCTGAAACCAAATAAAGCAGTAATACATCACAATAGTCCTTGACACTAAATTTTTATAGCTTCAATATCTTTCACATCATCAAATCCAGTAATCCTGATAACATGACTGCATCCCCTGACACCAAGGCCTACATGCTTAGCTCTACAACAAAGCTCCACCACATGCAATCACATAAGATAGAGCTTGGGCTGGGTTTTTTTTATTATAAATTTACCAAGAGCTCTAACCAGAATATAAATGGTGGTGGTGTGTCAACCTGCACCAACACACAGACGCAGTAATGAAAATCCCAGTGGGTAATTCTTTTCACAACTAATAACTCCTTTAATATAGCAGATTAATATTGCAGTGTGTTATTTTTGTTCGTCTATGCAGCAGTTCCTTTTATTTTTTCCTTAGGTTCATGTAGACTTCCTCTGACAATTTCCTAAAATGCCATATAATCCTTCAGATCCTACTCGCATTATATCGTAAAGATAATGCGAATAAAATATTACCAGCCACCGTGGCACACGTGTATACACGTATCACAAGTAATCTGCTCTGATAAGTGTCACAGGGGTTTATCACACGTATGATATTGAACTATGAGTCATGATTTCAATTAAATCCAATTCGATACTTTATTCCTTCTGCATTTCGAATGACACACATGAACATACCTTTGAAGCTGTTTAAGAATGCCCAAACAACACTCGGTTTCGGAAATTCCGCTGATCCCCTCGCTACCTGAGCAGCATTCAGTTAATCAAACATAATCACAGAGATACACTTTTCCTTCTATTTTTCGGTCCATAGGTTTTCGTAAGCAGGTTCTGACGTCACAGGTTCTGACGTCACAGGTTCTGACGTCACAGTGATTCGTGTTTGCAACCATGACGTCATATGATCTATTCATGGTGCCATATCGATCCGTTTCTATTTCCATTGATCTTTTATTATTTTTGGGGGGATTGAAATGTCATTCTCTGTCATAGGTTATTATCTACATTCCCTACAGATGGTTTTGGAGACAGGTTTGTGTGACCCGTTTGTTTTTCATGAATGGTAAATGGTGCATCTTTTAAAGATGTTTTATTGATTTTTTTTTTCAGTACAGTGGAATTACAGTAAATCGGAATCTTTCACATTACATTCATTATGAAATATTTAAAAAAAAGTGGGACAGTTCGTAATGATGATTTCTCCATTCACAATCAAATAAAAATGTATTATGTCCCATTCCCTCACTTCCAGTCAGTTACAATACAATTAAACACATATAAATTGTGAAAACATTGGTCTATCCTCTATCATTTTCATATCTGCAAATAGAAATGTCTATGAAGTCAGTAGCATTCGCAAAAATAATCCAGATAAAAATAGGCCCGTAACCCTTTCACAGAAAGAGTAAACATGGCCGAGGAGAAGGACAGTTCGTACACGATATTAGAGTATATGCGCGACCACAGCGGCTATAAGTGTGGCTACTGTAAATCAAAAAATACTAATTTCAGTCATGGTAAGTTTCTTATTAAAAGGAATAAGTCTAGTGTATATCAAGAGCTCACTGCATATTTATGATAAAGACTGTAGATATCTTGCAGCTGACATTTGATAGGAAAACTTTAGCTGATAAAAACCTTTATAATGTATGCTTGTTTTAAACACGATGGATGAATTCGTTTTTTGCCTGTTGTCTATAATTTTGTGTTGAATAGTAACTGTGTTGATTTCCATGTTGTAGAATAAACCAATAGCAATCTCTGAGCTTATTTTAGAGATCAGAAGAATTATTGTGCCAATTGCAGAATACTTATAATGATACAAGAAATGTGGGTTCTTGTTGTAATCCTGGTTGTCATACACGGAAATTTTTCCAAAATGTGTAGCATTCAACGTGCTGTGTACATAAGAAATCTATTGTTTTGGTTCAGGTATTTGTTATACACATAACCAATGCCCTTGAAAAATATCAAGTTATTTGTAGTTTATGCCTATACATTCCCTGTCGGAACTGTAATTTTCCTTAAAGTAAGTCACATTCTTAAAGTGAATCAGTTTATTAGGGTAATTGACATACATACAGACATATTATAGTATAAGAAGGAATGTAAGTAAATATATAGTAATTAAACAACACACCACATTAGCAGAAAGGATAAATCTCTCTCTCTCCTCTCTCTCTCTCTCTCCTCTCTCTCTCTCCTCCCTCTCTCCCTCCCCTCTCTCTCTTTCTCTTCCTCCCTCTCTCCCTCCCCTCTCTCTCTTTCTCTTCCTCCTCTCCTCCCCTCTCTCTCTTTCCTCTTCTCCTCTTTCTTCTCTCTCTCTCTCTCTCTCTCTCTCTCTCTCTCTCTCTCTCTCTTCTCTCTCTCTCTCTCTCTCTCCTCTCTCCCTCTCTCTCTCTCTCTCTCTCTTCTCTCCCCTCTCTCTCCTTTCTCTCCTCTCTCTTCTTCTCTTTCCTCTCTCTCTCTCTCTCTCTCTCTCTCTCTCTCTCTAATTTTTTTTCTTTCTCTCTCTCTCTCTCTCTCTCTCTCCTCTCCCTCTCTCCTCTCTTTCTCTCTCTCCTCTCTCTCTCTCCTCTCTCTCTCTCTCTCTCTCTCTCTCTCTCTCTCTCTCTCTCTCTCTCTCTCTCTCTCTCTCTCTCTCTCTCTCTCTCTCTCCAACACTGTTTTTTTATGTGGCCTAATTATTACTATTATTATTCCTATATTTATTTTATACAGGGATGTGGGCCCATCAGATAACAGTAGGCGACTATCAGGACTTGATTGACCGGGGATGGAGACGGAGTGGAAAATACTGTTATAAGCCTACTATGGACAAAACATGTTGTCCGATGTATACAATCAAGTGAGTGTCAAACTTTTTCAGAACAAAATTTATTTGCATTTTGTTAAGTTATTTTGCTAAATGGGTAAGACGTGTATTTCATTTTTATTAGATGTTGGAATGAGTGCTTTAAGGTGTAATTAGGCCTAAAGTAAATATATTCATGATAACAGATGTGATGCAGTGGAGCTAAAGTTGAGTAAGACTCAGAAGAAAGTTTTAAAGCGGATGCATCGTTATCTAAGTCACGGGGATATAAAGAGAGGAAGTGGCCCAGACAACACTTTCAATTATGGTAAGTTGTGAGTTCAGAGCATGAGCTCCACTTTTCATTTTCCTTCTGTTTATCTGTTTAATAATGTAATAGTTCCTCAAATATGTTCTTTTTCTAAAACTTGAACATCTTATTCAGTCTTTGTAATACATTCTCTGAATTCTTAGTAGAAAGCTCAGAAGATTTAGGAGGTAATCAAGAATTTATCAAGCCTCAATATGATACCAAAGAAGATCTCTCAGGTGTATCCCTCCAGATGCCATGCGAGGATGCAGCCAAGAGTAAGTAGGAAAACGTTTTTATAAGTTCATTATAATCGCTGGTGAATTTCATGTGTTCATCTTCTACTTTGATACTCCACTCGAATTGCTATAATATCAGTCAGTTCCATTTTATAACACTTTCCATAATTAGATGTTTTAATTCAGTATTTGACATTTCAATTTTCTCTCTCTCTCTCTCTCTCTCTCTCTCTCTCTCTCTCTCTCTCTCTCTCTCTCTCTCTCTCTCTCTCTCTCTCTCTCTCTCTCTCTCTCCCCCCCCCCCCCCCACAGTTTCAAGTAAAAGAATTTTTTAGTACATAAATGTCTCTTATTTTGCTATCAAAAACTCATATACATTTGATAGTGTCAGATCCTTTTCTTTATTTTGCTCAGTTTATGTAAACAATGTTAATAAAAGGTTATTGTAACTCTTTCCAGTTTCAAAATCTGCAACAGTTCATTCTAATAAACCAAGTGCAGATGCACCTGCAAGATTACCTGCAGAGGCCAAGAGTCAAGACTCACCTGAACTAAGTCAAGAGAAGAAATCCAATAAAAATAAAGGTAATTGATATGTCATTATTATATTCAGATTATATGTCCCCACCCCCAGCTGCAAAACAGGTATGATTTCTTGTTTCACTCTGACTAATTTTGGTGTTTGACACTTGAAATGCTCATCTTCCAGCACCTGAAAATGTTAAAGCAGAGTGTAAAGTTTAAAAGTTATCACAGTTTCCCCTCACATGTGAATGGAAATAGAGAAAAAAAATGCAATGAATATCTAAATGAAACACCTATGAAAACAAATGTTCTTAAAAAAAAAAAAAAAAAAAAAAAAAAAAAAAAAAAAAACAATCAGGGTCATTCATTTTTATCATTTTCATTTGCATACAAACCATATGTGGGTGGGGAGAGGGTTAATCACTTTCTAAAACATCATAGAAATGACAGTCCAGATCAAATTGAAGATCCTGTGGCACAGGTCATCATTTTTATCTTTTTGCTCAGTACACTCAGGGGGGGGGGGGGGTCTTGGTAAATGTACTTTTTGTACTTTTCTGAAAAGGCTGAAATAATGGATGACCCCTGAGTGAATAGGACTTTCAGGGGTTAAGAATAAGAGAATTTTTGTTTTATTAGTTTCAATATTGATCTTGTGCTACAGGGGATCTATGTTACTAGATTGTTTTTATTGATAGACAGAATAAGAGAAATTCATTTAAACATAACAAAATAGGAATAATTCATGTAAACATGACATGCTACTTTTAGAATGATTCTTTTTACAGTATAGTCTTCTGTACATAATTATATTGATTGAAAATAATACAATATGCATGAGAATTCTTGTTGGATTCCTAGGACTCAACTTGTATAAATTTTCCACTACATTAGAAAAATGGCTTACTCATATTGCTGTTGTTTCGTGGACAAGGCTGTCTGAAAAGTTTTTATAAAGAGTGGGAAGCAGTATCCATGCTTGTCGAATTACAGGACTCTTACTTGTGGAATGTACAGGACTTCTCAGATGTTGCATTGTTTATTTACATGGGATAGGGTTGGAAAATACATGATGAAATGCAAAAGTTTATGAAAAAAATGTTAGTGTGATAGGGCTTTAATCCAATACCACCAGGTGGTTTACCAATATGAAAGCCCTCCCTCCCGGGCTGTATTCGTAGTGGTCCAGGCCCTGCTGCCGTACAATCGTGTCGGCACCATAGCATGTGCGGTATGATTATACATATCCCCAGAAAAGGGGACCGGCGCACCATGGCACACATACACTCATACCTGAAATATAGTCCAGGTATGCCACGGCATGTACACACATGCCACCCAACAACAAAGGGTTAAGGAGCAAGGTGATTTTTATACAGTGTTCAGAGTGCTATCCATTTATTCATTAAATGTGTTCATAGTCTGTGATCCTTTATATAATATTGTTGAAATATGAGATATCAAAATTAAGTAAACACCGTGTTAATAAATGGAGAATGATGTAAGCATTGTATATGAACCAAGGAGATAGCTTCTCTGTGAAGAGTGCATATGGTGAGATGTTTTAGGATCTTTTTTTTTTTTTTTTTTTTTTTTTTCACAAGAGTAAAACTACTGAGTCAGTAAAAATTTAAGTCATGTCAAAAGTTCATATCACAAGATGGCCAGAAAAGTCAAGTTCTATAGAGATATAATTCCATTAATAACTTTTTATTCTAAATTATATTTTTTCTGGTTTGGATTAGGTATGGATCCTAATAAACCACCATGCAGAAAAGCGAAAGATATACGACGTGAGAGGAGAGAAACCAAGCTTGCGAAACGTGCCCAGGAGGCTCAGGGTCGAGGAGAATCTCCCATGGAAATTCCCCTAAACAGAGTTAAAAATACTGCTAAAACACTTGAAGATTTCCTTAACGAACCCTTACCAGAAAATCCAGCACACACACTTGAGGTTTGTACTTTTTTTAATAGCTTTTCATTTTTTCATACTTTACTTACTTCTGTGCTCCTCTTCTAATGTTTAAATATCTATTATGAGAATATTTGCCAAATATGAATAACATCCGTGACATTTATATAGCAAGTTCATATGATGACAACATACCACACATATGGGCAGTATTGTCTTAATGAAACAGCCAAATTGCTATCTTACTTAAGCTGACATGAGCCCAAGATCATGTCTTTGTCTTGTCAACACCAGATGAACAGTTTTCCAGATCTAATAAACATGGTCATAATTTGGCCCTTAGTTAATATATTTGAAATAAATCTTTAATTATAATTAAACTTTAATTCTGGTGATATTATAGATATATCCCTAATTAAGTTTTAAATTAATCATGATGTGATTTAACTCAGCTTACCCAACCTGGTGTAATGAGTAAGAAACGTTCTGAGTAAAGAAAAAGTTGTGTGCTAACATACAGATGGCATAAGATACTGATGGGTGTTATGGAATTTCTTGTTTTATTGTATTTGTAGCTAAAGATTATGCATTCTTGAACAGATAGTGAAGGATAAGAAGAAACTAAATATAGATAAACCTTCCAACCTTATCTGTCTCTCTCTCTTTCTCTCTCTTTCACTCTCTCACTCTCTCTCTCTCACTCTCTCTCTCTCACTCTCTCTCTCTCTCTCTCTCTCTCTCTCTCTCTCTCTCTCTCTCTCTCTCTCTCTCTCTCTCTCTCTCTTCACTATCTCACTCTTTCTCTTCACTCTTTCTCTCTCTTTCACTCTCTTTCTCTCACTCTCTCTCTCTCACTCTCTCTCTCTCCTCTCCTCTCTCTCACTCTCTCATCTCTTCTCTTCTCTCTCTCTTCTCATCTCTCTCACTCTCTCTCCTCTTCTCACTCTCTCTCTCTCACTCTTCTCTCTCACTGTCTCTCTCTCACTCTCTCTCTCTCCTCTCTCTCTCACTCCTCTCCTCCTCTCTCTCTCTCTCTCTCTCTCTCTCTCTCCTCTCCCCTCCCTCCCTCTCCCCTTCCCTCTCCCTCTCCTCTCTCCTCCCTCCTCTCTCTCTCTCTCTCTCTCTCTCTCTCTCTCTCTCTCCCCTCTCTCTCTCTCTCTCTCTTCTCTCTCTCTCTCTCTCTCTCTCTCTCTCTCTCTCTCTCTCTCTCTCTCTCTCTCTCTCTCTCTCTCTCTCTCTCTCTCTCTCTCTCTCTCTCTCTCTCTCTACTATATATATATATATATATATATATATATATATATATATATTTCTTTCTTTTTCTGTGATAGAGAGTATATGTGTCTTGATTTTTTTTCTTGCCATTTCCTCTTATTCATGCACACATTTTGTCAGAGGTAATTTCTAATGAACCTTATAAACTACCAGATTAGATTAGTACGTTCCCAGCCCAGCAGCAGCCAGTTTGTGCATACTTTTAAGACCTCTCATGAAGTGTACGAGAAGTACCAGACTAAAATCCACGGGGACAGTCTGGATAGATGCTGTGAGTCGCAATTTAAGCGATTCCTTTGTAATTCTCCACTTCAGGTATTACAATGTTATGTATATATCCTGCATGTGATCAAAGAAGAAGGGATGTGTCCTTAGCTCTTCCTACTTTGATTGAAGTATCTTACATTCATTAAAGGTTATAATCCTGGTATGGTTTGTGGAATACTGTAAATTCTATAGATTTTATTACCAATTATTCACCTTATTGGAACATCCCATTTTCTTTTGTCAACTGTAGTGAAATAATATTTTTATTTTATTTTTGGGAACCCACAGGGGCCAGGTCACCAGGAAGCTGAGATTGCTTTTTCTTGTGTTCTGTTTGTTGTTCTCTAAAAATGACCTTGCCAAGTATTGCTGCTTTTTGGTAATTGTCAGTACTGTAGCAATGTTATGGCAAGGATTTATTTGTTTGTGAAGGACTCCTTAAGCTTTGATATGGTTTGTATGGATGTGAAAATAGAAAAAGTGAAGTTTTTTTCTTTTCCTGGCCCTTTACAGTCTTCATATTGCAGACTGTTGTGATTGCTTAATGCTCTCTGTAGATTTTTTTTATATTTCATTTTTCTTTTTTTTCTACAGAAGTCAACCTATATACAAATTAAGCACTTCTTATTCCTTGAAAGAAAGTACTTGAAAATGCCCACACCAATTCCCCAGTATGAGATTTAATCTGGAAGTCTTTCTTTCATGAATTCTAGGGAGGAATGTGGCATAACAGTTAAGAGATGCAAAGATGGTGAATAACTGAAATTGACTACAATTTAATTTTACTTTTTCTGCACTTTGATTGCACTTGAAAACCACATTGACAGGTGTTTGCAGTCATTATAAAGTGTACAGTTATTCACATTCATTCTTTGTTTTGCTTGATCCATTTTGGTGTAGCAGCAACATTGAGAAAGATATAGTAGTAATTATAAAGGGTGAAAAAGGTCACCTTTATTTTTCTTCTATTTCTTTTCTTTTTCATCTTCACTTTGTTTTTTTGTCTTCTTTTTTCACACATCACCATCAACAACCAACTAAGCAACAAGGATTCTGGTTGGAATAGTTTTGTTTGCACAAAGATCTTACTAAGTCAGGTTGCATTAACCCCCAAACAGTTGAGGCTAGTGAGGGTTAACCCACCTGATTCAGCATTCAGAGCCAGCTTTAATGCCTCGTATGCTGTGTTTCGCAAGTACCAGCTGGAGATCCATCATGATACCGAGAGCGAGTGCAACAAGATGGCCTTCCA
>NC_051401.1:14241161-14253661 GCF_015228065.2 Penaeus monodon
ACTTGAGAAAGAGATTTAGAAAGGGAATAAAGATAACATGGTGGAAAAGCTAAAATATCAAGAGTGTATACAATACATTGTTAACTTTTTTACATTTAGTTTGATAACACATGATTATAGTTTTTTATGGTGATTTTCTTTTCTGTAGAAGGTCTTTTTAGACTAGTAAACAAGTTTGTGGATAGAGAAACATTGCATCTGTATGTAAATAAGATTTCAGGTTCATGTGTCATTATTCTAGTCTGCTACTTAATGACTAACTTCTGGGTATTATTATTCATTCACAAAAATGCAAATCTGACTTTGAGTAAATGAATAGGACAAGGATACAGAAGTTTTCTTTTTTTATTGGTTTAGTAAAATAATATATGTAAATCTGCAAATTATATGAATATGATTGAATTACAATGAATTTAGTTTGCTGAAAAACTGAAATGAGCAGTGTAACTATAGCAGACTATTTTCTACTATGTCCTATCCATGTTCACAGTGTGAATGACTGAAAAAACATGTCACTGTTTTTAAAACACTGTAATATAAAAGCAAAGCTAGAAAATACTATCAGATGTGAACCTGGAACAGAAAATTTCTGTTGAAAGTTTGCTCTTAACTTATTAGTACATAATAATATTTTTTGATTATATGAAACATTTCCCCAATACTACAGTAAAATGTGTTATATTATAATTCATTGTATTATATCCTTATTGAAACCTCTTGTTAGGTAAAAATGGAAGAAAAGAGTAAGTAATTGGTACAGTAGAGGAAATCATATACCAATTGAGTCAGTCAGATGTAAAAGCAGGCAAAAAAGTGGAAATTTTATATGAAAATATTTTTGCAAATGTACATTTAGGAAGGTAACAAAGTATCTAATAAGCAAATAACAGATGAAGATTTAAACAGGCTTGTACAGCAGACCTAAGAGGGAGTATTATTGTTCTACAGAAACACTACTACTACTACTAATACTTTTTTTTTTTTTTTTTTTTTTTTTTTTTTTTAAAATACTTTGAATTACATTATTTACAGATGATATATCCTTAACTAAGACCAATATATTTGTGTAATCCTTTAGTTTCTTACTTTTCTTCCTTTTCTTTTTTCTTGTCTTTTTTTACAATTTCTAGGAAGAATGCAGCCAGCAGAAAATGTAGATTATTCAAATTATTTAAAAAAAAAATTATAATATATATATATATATATATATATATATATATATATATATATATATGTATGTATGTATATATATATGGAGAAGAGGATTTATGCTGTAATCAGAATTGATATCAGCCAGGGGGTGGGAGGTTGCTATAGTATCATGTTTATATGTGTATCATTCATTCTGTAACATTCAGACACTGTTGTAGTTGTTGTGTAATATATAGATTCTCTAGAGTTAAAAAACAGTTGAAAGGAAGAATATCTATATAACAAGAAATACAAGATGCAGTTAATGGGGCCATCCATCCTAAAATTGCAATATTCTGTGACTGTTTCTCTTCCACTCATTTTTTTGATTGAACATATTTGCCATCCTGTAGCATTCACCTTACTGTCAAAGGTTCTTCCAACTACACTGAAATGTAATTTGGGAAGTGTGTATAAGCTAAAATTTATAATGCCAGTTTATGATTCATGTAAAATTACACACAATAAAGGAACAGACCTCAAATAGAAAACAAAAATGTAGGTAAACTGACTCTTCCTTTTTTTCATGTTACTTTTTAGTGAAGCCATTGTAGCCAGGTGCCTCACTGCCTGCATGTGGCCTAAAATCCTAGCATTAGGCTCACTTGAGTGGTGTTTCTCCTTCGTGGCTTGTAGGCCTGACCCACATAAACATTCTTGTACTTTGTCAAAACCCTTGACTCTCATTTGCAATGTTATCTGTTTTTGTGCATACCTTTTCTAAGGTATATTTATTTATTATTGAAAAATTTCTGCTGCATCAACATCTAAGGTCATTAGCAGCATGTTTAAAATATAGCAATAGCATGAGGATTGGGGGGCAAAGACCCCAGGCAAGGAAGTAGCGAAAAGAGTTAAGAATGAGGTAATGGTTAGAGCAAAATTAGTTTGAACAGTACTAGAGGGTAGTATGGTAGTGAGAGGGGGAGCTGATAGGGCATAGCATAAGGTAAAGGTGTTAGAAAGGGGAAGGAGTTAAAGGAGTAGGGAGCACTATGATACAGTTTTGTGGCAAAAAGGACATAAGTTAACAATCAGGATAAGTGGATAGAACAAGGGGATCAAGCAGAGAAAGAAAAGGAAGGGAAGAGAAGAAAAGACCATACAAAATTAGTTAAGATGAGGGCTGAGGTCCAAGGCAATGGAACAGGAGGGGGAGGTTCCAAAGTATATATTCTTCCGCTTATATGCTTTATCAAGATGGTAATTGACTTTTCCCTAATTTTCCCTTCCCTTCCCCTCTTTCTCTCTTTCCCTCCCTGTCGGCCTACAATACAAGGTTCCATATTTAATTTGTAAATGTCTTGAAGATTTAGCATATGGACACAATAGACAGCAATAGGTTTCATTTTTTCAGTACTTTTGAGTTTGGTACATTTATTTATATCCCACATCATCCTAAAATATTTTAATTTCAGCTATTAGTTCAATTGCTTTTGATGACAACATTACCTTTCACTGTAGCATAACCGATTAACTGTTATGCTACAGAACTGTACGTTCCAGGAATGTTTCAAATAATGAAAAAGGCGTTTTGGAGATTTTGTAAAAGCGAAAGACAGGTTGAGAAGGGATAAGCTTACATTGTATTGAGACACCGTAATGATATACGAGATAAACCAGAAAAGAGTTTATTCATTCTACAAAATACAATATGGTGTGTGTGTGTATATATAATATATTCCATAGGAAAAGTTCCTGTCAATTCTTAATATATACAGTAGACTGTATTGCATTATTCTTCCACTTTTGTTTGTGAAAATCTGAAGAAGAGAAGGCTAAGAAGTCTTATAAGAAACTTAATTATTTCTTCTTCAACTTCATTTTTTTGTGTTCGCTCTCTTGTATTTGCAGACCTCCCATGATCTGTCCAACCTTTCGTTTCCGTTCAGCGTCACTGAAAAGAAGAGTAAATTTGCATGATATAATGCAGCTTTTTAGATTATATTTCAATATTATTTACAACTGATACTGATGTAAAAGAAACCCAGTGGGAAAGCTCACACTGGTATATAATTTTATAAAATATAAAATGGCCAAAAACTATTTATACTATTTATGATTAATGTTGATGAGCCAGATTTACTGATCTTTTAGAGCAAAGTAATGCAATAAATGCAATTACTGGATCTATATGGTTATATGGGTGATTATCGGCTGAAAATAATGAGGAAGCATATATTCTTCAGCAGACACAATCAAAGATATATCTTACCTTTCAAGCTGTTCCTGCAATTTCTGTCTAGCTAAGTATGCAGTATCTTTCTCAATTTCTCTCTTTACAGCCTTTCTTTCTCGCTTCAGATTATGAAGCAATTTCTGATGCTCCAGCTTTTCCTTGGAACCATGTCGTTTTTTGGCTCCTTCAACACTGCAATAGATTGAGGATTTTTTTTATCTAACATCAGTAAAAACATAATTATACATCTCATAATTTTCAAAACTGTATCACTAAAGTCCAACACTTAAACATATATTTAACATACATCTTCTCAAAGGCTGGCTCAAACATTGGTATTGATTTGGGCTTTGCTTCTTCCTTGACAAGGGGTTTGCCTTGGGCTGGCAATGATCTAATAGCTTGGTGCAGAGCTTCAACAGCCTCTTGTACACTTTTAGGGAGATTCTCTAGGACCAAGCAATCCAGCAATACTGTGGTTGGTCTCATAATAGCTCGAACAGATGCAAGGCCCGACCAGCATTTACACACTTCTTGTAAGAGCTCAACAGTTTTCTGGAGCACGTTCATTTTGAAGTCATCAGTCATTTCCTCATCTTTTTTATTAATACTTGCAAATGTAAGTTTAATACTTTCAAATCTGTAATTGAAATACATTATCAAATTAAGCAAACATACTACTATAGTGTCATCAATGAACTACATTACATATTTCTGAGTATTGTACTAGAACACATTTCTGAGTATTGTACTAGAACACAATTTATATAAAACTCTTTAAAAGAAAAAGTTCTCTGCTCCAGGAAGTGTAATCACAAGAACCAGTCCAAAATAGAGCATGTTTGATAGGTACTTAAATCAGCCCAAATATAAACCCAGAAATATGGTAACACGATAAGCTGTCCTCAACATCATGGAGGGAAAAAAATTACTTCTAAATAATAAATGTAACAAAACAACAAATGAATATTTAAAGCTGTTGCTTACTTTGTAACAGGCGCCTCTGGTACAAGAAGAGATGCAGTTGGCCCTACGCACTTGAAAGGTGGTGTGATGGGCAATTTAGTTTTGTTCTTCATGGCTACTGACATAAACAGCAAACCATTGAGAACATTTGTCAACTCAGGCATAAATCTTTTAGACCGGCTGATGTACTGTTAAAAAAAAAGAGACAGTGAAGAATATACTTAGCTACAGGAAGGTATCAACAAATTCTTAGGTCTCACTCAAGTTCTCATGTCTTACGAAAAAAAATAAAAAATAAGTGATCATTTTTATCCAACAATTTTCTTTTTCTTTTTCTTTTTTCAATTAAACCCCTTTTCTTAAGAAGACTAGGCTTATACACATTTATATACACAAATTACTATAGCTAGCACATAATCTGGAAGTGACAGACCTTATCAAGTGATTTGCTGTGCAAGTACTGTAATGTTATTTACCTCATATGCAAGATATGCTGTGAATAAAGCAGCATTAACTTCTCTTCGATTTGTGATTTTGCCTTGCCCAAGCAAGTTGCATAAGAAAGCCATGACAGGTGTCATGACAGGATGAATAAAATCAGATGATGGGAAAAGCATCCCAGCTATTTTCAGGAACACAAACTGAAAGTTAAAAGTAATAATAATATAAGTATATATCATTTGTAGAAAAATTATTTACATTATCATACACCTTTCACAACAAATTTAGAACCTTACAATCCTCCCCCAGAAAAAAGATATATGCTCTCTCTACTGGCAAATATCAGGCTTCCATCGCCCCCGCCCCCACACACACATAAAAATAATTTGATGCATAGCTGATAGTGTAAAACACTCACATATTCTCATGTATACATGACATTACACAAATGCACACACAAGAATTTTTTGGGTTGTTTGTAGATTCAGCAATGTTCCATTAATCCATTGCTGGCAAATGGAATATACATACATGTTATGACAAGAGTGGATATAGCATCTACATTCAGGCCACACATGTTGAGACTGCCTTACTGCCCCAATTTAAGAGCTATAGCCCCTGTAAAGTCGTACTTTAGCTTCATTCACTGGTGAATTGTACCTAGTGCATGGGCCTATCTGGTGCATTAAGGTTCCACTGACATTGGTCATGTCACGTAAACAAAAATTCAAACACAATGACAGATGAATCTGTGTATACTTACTGTATCACCCATAGGATATCTTTTGAATTTATATTTTGAACAGTCTCCATATTTTTCCAACAGCACCTGAAATTTTTTGTAAAGTATTATAACTCATACTATAATCTTTTGCCATAACCTTTTTTTCAAAGCAAAATTTCATTTAACTTCTACTCACACAACCACTTCATGATTTACCTGTTTTAATGCATTTGCTGTATTTACTGGGGTTAACTGGGTAAGACCATAAATGTGTTGAGTGATGCAATCCACATACAAAAGGGGTGACACAGAGTTCATGGGAGAAGAACCATCATAATCAGCTAAAACATTCAAGGTCTGCAAAAGTATGAGTTGTATAATAAGTATAAGTAACTGTATAACACTCCACAAACTTCACTTTTCCTAATCATTTCATATATAACAAATTAATAAAATATATCAGCATATGTTATTACTAATAACAAATACAGTACTAATAAAGACTGGTGATGGTGATAATTGATGATGATGATAAATAATAATGACAATGATGATATTCATACAAATAGTTATAATAACAATCTTTATAATTATAATGATTATAATTATAGTATGCAAACAACAAATACTACTAATAATAATAATAATAACTGAACAATATTAATAACAACAATAATGACACTGACGATAATAATAATCAAAATGATAATTATAATAGTATTTACATTAGTATAATAATCATAGAAATAACTAACAGGAATGACAATAATAATAATAATAATAATAATAATAAAGAAAAAAATAATAATGATAACACTAATACTAATGAAAATGATGATGATGATGAAGTCATCATTTTTACCTGCAGAAGATATGCACATAAGTAATCACACTTTTCCTTATTCTTCCCTCCAAGTTTGGGATGATTACATGCAACCATTCGCTCTAAGATAGTGTTCACTTCTCCTGGCGAGTGATTTTCTAACAATGCCCAAAATGCCTCATAGTCTTGTGGCACTGAAAACAACATCACATATATTACAATCTCTACCAATCACTTACATGTTAAGAAAACTTCATATAGAGCAACAGACAACAAAAAGTTCAGCAAAAGACAACAAAAATATGCACCTGGTGATGCATAATGTTTGGAACTGCCTATAAGATAAATGAACATAAATTACTGTATCATCTATTAAAATAGTAAATCCCATACACACTCTGCAAACTGTACTTTCAATTAAAATCTAAGGAGAATTTATGTATAGGTATAGTGCCTAAAAGCTAAGCTATCACCATGGTATCTTGTATCCCCACACAATGACATAAGAAATCAGTTCACCATTTCATTACTAAACAATAATACTATATCTCTCTTCCCAAGTGTTCAAAACAGCCCTTGTGGTGATGGTAAGTTATAGCAGTGTCCTCCTTAACACTGCATTTGGCCGTGTACAGAATGTGGAATACTTAGGACTCTAGTAACTTCTTAGGGCAGGTGGAAACTTGATGTTCCTGTGCTGGTATTTTCTGACATTTCCCTTTGTCATCAACCAAATAAAACAGCAGAGAATGCTTGCTAACAGATATAATGTAATTAATTACAATTCACTTTGTTGAATTCTATTAGGATTTTCACAAGGATAATGATTTGCTTTCATACTAGGTTTCAGTATGAAAAGTACTTAGTCCTCTTTTGTACATTCATACAGTGAATTCAAAGATTTATGATGACATAAAACTACATGAATTACATTAAAGGAAACAACTATACAGAAGATAATCAGAAATAAAATATTTTTTAAGGGTCAAAGGGACTGAGTAGGACAAGAGGCAGAAGTGTATGCCATAGGCTTTTCTTATTCCTAATTGTTTTTGTAGTATGTGCTTTATTTACTATTATAACCAATATAGTATCATATATGCAGTCTGTAAAGGTAATACAAACATAAGGCACCAAATCAATCATTACATACTATAATTCTTCAATTAGTATTTACCCCACATAATTATTTCTAGATTTATTTTTTATGCTACAGCTGCAACTTTTACTCCACTTACCTTCAAATGTATATGGCAGCTCCTTTTTGGCTGCTTCCATCATTTCCTTCTTTTTAATCACATCAAGTGTACCAGGCTTTTCTTTTATCTCTTCTTCCTCCTCTTCACTCTCACTTTCTTCTAAAATATCTGAGTACTTATCACTTTCATCCTCATCCTCATCCTCATCCTCTTCTTCTTCTTCTGCTTCCTCTTCTTCTCCTCCTTCTCCTTCCTCTTCTTCCCCATCTTCGTCTACTTCCTCTGAAAATGTATTAATACAATCAAACTTTTGTAAATTACAATCACAACCAATCCTGCAGATATAATGTTTATCAACATTATTTGCAACTGCTTTAACATGAAAGTCTACATATCATCAATAAAAAAGTTTGAAAGGATTCATAAAAAAGATGGAATCCTATTACAATTCACACAAATAATGTCCTACCATTTTCATCTTCAGCATCATCATCCTTTTCACCATCACTTTCATCATCTGTTTGGTCTTCATTATCTGCTCTCAACATTTTGCCATCTTTATAACTCAAAGGTACCTGGATATCTTTCTGCAATATGTACCTGTAAAGTAAAGTATAGCCATATTAATTACAACATAGGTATAGCACATGTGCACACATACATGTTGATAAAAATCCAGAAAGATACAGATCTCCATACATGCACAAACACACACACACACACACACACACACACACACCCACACACACACACACACACACACACACACACACACACACACACACACACACACACCCACACACACACACACACACCCTTCACACACACACACACACCGTTCACACACACACACACACCGTTCACACACACACACACCCGTTCACACACACAACACACGTTCACACACAAACACACGTTCACACACAAACACACGTTCACACACAAACACACGTTCACACACAAACACACGTTCACACAAACATACACATATACTGGGTACTACAACAAAAGAGTTAAGCAACTTAATCCACTGGACATAGCTGGCATGATTACATGCCACTATCCACTGTAATTTTAGTTTATTATTAATAGCATTTACACAGAGACAGCTCCACAAGTGCTTAGTCACCACGGAGTCAGTTACTAGTCACCTGTTTATACTTTCTTCCAGAAAGATTCTTTCATACTATTTTACCATCTTTATTGTTATTAGTAATTTAATAACATAATCATCATAACATCAATAACAATAATAACAGTATCAACAGAGATAGCATTGGAAAAAAAAAATTCCCACAAATTTGAGGAATGGGGAAATCAGGCATGCTCACTATGGCCTACTAATTGACTCCTTGGTGATTGAGACCTTGTGGTGCCATCTGCGTGCAAGAAAATTTACAACACACTACACTGGATGATACATAACCCCCCACAGCCATTGGGTTAAGAAGTTTCCTTAGTCTTAGCACACCACTTTTATAAACAAGTAGCATAAAAATTATTCATTATCATAATTCTACATTTTTAAACTACAATTTCCCCCATAACAATTTAGTTCTTTCACATTGACTTCATAGCTTACTGATCATCTAGGTCATCTGCACTCCTCATTTTTTTCACATCTTTTACTTCTTCTCCCTTCATCCGCCTGACACGATCTGCTTCCAGTTTTTCAAGTTTCTCTCTCTCTTCCTTGGCTATTTCCTCTGGTGTCTTCAACTTATCAACAGGTTTTGCTTTTCCAGTACGGTCAAATCCAAGCTCTTTAACGAGCATATCATAGTCTCTAAAGGCACTTTTTGTTTTAGCCTGGAATGTGAAAGAAATCACATGAAGTTATTATATAATTCACTGAGGCATAAATATCGGAACTCTTACAAACAAAGCATTCAACTGTCATGCCATATTTCAAAACTATTTCAATAAAGAATTATCAACATGATAATCTTATTACTTACAAAAAAATCTTTGGACATTTCTGTGACATAAAAAATGTAGATGGCAAAACTGTTAACAAATAGTTGCTCTCACTTACTGCTTGTTTGTCCTCATCAGTCATTGTATAACCAGCCATAATCATCATGAAATTTTGTAATTTGGAATCAAGGTTACTGACAGCTTCATGCTGCTCCTCTTTTTCCTTTTTGAACTCAGCCTTTTTTCTTTTTGACTCTGCTATGATTTCATCAATCCATTCTTTCTTGGTCTTGTGTTTGTCAGTATCACCTTCCTCATATTCTCGTCTTGTCAAGAAACCACCAAAATGCTGTTCTTTGACAAATTGAGCTGTTGGGCAAAAATGTGAATCCATTATATGATTCCTGCTAATACAGTTTTACAAAAAAAAAAAAAAAAGAATTCCTTTTCCAATGAAGAAGAAGAAAAAGAACAACAAAAAATGTAAGACCAAAAAAGGAAAATATTGTTTAATGGGTTAGAAGAAATAAATGTGCTAAGACATCAAAGGTCACAGAGACCTATGGTAAAGTATTGTGGCAAAAAGGGTAGAAATGAGTTAAAGATCAGGATAAGATGTGTAAGAGTTAGGTGTCAAAGGTTGTAGAATGTGTAGGACAGAATGGTAGTGAAAAGGGTATAGAAGAGGAGCCAATGGAATACAGCAGAGATTTGTAAAAGGGGATGGGGTTAAAGGTATAGGGCAATCAGATCAAATGGAGAGGAGGGGAGAATAACACTGTATGAGGAAAACTGCAAAAGAGCTATTATGAAACAATCAGAGCGTAATATGGTAAGAAATGATAGTTGTAGAAGTAGGAGAAGAATCCTGAGAATGAAATAAGGGAACAGAGGTGGTGAAGTATCAGGAAGAATGTCAGGAGGGGAGGGATCTGGAGAAGGGCATTGTAGTCACATACTACGTGGGAGTGGTAAGGATAATGGGGAAGGAAGGGGGAATGGTGATGCACATGGGGGAGGAGAGGATAGATGTGTTTTGGGTGAGTGGGAGGAAGAGGGGTAGGGGAAACTTGAGGAGGAGGAGGATGGATATCAGCAGATACTTTGAATGTAGAGTGAATAAAGGGATAAGAGGGTGGATGTGAGAGAGTGGATCATTCTGTTGAGTCATGTTTATGAACTTTTGGATGTCTTCAGGAGTTTCTGGAGGGGAGTTGGGTGGAGAGGTCTAAAACACAAAGGTCTTCTTATGTGTTGGAGAAAAAGGAATGGATGTCCAAGAGGCAGAGGGAGAGGTAGGTGTAGGAGAGGATGTGGTAGGAGAAGATGGATTGGAATGTTTAGAGTGTCTGGATAAAGTGAGGAGGAGGAATGGAAGGGGTAGGTATCAAGGAAATGGTAGAGATTGGAGTATCTGGATTTAGACTGGAAAAGGAATTTGACTGGGGAAGAGGGTAGTAGAGGTAGGTTGGTTCAGGGTAGAGGGATGAGATACTGAGACTTCTTGAGAAGATAGGAGGGGAGCCAGAGTGAAGTACAGTTTTGGAATAGGCAGAAAAAGAAACCTCATCAGTATGCTTCTTGTCTGGCCTCACACAGAGTGAGGCATAGTTTAAATCTGAGAACTGCTACCTCAGATTCGAGCCTGTAGATTGCGTAGCTCCTATAAAATATATTACAGGAGCCAACACAACTGGCACACATGCATGACTGTGCGGTGCAATATGAACAATCATGACCAGGTTGGGCACATAGAGGGCAGCGGGCTGTGGAGCAACAGTTTTTGGCTGGGTGGCCAAAACACCAACATTTCTGACATTGACTGGGAAGAGGTCGATATGGTCTGATAGGGGATGACACACCACCAATATAAATGGAAGCTAATTTTGGCAATATTGGTATAGGACTTACATTGGCCTCTGGGAGGAATAGTGTAGCACTGGACTGCCACTGCATCATAGTCGAAAAGACATGCGAGCAAGTCATTTTCTCAGTCTGACCTGTCCTTGTTGTAGACATGACAATCAGTCAGAGAGACGGAAACAAGTTCTGGTACTAGGATTAAGGGAGAAGTGAGGTTGGGAAGGACTAGGTTTGCCAGTGAAGTTAGACAGGGTAGATAATGAACAAGCTTGGGACTCAGAACTACCTGTGACATGATGTGAACAATCAGAATATGCCTACTTGTTTTTGGAGACATTGTTAGAAGAGAAGGGATTGTCAGAGTACAGGGACTGTAGGGGGAATCACAAAGAAATGATCCCACTTGGCTGAGACAAAAAGGGTACTCAAAAAGTTTACAGCAGTAGAAGGACAAGGGCGGAAGGAAGATGGGGTGGTATGGAGAGAGGGAGGAGGACAATATGGAGGACAATAAGGATGAAGAAGATGGAGTGGAGGATGTTAGGAGAGAGGAAGGGATGTATTCTGAAGGTTGAGTGATGACCTGGGTGGATGATTAGGAATGGATAGAGTAGAAATCAAACATTGAGAAGGGGGTATAAGTATAAGTGGTCAGAGCTGTGGTCAAAGGAGAGGCAGGGGGTCAGGAAACCAATGAAATCAAATTTAGATAGGCTAGTTGACAAAGGGGTAAGCCTTAATGTCCATAATAAGGATAAAAATCTTCATTATTGGTGATGGTGAACCTGATATAAACGGGGAGAAAAAGTGGTCTATCCCTCAGGGTCCCCATGAGGGGTAAGGGCTAGGCAATTAACCAAGGGAATACCATGCCCATGGCTCCCAGAGGTCATTCATGACTGACATAAATCCAGCCTTTTATCCTTTCATCATGGCTCTCACATCTTAGGAAGTGGACAGGAGATGGGGATGATAAAGGAAAAGGAGAAGGGGAAACAAAAGTCCATGCAAAATTAGTTGAGGCAAGAATGAGGTCCAAGGTAGGGGCAGTCCCCTACATTGGGCCCTAGTCCTTGTCTCCCAAGCCCCCAGCGCCAACAACGAGCAAAGGGATAAGGGGGAAAAGGAAAAGAAATGAGAGGAAAAAGAATGATAAGCTACTTTTCTATTTTTCTCAGCAAAACCCCCAAACCTACA
>NC_051401.1:14256161-14286161 GCF_015228065.2 Penaeus monodon
CTCGCCCTTTACCTTTTTCCTTGAATAACGAAAATATTTTAATTTATCTTATTTTGCTGTTATTAATGTTTATAACATTATAGTAATTGCACTGTCTATAATAAAAATAGCACCACTGATATTTATAGCATTAGTAAAAAAAATATGTTTTTCCTGCCAATTCAAGGAAAGGAGAAATCAGGTAAGGTCACATGGTCTACTAATTGACTTCTTTGTGGCTATGCACTAGTAGAGCCATCTATGCACAGAGACATTTCACAAAATAATAAAAAATGAGTACAGTATTTCTCCGGCGACACTGAGTTAATAATTGCAAGGATGATCAAAAGGCTGTGGCTACATTTACAGTATCATAGGTCGGGGATCAATAGACATTTACAATGTCTATTGACTATATTTCTAGGAGTTCTGGTCACACGTGTGCAGAGTGGAATTCTCAAACACTTCTGTAACCACAGTAACAAATCAGTCACTATATTGTTTAATGCAGGGGCTGAGACCCCCAACACCCAGCCAGGAAAAACAAAGAATCCTCCATCACTGTCAGACAGACTCAGCTTTGGGTGCTCCTACATGTCGGTCATGCACTCTAACATAAGTAGAGCGAGGATTCCACATTGGGCATATGCGACCTGAACTCCTGTAAAACTAGGTAATAGACATCACATTACGTTACCGTAAATATGGTTACTTCAAAATTAAAAATATACCCAGAGTCACGCACTATATTGATGTGGACTCCAGTATACTAATCGTTACTTTGCTCGTGTGTATTCAAGAAAAGTCTATGTGGCGATTTGCTCACACTTTGCTACCACTCAAAAGTACGCCTTCAAGGACTTTTTTTTTAACAAGGCATCTAATAGATTAGCTACATTATACTGATAAACTGAAAAAGCATTTGACTCACAATAATAAAATTGCTTTTCTACCTATAAAATGCTCACGGAAGGAACATGTGCGGACACGACTTGTTTGTTTACACTGAAGGAAACTACGGGGAAAATAATTGAAGGGGAAACAGACACTACTAATATCGGCAAAGTAATTTTCACACATTTACGCCATATTAACTTTTTGTAAGTTCTTTGTACATCTGAGATAAATCAACGAACGGAGGTATAAAAATGAGCGATATTTGATTTACTTATGTGATATTTGCGCAGATGAGGAGCAAAAAAAACATAAATAAAACTTATAAAGCATCAATCACTCATAAACTATAACACAAATCTTGCTAGCAATCATGAAATCACCTTGATTAGAGAAATATAACTTTGTACATGTAATCCCCGCACTTTCCGTCAGGCTAGTTTCACCGTAATTATTACACTTACAAGGTGTGGGAGTATGAAGTGCACGGAAATTAAGGATTCATATGGCTTTTTTGTGTAATGGCTTGGTTGACAGTTTGCCTTGTTCATATCAACCAATTCCCTGGGCATTTTACTGACAAACTTGAACGTATGGTTTATGTGCCAACCTTATTCAATCGACTATGTTACAATTTATCTCGCTGGTGCTTTGATGCGACTCGTTCCTGTTCGAGAAAGAATTTCGCCATCGAGCTTTCTCTGTGCTCTTGCTCATTGTTCAGTCGCCTTCAAGTGACATTAGAGTATTATCGTGGCCTGCGTCAATGTATTTTTGCAAGATGAATGTTTGCATGCCTTCAGGTGAATGAAGACAAACAAGTTTAAAGTTCAAAGGGTTATACCTCAAGTCAACTAAATTAATGTTTTTTATTGATAATATGTAGTGAAGATCAGGCAGACCTAAGGGTTGTTAACGCCTAATTATGGTATATCAATCGGTTGCAAACAATAAAAAGAATAAAATCCACATTAAATTTACTGGTATGAAATATGTGAACTTAAACTAGGTTTTTTAAATGAAAAGTGTTCAGTTTGCCAGTTTTAACCACAAATATATAACATTTAAGACAGCGGTTGATTTGGATTAAACCACTTCAAACTTGAAGTCAGCATTTTTGAAAATATTATGGACTATATATTGATTTTATTGTCTGGAGGTGCAGTTTGTGGAAGTGTGTATGGGTCTGTAAAAGAAGCATGAGAGTCTAACTCTCTGGTGAGTCATTGTCAATAAAGACCCAGTTCAAGGTTAATCTTCTCAGTACATACTAATAAGGGTTTGTAGGATTATGCTGTGTATAATGCATGGAGGTCACTTTAACACTATACCACCTGGATGAACTCAAGATTGTAAATTTTCCATGACAGATTACAATATTCAAATGGATTTGGGTAGAACATAGTTAATAGCTATAATTTAGGGAAGTAAGTCATACTCTGTTAGCCACAATGGGTGTCTACTAACATTTACTAGAAGTATAGTATTCATTAGATCAGCAACATTTCTGTTACTCTAAAACATACCACATCTGTTAGCATGCAAGTTGCATGTTTTTATTCATGAAATTGATGCTTAAGCCCTTCTGTGATTTGTCCTACAAGTCACAGAAGACAACAATTCCTATGTTTGACTTCTCGGTCAAGTAAAAGGAACAATATTTGCATTTATTTACTTGATACTGCAAAAGTAAACCACACTGTTAACATCTTCAGTATAGAGAACATTAAATTGACTGCTATATAAAGAATTTTGCATGAAATTGCCTGTGTTGGATTATACTGATGGATGGATATGCAAAATATCAGTATATAATGCTTAAGCTTTCATTTCATTGGATGTTATGAATGTTTATACATTGATGCTTTATGTAATAGGATTATATGGTACTCAGACATTTTCAGTTGTTCATTCAAGTTTCTGTCTTTCTTTCCATTTTAGGTAATATCCACGATAGAATGTTTCAAATAGTATTTTATAAGACTGAAAGTGAATGAAGTTTCAACTTTATTTTGTGTCATATTACTGGTCAATTTTGTATTTGGACAAGATGAAAGTTTATCATATGCATAGGACTAACCAGTGATTGCTCTGTTTTACTTACATTTATATAATCATAATGTTTTGCTCTTCAAGCTATTACTAACCATTTTTTGCTACTCCCAAAATACATATATACATATTTTTTCCATATCTTTGTGAGATAAACAGTGTGATTAATAGGCTGTGAAGTATTGCAGATAGTTAAAATTTTGGTAGATGTTTACAAGAAATCAGTGCATTGAACTTTGGGTGCATCAGCAAAGACTAACAAACTACTACCTTATGTATTCTGGCAGAATAAAGCATGTAGACCATCTTAGCCACTTTTCATAAAATAATGAACCAGTCCAAGTTCTTTCCAAAATAGTGGCAGACCACTTTCTACTTCACTTTAAGATTGTTGGCAATCCATCACTTGAAGAATCATAAATCCTAGATTTATTTATTTATATCATTATTCTCATATTCCTTTGTTTTTAATACAATATTTCAAATATATACATCAGAATTATAAGATGATTAAGCTGTTCAGAACTGGACTACATCAAATGTGGCTGTGACTTACTTGCTTCTAGCAGTCAGGCAGAGGCCAGTTGGCCTCTAACTCCTATATTCTGCCAAAAATCGGGGTTAGATAGGTCCTTTGTTTGACAGTCAATTGCCAGAGAGGTCTTCTAATTCTGACTTGCCAGAATATATTTCTGGAGACCAGAACAATCACAAATGATAATTCATCTTGGCATACATTGATATAACATGCAGACTAGTCTAGTATTATATGTATTGTATTATTATGCTGGACTATAATAATAAATTTTGATATTGATTAGTTTTTAAATTCATTGCTTATAATATTTAAATGTCTGATAAAAATCAAGCCAGTTTTTGTTACAAAAAAAAAAAAAAATCTATGGATGAAGTGTGTCAAAAAGATCAGAGCAGAAGTCACTACAGACCTGTTGGAACACCAAGGCTCACTAGTAAACATAATGCCTGTCAGTCATTAATAAAATCAATACTAAATAATCTTCAGTTGTTCTAACAGGATCCAGGTGGAAGACAACAACTAAAATATTTCAGCATTAGTAGACTTAGGAAATATTATATTTATGGCTGCAGCTACGTACAAGTTTTGACATAAATGGTAAACTTTCTGTACAAGTAAATCATTGAATCGATTTGTTTTTGTATAATATACCTCAGTCAACATGCTGCCCATGCTCAGAAAACCTTTGCAATACAATATTGACTCAAGATTTGTGTCAGTCATGAATAAAGTCAAAGAATCTGAATGGTTCAGTGGTTCTTAACTCATGAAGATTTTTCCGTTGATGTCATAATTTTCCATTGTGTATGTACAGTGAAATAATTTTTTATGCTGCCTTCTGTATGTGGCTGTAGCTTCAAATTTGAATTAATTGTGGTGATTGGCTTTATCTATTATCCAATTGTTTTCAGCAAATTATATTCTTTTATTACGTAAATGATCTCCTCAGAAACATTCGACGGACAGTTGCATGCAAAAATCTGTTGTTCTCAATTCTTCTTGCTGGGTGATTGTTTTTACTCAAGATTTGTTTCAAGATACTTGAAAAAGTTCTATCTATTATATGAGAGGGCAAAAATCTGAGGATAGGTGCTTCAGTTGCATTATTACTCTCGTCTCACTGCTCACACTCTCCATCCGCATCCTCCGTTTCTTCGTTGATCTCATTTTCATTCTCTCTTTTCATTTCTCTCTCTTTTCTACAGTCTCTCTCCAAATTTTGATACCATAAGGGTTCATCTTTTTTATTTCATAAGATTTTTATGTTTTTCTTGTCTGATAATTTCCATTTTTGTTGTTCTTTTCTTGGTAATTCACATGTCTTTTTGCATAGTTTTTTTGTTTGTTGCATGTCAAAATGGAATAGTTGTTGAGTAATCCTGATTACCCCAAATTTTCACAATAATATATCCTTTTTGCCGTGATTGTAACCAAAAAAACAACAATGATGTCATGCAAAAACTCTAAGCCATTCTGTAGTGCCCGGAGATATACTCATGCTATGGAAATTAAGTACACACGCAGAATTGTTTAAGTATGCCCTTCATTTCTATTTATTTAGTTCAGTGATTTTTTTTTTTCTACCTCTAAATCACAATATATAACAATATAAACAAGATTGGATTGTTTTTATATTAACTCAAGCAAGCCACTCAACAACTTAGCACATTTAGATATATGTACTTCAATCACAGCTATACTTGAACCACATGATGAATGGGTTTGCTAATTGAATTATATATTATATATTTGTCTCATGGTAGGTAATATAAGAAAGAATCAAGTAAAAATATTGTTTTACATTATGTAACTTATGATATTTTTATCAGTTTTGGCAGGTGTATTCCGTGATTCATATGATGAAATTATGCACCTGGAAAATATGATTGGTAAAGTTTTAAATTATCCATAGAAGATTGTTATGTTAGCTTTTTGTGAGACGTTACAGTAGTTAATGATTCTAACTTGTACAGTTATTATCTGTCTTTGGAAATAAGACCTAGCATCCCCATTAAAACTTAATTTTTGTTTGCTCAAGAATTCCATTCCTTTAAGCATTATCTAAGTATCATACATATTTTTCAAACTTTGCAATAACCTTAACCAGCATGTGTTCCAGGGCTGCTGAAAGCAAGCTGTATGTGGATGTTGGTATGGAATGCATACCCATTGTTTATCGTGATGAGTACAACATACGTTTGCTTGGCATGGAAAAACTGCACCCATTTGATGCTGGAAAATGGGGGAATGTTGTGAAAGTATGTTAATTTTTTTGTTTACCTGTAAAATATTTTAAATGTTACAGATAATATACATAAATGGAAAAAAGTATTAGATATTGGATAGCTTTTTCATGAAGTTTAATATTTGCTTAGTTTGCACATGAGCTTAGATATTGAGTATTCTTTTCAACAAATATTGATAAGTATATATTGTTACAACCACAGAAACGTTAACCTTTCTTTTATTTTCAGTATTTGAAGAAGAAGAAATTGCTGAAAGATTTGAAATTAGTGTGCCCAAATGAAGCCACCGAGACTGACTTACGCTTTGTACATACAGCATCATATCTTAGAAGTCTGAAGGTATGACATAGATGTTAAGTTTCAGACACATACAGGAACATTCAGTCATCTCCGGAGAGTACAAAGTGAAGTACTAATCTGACAGGCTTTATTTAGGATTGTGAATATTTCATCTATAATGAAGATATACTTTCCTTTTGTCATGCAAAATAAGTATCATTATTACAACCCAGCATATTGTTATTATAGCAAATCTAGACACAGTTTTTTGCAAAGCAGGTTTTAGCCACTTTCAGACATTAAATGCACAAGCATATAGTTTTAAAAATCAGAATATATTGAACAGATATAGATTATTTGGGCATTGAATATAATGCAGAGTGGAAGACACTGTGTTTAATCCCCTATTTTAGTTTCAGCAAGATGCCGTATTCAATCCCCTTATTTTAATTTCAGTGGAGTGTGAATGTTGCAAAAATTACAGAGGTTGCTCCAGTAGCACTTTTGCCAAATATGGTTGTGCAGAAAAAGGTATTAAAACCATTCAGGTAAGTGGATAGTGTTAGCAAGGTCCTCTATTTTGCCATATTCAGAAGATTCATGTTGAAGTGAAATAATTTTTTTGATATGTAATAATTTACATGCCATCATAACATTTCATTAGGATGCAAAGCTAAAAACACTCCAGATATTAATCAGTCAAACTTTATATTTTAGAGAGAGGTAGGATGTGTAAGACAATGAATCTTCTATATACGGAGATATTTTGTAACCATAACATTAGTATCTGACAGGTCACTATCTTCAATTGATTGATAATTTGACATTGGAAAGTGTAAAAGTTATTGATAATGTGGTCTAAAAGGGTGTGAATCTATCACTAGAAAATGTCTTAAGTACAGACTTGCACCTTGTTTATTATAATATGTTTCCAGTAATTTTGGGAATTCTGTATTTATATTACTTCATAGTGAAAATTGGAGTTTTCTGTGTGCTGAGACGAAGGCAGTGTTGATAATAGCCAGTGCTAAACATATTTATCATGCTCTTTTCCCATTAACTTAGTCAACTGCTAGGCACTCAGTGTTACCCTAATGTGGAAAAGTCAGTGCCTTTGAAGTGTGACTGTCCATAACTCAAGAAGAAATGTTAAATAAACCAAAAAGTAATGGTCTTAACATCAGATGGTAAAGTCGTGTCAGAGTAGTCTGGGGAATGCCCAGATTCAGTGGGACAGTGAATTAAGTAAGGTCACTCCATATTTATTCTATATTAGTGATTTCAGTACTGCCTGCAAGAATACTATTAAGAAATTATAAACTGTATTCATGTTTTCAGATACCAAACAGGAGGAAGTGTCTTGGCAGGGAAACTAGCAGTGGAGCGAGGATGGGCAATAAATATTGGGGGTGGTTTTCATCACTGCAGTGGAAACATGGGTGGTGGCTTCTGTGCCTATGCAGATATTACACTAACAGTGCACTTTATCCTCAACCATTACCCTAACATTCAGAAGGTTATGATCATTGACCTTGACGCTCACCAGGTAGGTAGTGTTTTTCTTTGTTTCTTTCTTTCTTTCTTTCATTCTTGCTGTACAGAATAGGCAACATATTTCACTCAAGGCAATTTTGGTTCAGCCATGTTTGTATTTCTTTTGAAATGAAGGTAGCCTTTGACTATTGTTTAACAGAATATTATAATTCCATAGGGATATGATAAAACAACAATGTGTGCAAATGTGTTTTTGCACACTCTTACAAATCATTGGAATATTTCACTGTTGTTAGAAAGTATATAGATTATATATTACAGGGTAATGGGCATGAACGTGACTTCATCGGCAGAAAAGATGTCTACATACTTGATGTCTACAATAAATACATATATCCAAAGGACACATATGCGAAGAGGGCAATAAGTCGAAGAGTTGAACTGTTTGCATACACACAGGATGAAGAATACCTCGAGAAGGTCACAACGTAAGTGTTATTCATGATAAAACAATATTAGATATGATTTGTCAAACTAATTATATAAAATAGAGATTTTAAGAACTATTTCATTTATATATACATACATATGTGTGTATATATATATTATTATATTATTATATATAATATTATACATATAATACACACACATAGACATAAATACATACATACATACTTGCAGATAAATATATATATATATATATATATATAATATATATAATATAAACTATATCATAAATATATATAATATATATAAATAATTATATCTACATATATATATATTATATTATAATATATATATATATATATATATATATATATATATATATATATATATATATATATATAGACACACATACACACACTGATTCATTCACACACACACACATACATACATACATATAAATATGTGTATGCCTGCATGTGTGCTCTTGTGTATGTGTATAATGTATATGTATACATGTATGCATATATATATATATATATATATATATATATATATATATATATATATATAATATTATATATATATATATATATATATATATATATATATATATATATATTTACACACACCATGTTTTCCATAAAGAAACTATTTTAATTTAATTTTTCTTCTTTCATTTTTCCTCTTCTTTCTCCTCATTTTGTTGCATGCAAATTAAAAGAGTTCATTCAGACAAAGGGATAAGTATCGTATGCTGTCTTCCTCTTCTCAGGCATGTGGAAGGGGCCCTGAATGAATTTAGTCCACATGTGGTCATATACAATGCTGGAACAGACATTATGGAAGGAGACTGTTTGGGACTGCTGTCTGTGACCAAGCAGGTATATTTGCCTTTATCTTAGTTTATTTTTACCCTTCAAATTGGTACTCATAAAATGTATTTAAATAGAAGTATATGTAAAAGAGTATCTGTTTTTGTCATGTGTGTGTGTATATATATATATATATATATATATAATATATATATATATATATTATAATATATATATATATATATATATATATATATATATATATATATATATATATATTCTTGTACAAAAGTTAGATACATGCATTATTTTGTTTTCATTTTCAGGGTATTGTAGACAGGGATGAGATAGTTTTCCAGAAGGTGAGAGAAAGGCGTATTCCCATCATCATGGTTACCAGCGGTGGCTATCAACGTGTAACGGCAGCTGTAATTGCTGACTCTATTGCAAACCTGAACAGAAAGTCATTAATAGATATGAGAGTACAATAAGTTGACTTTGAATCTCTTTTAAGACATAATTGGCTTTAAAAATGTGATCTTTTATTTTTAGACAGCTTTTGTTTTAAACTTTTCATCTCTATCATTAACTGATAATAAGTTAACTTTGAATCTTTGTTAAGCCGCAGTTGGCTCTAAAAATTGCAACTTTACTTTTTAAAAAGTTTTAGTTTTCAACTTTTAGTGTGTATGGTCAGTTGATTTTAAGCTTATTTGATCTCATTTGAGACTTAATAGGCTTTCAAAAATGTAAAATTTTAAACAGTTTTTGTATTGAATGTTTAGTCTTTATGGTTACCTGATGATAAGCTTACTTTGAGTATCTTAAGACTTAATTGGTTTTGAAAGATGCAATATTTTATTTTTAGACAGCTTTTTCACATCTAGTCTATATGGTTACCTGTTAATTTTTCTATTTTAATTTTGCTGAAGGAAAACTATGGAGAAAATTGAAGTATTTTATGTAGTTTAGTATTGTTTTGCATGTGTCTGTATGTTTGTGTTTGTATATATGAGCATATTAATTCCTGTGCTATATATCCTCTTTTTTTTTCTTTTTTTTTTTACTGTAACATACAAGGGGTTTGTCCAAAGATAGCAGGATACAGATATAAATAGCAGTATCTCATTTACATATTTGCTGCCTTTCAAAATAGGCAGTATCATCTGCCATGCACATTTTCATCCTTTGAAACCAATTAAATGAAGCATCTTAGAACATCAGGCAAGATGAACACCTTGCTCTTGAAAATAGCAAAAAAATTCAGCACTTAAAGTGCTTCACTTTCAAAGCCTACCTTGTTTTCCAAAAAATTAAAAATAAAAATATAAAAAAATCAAATAAAATCATGTGGGCCCAAGGCAAGACTCTACATATGATAACTTTTGCATCTAAGAATGATGTTTGAATAATTATGGGAGCTTGCCTGCCTTTCTTTAACCCTGTACCATTGGATGCTAACACTATCTGGCTGTGAAGTTCCTTATTGATTGTGTATATTGATGGATTGAATCAGGAGTAAAGTATTTTTGGGGGAAGTCTTGCAGTCTTCAGTTTTTGTTTGTTTAAGTATCTTCTGATAGAAATGTGCATTTAGCATACCAACACTTATTCTGTGGATTATATTGGTTCATCTACATTTAATCACCTGAGATGACATAATAATCATTCTTAGCGTTTCCGTCATTTTACTTTTTCATCAAATAATCTCTTCAATATACTGGATCCCTTACATACTCTGGAATCATCCCGTATGTCAGACACCTAATATGCTCAAAGCCTCCTTATCTGGGTGTGATCGTGCTTAACAGTCACGCAGTAGAGGGGCCAATCTTTGGGTTTTCTGATATATTGATCATGGTAATTCTTCTGTAATGCTCTAACAGTTTAGCTACAGAAGAAATAAAGATCATAACCATCAAGTTCATTCTCTTCAATTGTTCTGGTAGAAGTATTCTACAGTGTGCATAATTGATTATGTTTGACTGGTAGATTTCTGCCAGCCAAACCAAGCCACATGCTAGGGATCACATGTCATCAGCTTAAGAGGAAAATCATAAATTTGGAGAGCACATGTTTACCTCACCCTGAGCATTTGCCTGCAGCATACACAATTTTGCAGCATTTGAAATGAAAACAAGACTTTAAATTCACATTCAAGGGGTTGTAGCTGACCACCCATGGCACTTATTATCGTCAACCAGCATTCTACTTCATTATGGCATGAATAGATACACATCAGAAGTTTGAAATATACAGAATTCTGAAGATGTATCACATTTCAATATTTTAACACTAATCCTCACAACAATGAGAATGATGATGAAAATAGAACTCTCTCTCTCTCTCTCTCTCTCTCTCTCTCTCTCTCTCTCTCTCTCTCTCTCTCTCTTTCCTCTCTCTCTCTCTCTTTCCTCTCTCTCTCTCTTCTCCTCCTCTCTCTCTCTTCTCTCTCTCTCTCTCTCTTTCCTCTCTCTCCTCTCCTCTCTCCTCCTCTCTCTCTCTCTCCTCTCTCTTCTCTCTCTCTCTCTCTCTGTCTCTGTCTGTCTCCTCTCCTCCTCTCCTCTCTCCTTCCTCCTCCTCCTCCTCCTCCTCCTCCTCCTCCCTCTCTCTTTATATATTGTGTGTGTGTGGTGTGTGTGTGTGTGTATATGTGTTTGTGTATGTATGTGTGTCTGTCTGTCTCTGTCTGTGCTCGTGCACGTGCACAAAAGAATAACATTATTTCTTTTAAAATATGCAAAAGAAAACTAACATATAATTCAGACAGGAAGAAGTGGCCCGTGTCATCAGGTGTTTAGGCATCTACATAGATATAACTGTAATCACAAGTCAAGAAGCAAGTAAACTTTGAGGTCCACAATATAATAACTTAAAAACATGCATGTTGTTGAATAAATCTTCTAGCTATTTGCTAGTCTTTAGGAATAGGAAATTGATAATTGACATAATAATAAGTCAAAAATGTAGAGTACTCTATTAGATGTATATCACTTAAACCAGCTAAATACTTTTCATGTTTCTCATTAGTTTAGTTGTTAGAAATGATACAAAATAATTCTATAATGGTATAGGTTGGAAGAATTGATAACAGTTTTATGATTGTATTGTAATAGAAGATAAGGAAGGTTGCCACAAAGGTAAAGATAGCCACTGTTTCTTTTTAGGCACGAGCATGCTATGGTAATACAGTTTCATAATTGTAAAAGTAACAGTTAGTCTAGAGGTGTAGGGTTGAAGGAAGCTGAGGCAGAAAGTGGTTTAGTGTTCATTCTGCAAATTGAAAGGAATATAGAATAGAACTTCTGCTAATTCTTAGAATTTTCATTATATTTACATAAAGCTCAATATTTTAGATACCTTCAGGAGCCAGGCTCTCTTAAGAAAATTGATTTGCGTAAAATAAAAGTCAATAAGTAATTCATTTGAGAAAATACATTCTGGCACTATTAACCCAATCACCCCGGATTTATGTTCTGTCCCTTGTAGGTTTTTGTGAATTTTGTTACATACAGATGGCTCCACATGTGCTCAGCCTCCAAGGAGTCTATCAGTAGGCCCTACTGACCAATCTTGATTTCGCCATTCCTTGAATTGGCGGGAAAATGCGTTTTTCCTTTTAATACAATTGATATCAATACTGTTATTATTGTTATTGATGTTATGATTATTAAAGTATTATTAAAATCTTGTTAACATTTAAGACAATGAAATAATGCAAAAGATCCTTTCCAAAAGCCAAGGAAAAGGGTAAACAGGTGAGAAAGGTAGGACTAATAAGTGACCCCTTGATGACTAAGCACTTGTAGAGCCATCTATGTGTGAATACAATAAATAAACCTGTGTTACAGTGGGCATGGCATGTATTCTTGCCAAACGTGGCGATTGGGTTAAGTTCATTATGGAAGGCACATAGACAGAACCCACAGATAGTACCAAGAGGGCTGTTTTAATCCCATGACCATACATCAAATAAACTTCATCATCCAGAAGTGCCTGTCCCAGCTTAACCCTTTGACTAAAGCTTGCATCCCTTAAGTAACTTCATTTCAGGTTAGATAAGAAGGATCTTTGGCTGTGCATAGGTTATCAAATTGCATGTGAACAAGGCTTTTAATATGATCATTTCTCAGCCATTTTGAAGAAATTTAAAGAATTGCTTATTGGCATAGTTTTTATCTAATTAAAGACTTTAAAATTGTACAGAGGAATGTATGTGTGGGTGGGGGTGTGTCTGCATGCTTATGTATCTTTATATGTATGTACGTATGTATATTTCTGTGTATGTACAGTATACGTTTAAAGACAAAACATTAGACATAGCCTGTTTTCTGTTAAGAGGTGGTATTAGCACTCAGAACTTGTGGGACTGCAACTTTGTTTGGGAGGAAGTCATCATCTATTTCCACAGATTCCTCTTGATTTCCAGTTTTTTTTTTTTTTTTTTTTTTTTTTTTTTTTTTTTTTTTTTTCTTTTTTTCTTTCTTTTTTTTTTTTGAGCTTTAGATTTGTCAACAGCAGTGGTCATTATGGTCTTTACACACATTATGAATGAAAACAATATGTTGATTGTGGCCAACCCTTCTGTGTCATATCAGCTCATCTGTAAGCACTAATTTGTCACCCCCCCCCCCTTTAGTAGCCAGTGTTTCTGCCAGCCTTGACCAAGTGATTGAATAGACCACAATCACCATTTGACACTTATCCTAAAACTTGTACATTGGAGTTGTGGTAAAGGTGTAATGTATGGGTTGTTCAGTCACTTAGTTATATCTAGCCATGTCTCCAGCTACTAGATTTAAGGTAGAATTAGTCATAATGGGTGATTTTTTTACTTATATGATTAATCTGGTATTTGAATGATGTGCTGTCCATTGACTGTAGAGTCTCAAGAAGGCCATATAATTTTGCTTTAGTATATTTCTGTTGTGCAATATTATAAATAATGTTCAATTTGAACCTCCTTTGTTTTTCTGTTATTATATCTGTGTGAGTTCTTGCCTCTTTCAGTTATGTTTGTTGTGAGAGAGACAGCTAAGATGAAAAGTGTCTTTCTACTATATTGAGATTATCATATGACTTACTAAATTAATTTATATTATTGGCACACAATCTTTTCCAGATAGTTGTATTTATAATACTAAATATCTTTGAACATTGTTATCACCTTCTGTTGTAGAGCATAATCTTGTCATTCATTTTTCCATTCTCTCCTTCTTTTCCATAGTGTTGTAAGCTTTATGTTCTTCAGTCTTTCTTCAAAGTTCAAAAGAAAGAACTAGTCCCATATTAAGACTCTTCTTTACAATCCATCTATATTTTTCAGAAAGGGTGGATTCCATGCTAGGGCAGCATACTTTATAGTATATTCTGATAGTCACATTACAATTCATAACGTGTCTGCAGCTTGAAGAACATAGTCAAAGCTATAAAGAGCCCCAAGACTTTGTTGACACCCTTTTTTTTTTTTTTTTTTTTTTTTTTTTTTTTTTTTTTTTTTTTTTTTTTTTTTTTCTTTGTGTGTGTGTGTGTGTGTGTGTGTGTGTGTGTGTGTGTGTGGGGGTGTTGTGGTTGTGTGGTTGTGTGTTGTGTGTGTGTGTGTGTGTGTGTGTGTGTGTGTGGGTAGTGCATATCTTTAGCTGTTGCTTATCTATACTAGGCTTGATGTAGTTAACGTTAAAGGTTGTTTACCCAATCACCGATTTATTTCTGTCCTGTGGTTGTGATTTGTTACATACGTGTCACATGTGCTCGCCAGAGTCTACGTGCCTAGATGTCTGATTCCCCATCTGATGCGAATGCGTTTCCTTATACAATGATATTAATACTGTTATTATGTATGTGTTAGATATTAAAGATTATTAAATCTTGTTAACATTTAGAAATGAATATGCAAAGATCTTTCAAAGTCAGGAAAAGGGACAGGTGAAGGTGACTATAATGACCTTGATGATTTAGCCTTGTAGAGCATTATGTGTGAATACAATAAATAAACCTGTGTTACAGTGGGCATGGCATGTATTCTTGCCAAACGTGGCGATTGGGTTAAGCACTTATTTTTAGGTGCTAATGTAACAGTGAAAGTTCATCAGTGAATGTTTTTGAGTTTGATTTAATTATTGTATATCCACAAAATTGACCTTTTCAAATGCTATGATATTTGTGAAAAGGAAGATTTCCTAAGAAATCTAATTTTTATACCACTAATGGCAGAATCTACAACATGTACACCTGCTATTGTGTAGAATTTTTTTACCAGTATACAGTATATATATTTATAATGACAAGCATTGTTAGATGGAAACACAACAAATTCCTTCACAATAAGTTAATACAGTGCTTGACAGCTACTCCCACCTCTCCTAAACAGCATATGAAATAGGCTGATTATCACAACAGTCCTTAGATGCTGCTTAATTAATTGGGATATTTCTATAACCATTTTGGTCTACATGAGATTCTTTACAAGATCATATACGTGGAAGTACTTTTGTGTGTGTGTGTGTGTGTGTGAATGCAAAAGTTTCTGATTGCTTGTGCTCATTTGTATTTGCATGTAGATTCTTTGCATTGAACAAAACATAAGTAGATGTGTACATAAAACAACTGTAATTTTCATTTTACTTAGTATTTGGTAGGTGTGTTATAAAGAAAACTAAATCTCTTACACATGTCAGCAAAAATATTATACTTTAGTTTTAAAAGTTAGATAACAAGCACCAACACTCATACTGTATGTGTTTTCATTGTCAATGTAGGAGCACTTTGGTATAAGAAATATATAATATGATCCAAATTTTAATCATGATCGAAATGGTAATGATATAATATCTGCCCAATTTAAGCCCCCCCCCCCTCCCATATGAATAGCACCTTAACAAAGACTTGTGAAAGATTTTTTTTTTTTTTTTTTTTTTTTTTTTTTTTTTTTTTTTTTTTTTTTTTTTTTTTTTTTTTTTGACAAGCAACAGTAGAGAACCACAGAACTACCATTTTGCTTTTTCTTGCCTGCTCCTGACCTCTCCTACCCTTCTCTCTATGTCTCTGTCATTCTCTCATACATATTGTTTATATATATAATTTTATATATAATATATATATATATATATATATATATATATATATATATATATATATATATATATATATATATATATATATATATATAAAGTCTTTCACATATGTACTGATTTAATATATTTGCCCATTTATTGGCTCTTTAATATGGGAAGCAGGAGAAAGGCATTATTTCAATACATTAATATATTGTCTTGCAATTTGGCAGAGGCCAAAAGCCAAACTGCAGTCTTCCTTGATTGGGTTTCAGTTGTCCAATGCGTTTGAAGTATTGAGTTGTAAGTTTTATGATTTTAACCAAACAAATGCTCAAGTGCCTCAAAGAAGCCTTTTTATTTGATGTAGCTCATAGTAGGTCACTAGTATTTAAATGTGATAAAAGTATTTACCTTACCATCTGATATGGAAGGTAAGATGGAATTGTACATATTCTTGTTTTGAAGGGAATATTTATTCTAAAGTCTGTAGAATAGCAATTAAATATTAAATTAGTAGCTGTTGAGCAGTAACTGTAATTTACAATTTTGAATTAATATTTACCAAAGAATCTCTAATACTTGTAGCATTAAGGCAATAATAAGGGTATTGCATGACAGAAAATATATGATTTTTAGGTCTTTTCTCATATAGACTTGGGTTTTATAAACAACAATGTAATCATGTATATTTCTTTTTTGTGTGTGATATTTTGAGCAAGTATGTGTGTTTGTTTGCTGCTCTCATCATTGTTATAACCATACATATGTGTGTGTGTATGTGTGTGTGACGGGGAAAGAGTATGCGCATGTGTTTTTTTTTTTCTTCTTCTTTTTGTTAATTAATACTTTTTAGGGTCATAACCAATGTTCTTATATTGCTCTAAAGATTTTATCTGGAAATTATATTAGATCTAGAAATTAGGTAGAATTAGAGGACTGCTTTATTTTTTATATATTTTAAATTAGTATTCCAGTATTATTAATAATATCCCTGTAGTGTACTTTCGGTTGTGAAGTGAGCATAAAAAAAGCTTTATTGAAGAAGGGAGACCATGAAAATATGTTAAACAAACTGCCTGGATGTGCTTTTCAGTCTTATTGTGCCATTCATTCTGAATTGCATTTTATCATTTTGTTTCAAGGAAATTAAAAACAAAGTAAAAGAAAGATACCTTTCAAGAGAAATCTTTAGGTATATGTGCTGAGTAATGTTTTTGACATATTTAGCTGCCTTGTTTGGAATGTATATGTTTTCCTTTACATCCAGAGAAACTTCTTTTAGACTGAAGTAGACCCAGAGCCAAATTTAAACATAAGCAAGTTTGGAGGCCTCTGTATATTTCAGAAAAAAATTGTTAAAGATATATTTCTAACTGATAGTTATTGGAAGAGATGCTTATCTTAACCCATTCTATATTTTGCATCTTTATCAGTTAGTAGGTTAGACAGACCTCCCCAATTACAAGCCACCCAAGGGCCTCAAGATCTCCAAATCTTGCACTGAGTAAACCAAGTAAATAAATAAGTCAGCACTAATAGTAGGTAGTGAATAATGCATATACATTACTCTTTAGTTACATAGTGAAGAGTACAAATCAGAAGTGAGACTAAATAATGTAGTAACTCAGGGTTTAGTCCCTTGTGCTTCATCATATTATGAAATCAATATATTGAAGTTTTTGCATGTAATCTCTACATTTTCTAGCATACTTTGAATGTAACAGCTGAAAGAATTCCACTGAATTTTATCCTGTTTATAAAAAAAAAGCTACCTATGAGCATTTCCCAAGTTGTATTTTTGATTATGTTCAGGGTACATGTTTTTCACCTGAATCTGTTGCAAAAATTCAGTTTGCAATATGACATTGTGAAGAACAGGAGAAATTGTAATTCATAGGTTGCTTATTGAAAATAACCTATGTAAATAATTGTATCACTTTTGTTAGATAAGAAAGGCATTGCTTAATTGCATGTTATTTCAGATAGAATCAAGGACACAAGTCTTTAGAATATGTTAGAATTATACAGGATTTACTAGAGAGCTTTATGGCCTTGCTGTATATGCTTTATAAATGATATTTTGTTCCTGCAGAACTGTATGTTTACAAATAGTACCATCTTTAATAATTTATCCTCATTATGCTTGATTTTTTTTCTTTCTAGAGGTTGATCAATTTCTATGCTCCTGTCCCCTTCCTTCTCTGAAGAAGTGTATTCTTATATTTAGCACACCCTTAACTGATTCTTTTTGTCTGTTACTGTAAAGGACAGCATTAGCATTACTTAATTGTTGTATTATTTAATTGTTGTAAGTGTTTAAAGAAGGCAGGGTACCATTGTTCACTGTACAGTCATTGGCTGCTAAGCTTCCATATGTTCTGTGAAATAGGACATGATGCAAATCGAACATAGTGTGAACACCATATTATATAACCACATGAAATATATAGTGTGCCTGTATTGCCCAAATAGTTCTTGTTTGCACTTACTTATATTTTCAAAGGAAATTATCCTACAATACTCAAGAGATGCATAGTTCACAGTATTGGATACTAGATGCCATATTAATGTATATGTAGTTTGACATTACTTGAATGGATGTTAATCAGCACATGGTTGAATAGTAGATTCATTCATTCATTTATTCTTTTTCTTTCCTTCTTTCTTTTTTCTTTTTTGCACAGAAAAAATGTGTATATATATGTATGTATGTGGACAATGCAAATATGTTACTCCAGACAGCACAAAAGGCATGTCTTTTCCTTGAATACTTAGCCAGTTGTAATTTTCACAAGAAATATATTTTTTAATAATTGGAATGTATTCAGGGTAATCAAAATCTTTTTCAGAAACTTTGCTTAAACCCATTTCTTTCTCTTCATAGCATCTACTATAAATTTATCTGATATTACATACCCACATATAATTTAGTTTACAGATGGATATCTAATGAATATTGAGAGGATGCAGACCTTTAATTTACCACTAGGAAGAGCATTGTGTTATGCAGGCCTCTAATGAACATGAACAGGAATACACACACACACACACACACACACACACACACACACACACACACACACACACACACACACACACACACACACACACACACACACACACACACACACACAAATGTATATATTTGGGATGCAGGTCTCATATTGGGAAAAAATAACTAAACTTGCTGTAGAAGAATTTTTTTGTAGAAGAATCTTAGGAGATGGCCCCGACTACCCAACCCTACTACTCAGTCTGTGTGTATTAGTATATTTTAGCATACACTTTTCCACAGAATCTATTTCACCAGTTCCATATTGTTAATTTACATATTGCACATTTTGTCATTCAGTTCATCTTTACCATGAATTGTTACAAGATATTAAAATCTGTTTCTTAGACATGAAAATAAAGTTGGAATCCATATTCAGTTACAGTGGATGGGCAAGCAGGTACTTCATATTTTTTATTGTGAATCTGATAACTGTTCAGATGTTTCAAACAGTGATTGAGTTGAATGGTAAAACATTCTTCCACATTGACAATGCACAAACAAGATTTATTAAGAAGTGAAGTGCTAAAGAGGAAAGTGAGGAAGGAGTGTGAGTGGAAGAAGGGATAAGCAACACAGGAAACATGGGTATTACTCTCACTAAGCATCTGTCTCAAGATGAAAATGTTGTATCCAAGGGACACAACAACAACCTTTTCTGCCAGCAGTGAGACACAGGCCATCAGAAGAATTGGTTAGCTGCACATATTTCCATGCCAGCAGACTGTTGTGATCCTGCTTGATGAAGCACCAGCCTAATTCAACATCAACAGTACTTTTTTTCCTGCCTTCAGTTTCCTTGCTTCCCATATCCTCCAACTATACCTTTATGCCAGCCACACCTTTCCTCTTCAAACTTGCAGAAGAAAGTCTGAATGGCTTGGAAACTGTTGCTCACTTTTCATTAAATCATGTTCATGCATTGTGGCTTTTTCTACCATGATTTAGTTATATAAAAGCATTACCATAACTGCCTATTTTTTCATTTTGTTGTATAGAAACAAATTTATGATAGCACTTATCTGCTTGCAGTGTACAGATTGTTAATATCAAATACTGTCTTTAGAGTGCCTAAGCTCAGTTTGTCAGACACACATTTTTGTAATGTGTATTTAGCAGCAACCAGTATTTGTCTTTCAGTAACATGTTTGCAGTATTTATATAAAAGAAAATGTATTATTAGATGTAGTCTTACCAGTTTATACCAGGCAGTTGTCAGTGGCGATGTTTGATTACTTTAAATTAAGTCACAGAAACAAAATATTCATTTATAAGACTTGTGGTTGTACTGCTGTACAAATTGATCTCTATCCCAAAACCTTCCAGTTTAGCTGTAAAATTTCCTAGAACAGGAAGTGGAAATACTTATATTAGTTAATCTCTTTCTCCTGTGAATTTTGACAAGTTTTAATAAACTATGGAAACTATAAAGCTTTTATTACACCACTTTAATAGCATTAAATAATAGTTTTATACAAACAGATTTATAGAACATATGGTGCATACCTTTTACTAATGGAATACACCAGTTACAATTGAGGATAACACTTGAATTGGGCTGGATTACTACTAAAGTCGTACTAGAGAGATTCAGTGCGTGTGCGTGCGTCAGTGCGTGTGCGTGTGCTTGTGCGTGTGCGAGAGAGAGAGAGAGATGTGTGCACCACTTTCAGTGAGCAATAGGCCAGAGACTTTTTATTCATGTGCCTGTGTTAGAAATATGTACAATTATTTGCATAGTGACTACAACACAATTTTAGCATACACCAATTCAGCAAAATACCACATCCCTTGCAGATAGAACAACCAAGACTTTTTGCTGAGGAACTCCCCGATCTCTTGCCCGTTGTTGGGGAGGGCATAGGAGATGGAGACTGGACCAGTGTTGGTGATCACCCTACTTTGGGCTTCAGCCCTTAACTCAACAAATTTTGCAGTGTTTTCTTCACCTTTTCATTCCCCTCTCTTCTCTGACCCCTTCTACTATCCATTTCCAAAGGTGTGAGAGTTGCGTTGAAGCAATGACCTTGTGCTAGTCATGAACGGTCTGTGGGAGCCATAGGCATGGTATTCCTATTTCGTTGTCTAGCCTTTGCCCCTCAAGGGGATCCTGGGGTGTGGACTCTCGCTCCCCAGCTTACCAAGGCCAGTGATGAAGATTTCGTACCCCTATTAGGGGCAATGAGGCTTGTCCCTTTATCAACTAATTCCAATGACTTTACTTCTCCAGGTTCCCCATCCCAGGCTCTTCTTTGACCACTACTCTGAGCATTGCTACTACTACCCCCACCTCATTGCCTAGTATCACCCCATTCCAGTTCAAATCATCCACCCAGGTCATTATTCAATCTTCAGAAAATATTCCTCCTCTCCCAACATGCTCAACTTCATCTCCTGCACCCCCACAGCTTTCTTCATCTACTACCCCCTACTCCCTTATCACTACCTTGCAGCCTTATGGTCTACCTCTCAACACTACCACACGTCATCGTCCTTCTACTACCCCCACCTCTACAACCTTTTGAATACATTCTCTAGTCCAGCCAAATGGGATAGAATTTTCGTGATCCCCTCTACAGCCCTTTACTCTGAAAACACCTCCTCCATCAATGTCTCCAAAAACAAGTAGGCAGGGTTTCCATCCCGACTTGTCACAGTTACATCCGAATCCCAAGCTAAAGCATCAGCAACCCGACAGACTTCACTGGAAAATCCATTCCTGCCCAGCCTCATCCCTCCCTCAATACTTATACCGGAACCGTCTCCATCTCCCAACTCCCTGTCTACGACAAGGATTGGTCAGATTGTGGAGAAGACTTAGTCGCCTGCCTTATGGACATGATATAGTAGCAGTACAATGCTACACCATTCCCCCTAGGGGCCGCTGTAAGCCCTCTATCATTATTGTCAAGATTCCCTTCCGTACACATGGCCTTCCCCATGATGTTTACAGTGGTGGAGAGTACCACCCTACCTGACCATATCAACCTTCCCCCGTCAATGACAGAATTGCTAGCGTCTAGGCCATCCTGCCAAACACTTCCGTTCCACAGCCAGAAGACAGGAAGCACGTCGACGGTTTTTCTCTTACTCTGTACTCCAATACTACCCCAAGATTTTTTTTCTGAACCAGGCTCATTTCAGAAGCAATGAAGTTTATGTAGATACACGGGAGATTTGCATATATTCTTGTTTCCAAATGACGATGTATTGATCATATATTAAATTATCTGAAAGTAATAAGGATCCAAATATGAAATAGCTAAGGAAGGAAGCAAATCATTATTGATGTTACCGTGTACAGCCAGGGTTGCAAAAGTTAAAGGAACATAAATTCATATAATGTGTGTGAGAGAGTGGATTCCAAAGTTATACTCCTTATGCATTCGGTTTTCAATCCGTAGGTCCAGTTTGTCATCATGTAAATTGGCTAGATGAAACCCTTATCCAAAGTAAACGGAACAAGGATTAGTTCCTCCACTGCGAATGAAGTCTGGTGCCATGACGACGGTGCCGTTAGGGTGGGTACACTGGACCTGGAGACACGCCAGTTCTTCCTTAGACAATTTCCAAAACCAGGCAACTCCGCAGTGCATGCAGTCGACCCTGGTCCCATCATCTGTGAGAATGAAAGTTATCATCTGTCACGTCACTCTTTCTCTCTGAATCTCTCTCTCTTCTCTTTCTTTCTTCCTTTCTCTCTCTCTCTCTCTCTCTTCTCTCTCTCTCTCTCCTCTCTCTCTCTCTCTCTCTCTCTCTCTCTCTCTCTCTCTCTCTCTCTCTCTCTCTCTCTCTCTCTCTCTCTCTTTCTACCCCTATCCCTACCCCCACCCCTATCCCTACTAACCATATCCCAACTCCCTGCCACCTATATCACTATCTCTCTATCCCATACAAGTGACCTGAGAACCTTTGGGAGTGAGTTCCCCCCCCCCATCTCCCTCCGTGCCAGAACCTCACCGTTAAGCCAGTGGATGATGGCTGTCTTCAGCAGGGGTTTGAAGACTGGATACAGCACGAAGGGCACGAGGGAGCTGTTGACCTTCATCGTAAACTCGGGGGTTCGGTGCGTCGTCGTAGCTGGTCGGAAGATTTGGGGGAATGATGGTGATGCGGGCGAGAGGGATTTTTGTTACAGCATTAGGAATTGCATTGCTACCCTCGTAATGATTATTGTCATTATTTGCGGTGATATTGTCAACACGAAGGCAAAATAACTGAGATACAAGATAATTACGAGATTCCGAGAAATTCAATCATCTACCGATTTTTTAAAGCGGGTTACTTACGAAAAAAATGTTGTGGATATAAGAGATGTAAATGTGTGAACAAATACACGGATAATGTGTATGTGCATGTGCCTGTCGCAAAAATTCTACTCACTAATGTTTATAAAATCTGCTTCCATGGTCTCCACTGCAGTTCTACTAGCCTGGATCTCCACATATTCTAAATAAGGAGAGGCCAGTTCGATGGAGTTGGTGTGGAGTTCCTTTTCCCCCAGGATCAGAACGCTACGAACGGTAGAAAAAGAGCCAAAAAAAGGTATGGATGAGAAGCTATTCATTCTCATTCATAGCCTTTTCAACGTCCGTTCAAAAATGTAAGTGATAAGAGGGAGGGAAGGAAATGTACAGAAGTGGAAGGTTGCAATAACACGGGGAGTGTAAATAAATTTTGTTGAGAGTTATAAGAATCCAGGACGGAATGGAACCAATAAAAACCAGTAAAATTGACATAAATGAAAATATGCGAATTAATTAATGGTATTAGAAATAGAATTTGCGTGAATCGGTGCGCTTGACACATTGAATCCGGAAAGGACATGCAATTTCTCAATGATTATTTCCCATGAATTGAAACAGTGATATCAAACTAAACTCACTTAAGCCCTGTCATTAGGCATATCTCTTAATTTATGCTTCTGGCGGTGCCATATGACCTTGATGTCTAGCACATTTATTTGTTTTAACCATTAACCATTATGCAGCTGGTCATTGAAACCATCGACGGGCATTAAGTCTCCGCTACATGTAACGCCTTTAATAACCTGGAGTTCGTCAAGGAGGAAGCTAATCAACTTACAGCTCCGTGAGGCCCGTAAGGTTCTTGAGGTCGAAGACTTGGCCCGCAACGACTGCACTTTCGTCTACGATCATGAGGGAGCGAAGGTGTGCCAACGAAGGTATCATGCGCGTGTCCACTGGCACCTGCAGGAAGAGAGGAAATGAAGAAGGGGACAAGTGGATTTTAAGTAAGATTCGCGGAACGTATGATACAAGTATTCTGAGAAGTCATCACGATAAAATGCTCAACTGAATTTCAAGATTGTGAAAACAGACTAATCAGAAGGGACACTTATTTTCATATCAATGTTAATTTTATGAAATGAGATGCAAGTACTTGGAGAAAATAATGATGGATTACGCTAACAGGTTTCAGGAACAAGCAAACTGTGTAGTCAGAGGTGAATTTTATTTTCATGCACAAATAAATTTCAGTGCAGACTATACTGCGTTGTTTATTACGTCACTTCGGTCTCACCTCAATAAGGTAGAGGTTTTCGAGGCCGGGGAAGGACTTCAACAATGAGAGGTCGTCGTATTTGAGGGAAGGACTCGACTTCAGCAGCGGACTTCTGTTCTTGACGCTCAGTGGGTCTCCAAGTATTCTACTGAAGCTTTCTCTCAGCCTTGTGGTATTTTCGTAACAAGGATCTCCAACTACGTTAGTGGGACAATTGGTCTGTAAGTACATGATATACCTCTAAATAAACAAAGTAAGAGTTACTGCAAGTTATTTTCGAATCCTCAGATACAAAGGTTTCGGTTTGAAGAAAATGATCCCCAACGACTCCCACTCCGTAAAGAAAATTTAAAGATAATTATAGGCCTTCCCTTACTTGTTTACATCTTTTCCATGCTGGTTCCTGAGGGTGACTGACTTCTCTGCTTCCCTTCGTGGGAAACTAATGGTAAGCTTCTCATCTTTAAAGAAGATTACTTCTCCCTGAACTTAGAAGCACGTGTCAACAAAATTCAGTCGACTTTCCAGAGGAATCTCGCAGCCCAATGAGCTAACACGCAAGGTGGAACTAGAGCACTGCCTTTGTCAGTTTTTATAAATCTAGACTGATTTAACTGACTAGCTGCAGGGAATATCCCAATGTCACTTATCTCTGCTACCTTCATCCTGTCTGTGTCAAGCTACAACGGTTGAGTGTAATATAAGACCATTTTACTACATTACAGATCTGTTACAGAGACACATTTCTTCATTTTGGTCGAAATTTCTTTGAGATCGTTAATGTTGACTTTCCAACTTCACTTGTAATTTTGTGGTCCCTCATGTCTTTTTATATTTTTTTACGTCAAACTTTGGCCATAACTCCAGGAACTTACACGTCATAAACTGAGCTAAAGCGCTGTCCTAGAGATATTGCATTTTCCTTTGCTCACCCAAAATGCGTATCTCGGCCATCATGATTATATTCATGATTTGTCATTTTTCGCGTCTTCGCTGCCACAGCTTTTCTTACAAGAATCTTAAAATAGTATCAGTAGGTACTAGACAGACAGCAAGTCTATTTACTTACATTATTCCTTTTCAACGCAATTTCAGGTTGCAAGCCTTTTTTCCCGTGACATCCCTTATTTACAAATAAAAAAATGTTCTAATTACAGCACCATTGTCTATATTGTCCTATTGTTATTTTTGCTTGTGTTTCTTTTCCAGAATCACTAAATTCCAAAGTAATTCGAATTGAACACAGACACATATAAGCAAACCAGCTGGAATAAAGTGGTAATGGAAACGCTAAAACTTTTTCAGACGATAAAAGTAAAATGGAATGTTTCGGTTTCACTATCCGATATGGGGTCTGCTAGAAACGTCATGGTTTTAGTATTTTATTATCAAAGGGGCTGTGTATCATTTCATGCTCAGAGAGTTGCTTTGACTGTATTTGCATCCCACTGCTACCTTGCACTGACGCTTTCCGAGAGGATGTTGAAATGTGCATAGATCATCTCATACTAGATGTGGCTAGGCTGCTACGGTATGAGGCCTATTATAGACGAATTTGGCGATAACAACCATTGTTGTGGGACGCAATGCGCCACATACCACCCTGTAGCAGTAACTCCGGGAGTTACTGTTACATTAGCCTGAAACAACAACTTTGCTGTGCGACTGGAATGCGCCAACAACCCGTGAAAGCAGGATCGCCTTCTACAGGCATTTAAGCTTCCAAGATAAATTTTACTCTTGATGATTCAGATGTATTGGCTCAAGCGATGACTGGTCGAAGCTCACTTTCGGAACGCTCACCAACCTGAGATGTATGTATCAACGTAAATTTCCTTATTTCAATTCACATTGTCATATCACACGTCTGTAAACCGACATATAAACTAGTACTGCCTTTATCAAAATGAATACCAAAGAATGATCGTTCTTTTCTGTGCCAGCATTTTTGCAAGATTCTTCCCGAATCCGACATTGCCCTCACATATAACAATCATTCATATCAGATTTAGTTAAAATCATGGAAGTGAAAGTTATATAATTACTAATAAGAAATAGATTCTATGTTCTGATCAAATAAATTAGATTTTAAAAGAAATCTATCAATACCGAATAATAGATAGTATGGACAGTCGGCCAAACCGGGATGGTGACGCGCTCTGGAACAGGGAAACATAGAAGCAACACCCGGAATTGGTCTTCATTCCCGTATGTAAAGTTGCCCATATTGATGAGGTCGTTGCAGGTGTCATTGAAGATGAAAGTGATGCCGAGAGTCACTCTGACGATGAGGAGGGAAAATTATATATATTATTCTCCTGTTATCCAAAAAGAGGTAATCTTGACTTGAACGAATATGTCTGTGGCAGAAAAATTAAAAATATAAGGTATACACAAAAATCAGTTCAAAGAACTTTTCTCTTGGTAAACGCCTTTAGCAATATTTTTTATCAAGGCGTATTGTTTTTCTTATCTATGAGTTAACCAAAAGATGAAGTAAGAGGTACAGAGCGAATAGGAGACGTGGTCCGTCTGTACTAACAAAAAACGGTGGGCGGCGAAGACCTCCATGTCGCAGGCAGAGCAGATTGTGCATCGGAGTTCGAGGCGGTCGCTGTTCGGACACTGGTGGAAGTCCAGGATGAATTAACCACAAATCTCTTTTTTACGCATGAAGTTTGTCTCGGATATGAAAATTAATGTTGACATTTCCACCTAAAGGAAGTAATGTAATTCTAAACGACCTTACCGAGTGACATGAACAGCCACCTAAGTGTTCTGGCGAAATGTCATCACAGGCTGAAAGATGGGAAAAAGTGACATGCGCAAATATTATGCAAGAGCTAAGTAACCTAAATATCACACAAAACCATGATGGTACCTGATCTTTATTATTATTATTATTATTATTCAAACTGATTATTTTCTCATTGTGTGTGTGTGTGTGTGTGTGTGTGTGTGTGTGTGTGTGTGTGTGTGTGTGTGTGTGTGTGTGTGTGTGTGTGTGTGTGTGTGTGTGTGTGTGTGTGTGTGCTGGTGTGTGTGATGTGTGTGTAGTGTGTGTTGGTGTGTGGTGTGTGTGGTGTGTGTGGTGGTGGTGCCCAGCAGTAAAGAAATAAAAACTTAAGGAAATCATAAATCTGTCATAGGCCGACTCACTCGTGACGTTGATGGGAGGATCCTGCATGTCGAGGCAGCCTGTGCCTAGTGACGAGGAGCCCACTTTAGCTGAAAAGGGAGGACCAGAACGCGGTTAGCAGAGTTACTCCCACTGTTTTCGGTTTCTCTCTCAATAATTGAAAGATGAAGATTTATGAATTGAGGAAATAGAATTATAATTTGACTATAAACACAGGAAGTTTTTCGTACTTGTTCAAGAGGGATATGTTTACCTCGCCGGTTTCATCCAAATTTAATAATATGGAATATTGAATGTTAGTAAGAATTATGGAAACTTTGCATTCCAAGTAGAAAATACTAACGAAATAAAATAAAACCACCACAATGATGTGATAGTAACAGTGGCAGTAGTAATGTTCCTTCATCTACAGTTAGTCAATAGTAATAAGTCTAATGTAATCTTTATGTAGAACATAAAACAAATTAGTATTATAAGCTGATAAGATAGTAAAATATGTAAACAAAGCACTTTCCTGCAAGAAGTCCTTCGAAAAAGGCAACAATAAGAATAACTAATATCACAAGAAGCTAGGCAATAAAGAAACAAATAAACAAGATACCAAAATATATATCGAAGAATTCACCAAAGAAAAGACTCACGCAGACAAGAAATGGTGCAGTCGAAGCCGGCTCTTCTCCTGGACCCGTTGGTGCTGAAGGCGATCCTGATGCTCTGTGAATACGTTCTGTAGAAACCGTGGATCCGCCCGCACCGCCTGTGAAGGAGGGGGAGGGGGGGGCGGAAGACGAGGGGAGAGTTAAGTGTGTGTCTATATATGTACACACACACACACACACACACACACACACACATATATATATATATATATATATATATATATATATATATATATATATATATATATATATGAGTGTATGTGTGTGTCTATATATATACATATATACATATATATACATATACCAAATATATATATACATATGTATATATATATATATATATATATATATATATATATATATATATATATATATATATAATATATGTGTGTGTGTGTGTGTGTGTGTAATAATAATAATAATAATAATAATAATAATAATCGGTTTATTGATTTTCATGCAGCCAGAAATGCAGCTGAAAATATACATAGAAACACAGATAGAGAGACAAACTATATATATTCATAAACATATAAACAACACATAACAAAGTAAACTAACAATGAATAACAACAATATAAACAGATAAACAAAAGTCAAGTACAAAATCAGGTGAGCTAGGATTGGATAAGTAAATATGGACTAGTGTTCGTTGATGAGTCGGACTAGAGTGGGTACTGTGCTCCGGTCAGCGGTCAGTGCGGGCCCTGATGGGCACCAGTTTGTTGGCGGCGCGTAGGGCCCGGCGAGGCGGCGGGGCGTCGGGGGGCAGCAGGTCACGGTGACGTGGATGGCACAGCAATTTTAGACCAAACTGCTGCAGTGAGGTTGAGTAGTGAGTGGCGAGGGTGATGAGGCCTAGGGCAGCCAGGGCGCCGTCATAGCTGGTATAGACAGGGCCGAGAATGATCTTGGCTGCCCTTTTCTGCACCCTCTCAAGTCGTAGCAGCTGGGAGGCGGCGAGGGAGGGGGACCAGGCGGGTGAGGCGTAGGTCAATTTAGGCAGGATGAATAGCCTGTAGATATTCTGAAGCTCCGGGAGTGGAACGCCAAGGGACTTGAGGCGACGCAGCATGTGAAGCCTGTACGAGGCAGACCTCACGATGTCTCTGACGTGCTGCGTCCAGGAGAGCTTATCGTCGAACAGCTTGGTGGAACGGACTACGTCGAGCGGATGGTTGTCCAGCGTGAGGATGGGCGAGGGGGCGGGGTTGGTGGAGAAGTCGAACTGCATCACAACTGACTTCTGGCGATTGATGGTGACGTGATTTGCGGTGGTCTAGGAGAGGAGGTTGTCGAGGGTGCGCTGGATGGCGGAGTGGTCAGGGCAGGAACTATCAATGGCGGCGGCGATGGTCGAGTCATCCACGTATTTCCAACGATGCTCGGTATCGAGGAGAGCGTCGTTAATCATGACTAGGAAGCATAGGGGGCCCATTCTAGTCCCCTGGGGGACTCCGCACGTGAGTGGCAGAAGGCTGGAGACTTGACCCTGCACGCGCACGGCCCGTTGCCTGTTGGAGAGAAAGTCTGCCAGCCAGGGGACGAGGCACTCCCTGATGCCCGTGGAAGCTGCTGCTTTTGAGATGACTGTAGTGTGATCCACCAGGTCGAAAGCTTTCTTGAAATCTATGAACATGCTGGTGACGGAGGATTTGCGCTTGTCGAGGTGGGCGTGGACGAAGTCGAGGAAGCTGACGAGGCAGTGTGTGGTGGAAGAGGAGCGCATGTTGCCGAACTGCCGAGTGCCAACGCTGGGCGCGAGGTCCTGGTAAGCCCAGTCGGCGACAAAGCTTTCACACAGCAGGCTGGGCAACGGAGTAATGGC
>NC_051401.1:14293661-14323661 GCF_015228065.2 Penaeus monodon
GATGTGACTGGATGTTTTGATATGTGGTTGTTCTGCATATTTTGCATGTTTTCGTTGATGTTCCATTGCCTCAAACTTCAATCACCCTAGGTCACTGGTAATGACTCGGTGTTTTATTTTAATTAGCAGATCTAAGGAAACTTTCGTATAAAATAATAATAATAATAATAAATAATGATAATAAATGATGATGAGAAGAAGAATGATAATAATAACAATTACACTAATAACAATAACAACAACAATAATTATTATTATTATTATAATAAATGAGGGAGAGAAAGGAAGAGAGAGAGAGAGAGAGAGAGAGAGAGAGAGAGAGAGAGAGAGAGAGGGGGGGGAGAGAGAGAGAAGAGAGACAGAGAGAGAGAGAGAGAGAGAGAGAGAGAGAGAGAGAGAGAGAGAGAGAGAGAGAGAGAGAGAGACAGAGACAGAGACAGACAGACAGACAGGAAGACAGACAGATAGAGAGAGACAGAGGGGGGGTATAAAGAACAGAAATCAACATCAACAAAAAAAGGATAGAAAGGCCTTCTAGTTCAGCAACTTACGGGCTTGCGTTTGCCTTATTTCGTACCTGGAGGGCGCAGACAACGGCCAGCAACAGGCAAAAGCCGCGGAAGCAGACTGGTGTCGACTCGAGCTTCATCGCGGAGGTCCTGACGTGAAGAATCTGCCCAAACGGCGGTAAAGATGTCATTACCACATTTAGAGGCTTCACACTGTTTTTGCTTTACTCACGCATCAGCTAAATGTATCCACACACCTGCATACCATGTGGTAAGTAGGGTAACTTGCAAATGGTACCATGTCCGTGGGTATTTAGCGGTAAACATATGTGCTAATAGTCATGGCAGTCTTTACTCAGAGCCTTCCGACAACATTTCGAGGTCTAAGAATAATAAATTAACAAAGACTGATGTATAGCGGCAGTTTTCTAGTGACCTGTGCATTAAATGTTTATGTGCGCTGTCTATTCATCTGTCAGCCTATCTGTGTCTATATCTACCTATTTATCCCTCTCTCTCTCTCTCTCTCTCTCTCCTCTCTCTCTCTCTCTCTCTCTCTCTCTCTCTCTCCTCTCTCTCTCTCTCTCTCTCTCTCTCTCTCTCTCTCTCTCTCTCTCTCTCTCTCTCTCTCTCTCTCTCTCTCTCTCTCTCTCGTGTGCTATGTGTGTGTGTTGTGTGTGCGTGGGTCGGTGGTGTTGTGTGTGTGTGTGGTGTGTGTGTGTGTGTGTGTGTGTGTGTGTGTGTGTGTGTGTGTGTGTGTGTGTGTGTGTGTGTGTGTGTGTGTGTGTGTGTGTGTGTTGTACGATATTGTTTTGGAGTAATTGCTCAAACTTCCCGAATTAGAAAAATGTGTAATCAAAGTTTCTTAATCAATGCGCCAAGACTGTTCGATAGTCTAAAAGTACTTAGAAACACAACCCAGAAGTGGTTGAACTCAGAGGAACCACCAAGTGGTACTGAAAGATCGAGGGTTGAATAAAATTTTGCCCCTCATCAAGTTCAGTTGTTAATAGATGAAAGATGATGGGCGGTACTTCAGGATGGCCCTAGCCTGAGCACTAATAGGACTCTTGCTTAAACTTGCACCGGTAACCAAGTAAGAATTCACACACACACACACAGACACACACACACACACACACACACACACACACACACACACACACACACACACACACACACACACACACACACACACACACACACATATATATATATATATATATATATATATATAATATATATATATATATATATATATATATCATCATCATCATCATCATCATCAGCCTGAATCAATCCACTGCAGAACGTAGGCCTCTCCCATTTTTTTTTTCAACTTTGTCTGTCTTGCATTTTTTGTTTCCAATCTTGGCCACCAAATTTCGTTATTACGTCACGTCATCTTGTCACTGGTTTGCCCTTGGCCTCTTTATGTCCAGTCCGTTACTTTCTTTGTCCATCTGTCGTCCTGTTCCCGGGATATATGACCTGCCCATTGCCTTTTTTTTTCATTTTGATGCTCCCAAGTATGTCTTACACTTCCCTCTGTTCCCTGATCCACGTAGCCTTCATTCGATCTCTTAGGCTAATTCCCAGCATCAACCTCTCCATCCCTCTCTGGGCACTTATTAGTTTCTTTTTCAGTAATTTGTTGTAGTCCATGTTTCTGATCCACAGGTCATAACTGGGAGGACGCATTGGTTAAAGATTTTTCTTTTCAAGCATAATGGCAATAAGCCTCTCCAGCCTAGATTGATGCTTCGCCTTCTACATGTTCGAATTGAACAGATACATGTGTGTGAGTATATTGAACATGATCTTAGTCTTTCTGTTCAGATCGTTTGTTAATTGCTGCATTTCATTTGCAGATGCACTGAAGAGAACAATATCATCTGCAAATCTTAGATTTAGGTATTCGTCTCCTATTTTGATACCCTTTCTGTTCCAATCTAGCTTCTTGAATATTTTCTCAAGGCAAGCTGTAAACAGTTTTGGTGAGATGGTATCGCCCTGTCTAATGTGACAATTAAAAAAGGTGTTTAACACCTTTTTTTTAATTGGTATTTTATCAGTTTCCGTGTGGAGCTTGATGGTTGCTGTCCCAACCTCGTACATATCTTCCAATATTTTACAATATACCTACTCTACTCCCTGTCTTCTAGTACTGCTGGTATTTGTATAGAGTCAAATGGTTTTTCGGAATCGGTGAATGCCATACACAGGGGTTTCCTATATTCGTTTATTCTCTCTCTTATCTGGGAGAGCGCTTATAGATAGTTTATAGACTGTTTATAGATGCGAGTTGTGAGGACATTTGTGAACAGTTTGTAAGTAACTGAATGGAGGCTAATTGGTCGGCAGTTTTTTAGATCCTTTCTATTCCCTTTTTTATGTATCAAAATAACTGTTGCATTTTCCAGTCTTTCGGAGTTTTTTTCTGTTGATAAGGCATTTGTTAAAGAGATTGGCTAGTTTCACTGTTGCAATTTCTCCTGCATCTATTATAAGGTCTATACTAATTCCGTCTTCACCTGGTGTTTTCCCTCTCTTCATGCCTTTAAGCGCTCCTTTTATTTCTTCTGTTGTGATGTTAGGTACGTCTCTAGTTACCGCATTCGCTTCTATCTGTGGCTGTTCATTTGAGTTGTATAGATCCCTGTAAAAGTCTTCCATTACGCTCATGATTTCATTCTTATTATATGTCACTTTTCCATCTGCATACATTTTATTTCTTCATGTTCCGAGTCTCCTTGTAGCTGTTTTTATGCTGGCACCTGAGATCACTGTCTAAATTATTATTTGAGTATTGAGTTTCCGTACATCTCTCTTCTTTATATATATATATATATATATATATATATATATATATATATATATATATATATACACACACATCCATCTAGATACGCACACACGCACGCAAACACACACTATACACACACACACACACACACACACACACACACACACACACACACACACACACACACACACACACACACACACACACACAACACAACACACACACACACACACACACACACACACACACACACACATATATATATATATATATATATATATATATATATATATATATATATGTGTGTGTGTGTGTGTGTGTGTGTGTGTGTGTGTGTGTGTGTGTGTGTGTGTGTGTGTGTGTGTGTATGTATGTATATATATATGCACATTCCCCCAACACACACACACACTCTCACACGCGCGTGTGTGTGTGTGTGTGCGCGCAGTATATGTGTATATGAGAAGCGTGAGAGTGAGAGGGTGAGCCTGCATATATATTCAGATTAATAAATATGATATACTGGTATATGTAATATTATAATATATTGATATATATATATACTATATTATTTTATAATACAATAGGTCGATATATAATATAATAGATTTATATATGATATAATACACTAAAATGTAGTTACAATATATATGTAGACCTATATATAATATGATATATATTATGTTCACATTAGCATTTTTGGTGTGGATATTTGTCTGGCAGTTTACGTGCGTTACAAAGTGCATGCAAAAAAATCCAATGTAGCGTCTTTTGAACAGCTTGAGTTTTTTTCGGACTGTTTATGCTGTTATATATAATTTTTTTATAATCAAATTGTCAGTCACTCTGGTGCAATGCGTTCCTATTTCAACCGCTTATTCCATACAAGTATCAAAAAACTACAAAGGAAACAATATAAAAGGAACGATTTTTAGAACTTTTATTTCACATATAAATTATATATGTACCCGAAGTCCTCCAAGAATGTAATTAAACTATTGACTCAGACAATGTTCTGACAATACTAGCTCTATTCTTGATTCATATATAACTGAAGTAAATGTGAACTTCATAAGCAGGTTAAAAACATGACCAAAAGTCTGATCAGAATTGCCAACATTACGAGCATGTGTTTGCTATTTCATATAGAAACTCAACTCGCTTTCATATAAGTACTAAGTATATAATAAAATAATATGAAAAAAAATATTATACTTTCATGAGCTAAGCGATATCACAAGTTACTTGAATTGTGTAGATAAAAGATCTACATTTTACAATCTTAAACATGTTATTAACTTTCATTGATGTCTCAATTTAATTTTCTAATTTATTAGACTTAAAGTTATTTATTATTTCCTATTAAGATATAATACAAGACCGATCTACATATATAGGGAGAATGAGATGTTTAAAATTGTGATCCCGTAAAACGAAAATAAATATCAACGTTTGGCAATGTTGGCAAGCGTGAAGTCTTTCCCAGATTGCGACCATAACAAAGGCAGGTATTCTGTAATACCGAGACTTATATCGTCTGTCATCGGTAAATATATCAGTTTTAATAATGAAATGAGTGAACCAGTGTATAGATATATTATTCGCCATCTGTGAAATGCAGTTTGATTCAGTGATAAGTAATTGATTATGGTGTTTCAGATAAAAAATGGTGCGACTTACTCTCCGTAGGAGGCTCTCCTACAACACCGCCAGTAACAAGCGACGGATGTAAGTATTGTAATTTCTGCCTACTTCTCCTACTATAAGGTAGAATATTGTAAAGATAGACATTAAATCGGTGTTTTGTAAAAGAACACGGATGAGGTAGTATGGTCTCCTAGAAAGATTAATGAAATCTTTACGAGAATGTTGATTCACGTGTTCATTGAATTTGAGGGATACCATAGAAAAATTAGAGACAGTAGCATATTTTTAATAAATAATTTTGGCAGGCAATGGAATGTGAAACCTCACGTAGTTCCTTACACTTGGAAGTTCGGGTCTTGAGCCATTTTTAGAACGATAAAAAAAAAAGTAGATGTAGCTAATGATATTATCGGAAAATTTAGCATAAACGATCGTGATGGTTTTGATTTTGAATTTCTCTACAATCCAAATGTAATGAAGTTATGCCAGTGAACCCCCCCCCCCCCTCTCCCTTGACCATCTTGGCCACAGTAGCACAAGAGGGACTGAAAGGTACCAGGGAAACTGGGGGGGGGGGGGGGGCATGAATAGGGTTAATGTTACTCAGAACAATGCAGATAGAGGGGGAAATGGACCTCGCCATTTAATGCCAGCTGATTATGATATCCGCTACATAAAACAAGATTGGGTCTCATGTTTGGGGGCATAGTTGGAAATGTTTACATGCTCTGTAATATCGCATGATAGCAGGGGAGGGGCATGAAAGTTTACAGGGAAATTGCAGGGTAAATGTCAGTAACTTGATTACTGTTATGCACATGTTTAGTAATTTAGGGCTAAACCTCCTTTCAAATGGAACTGCAGCCTCCCACCCTCCTTCCCCCTGTCTGGTCCTTAAAACCTTCACTTTGTATATTCTGGTACGATAAATCTATGGCAAATGTATTCCATACCAGTTTTTATAATTTCTTACACTAGTCAATAGATTAACCCTTATGATCCAGATGTGACTTGTCATGAAAAATTGGGTAATGTTACTGAGAACGACACACGGAGATAGAGGAAAATGGACATCTCATCTAGTAGAGCATAAAAAAGAGTAGGAAGCAATATAGGTAAATCTGCAGCATCAATATATTTACCAGGAAATGATGAAAAGTCCCCATCCATCTTTACCTTGCGAGAATCAAAACAAATGTGATGCGTAACTTGTTTCTGCGATCTTTCAAGTAGTCCATGTATTGCTATATGCTTGTGAGAATGTTTTTTTAATTACCAGTGTTTCCAAATTTATATATTCAGTGAATTCTTTTACTTTTATTATACTTCTTTTATGTGTTTTGGTATTCATTTACACTATTTTGTACAGTAACCGTCTGCGTTTTGGTGCTGCAAGATTTAACGGGCTGTGTGATGCCATTCGTTGAGAAATGTTTCATGAAGGGTTTTTTTTCGTTTTAAATGTTGCATTCATTCCGGGTCATTTTTAAAGTCTTTGTAGTGCATATACCGAACAAATAGATTGAAGCAAAGAAAAGTTCACTGTAAGTTCACTGTATAAAGGTATGTGGTTTTACTCTGGGGGTCCAGGGGTATATCCCCCTGGCTAGGTGCATATAATACCGCAGGGGTCCAGGGGGCATATCCCCCTGGCTAGGAGTATATATTACCACGGGGGTCCAGGGTTCAGAGCCCCCTGGTAAGGAAATATATAGATTGTAATGTATAAATCCCACAGGGTAAGGTTAGGTTGGTTTATTGGTTAGGAAGCATTGTACGATTACCACGGGAAATCTGGATTATGTGAAATCAGATTTTTTCCAAACCATGGGTTTGATTCCTGTAGATTTTTTTTTTTTTTTTTTTTATTGGCGTGTCGGTCTGTAGACTTTCAAGATAATGGGGACATCTGTAGTTTCATTAGCTGATTTTAAGCAGTTTTTGTGCTTGTTTACTTGCATTTGTTGGACAAAGTTTGGTTTGGGTTTTCGAGAAATCGACTTTTTAACATTTCACAAATCATTTTCTTTGATTTCTGCAGGTTCCTATTGACATCCAGTGCCATCCATTAGGTAGAGAGAGAAAAAACCTGATTTTGGAACTGTCTCTGGAGGGAGTGTTGCTCTCAGTAACAATTACCAAAAAACTTTAGCCTGAGGGCTGGGTATTGTGAAAAAAAATTACCTGAGGGCTGGGGTGACAGAAACTTGCCATCATGAGAATTTTGGCTGAAGACCAGGTGACGGAAAAGACTTGCCATAAGATATTGTAGCATGATTAGATTTGGGGGAGTACTTAGGAAGGGGCTTATACATTATATCCATTAACCCAATGTGTGCTGGCTTTTTCGGTGGCTGTGTGGTCCGCCAAACAGTTTAATCTGTATGGGCTGCATATGCAGGGATGTCACCCACGGCATCGGTGCTACGCTGACTTGGCATCATAGTAGATGCCACCTGTGAACAAGGTTTATTAAACAATTGAAATGAGAGTAGATTTTGTTTCTCAAAGCCATGAAGTCTAAGGTAAAATTTGCCTGGAATGGACAGACTGACTGAAAATACCTTTACAAGGTGATAAGAGCATAGTTCAATCTGTACTCTGTACTCAAGAAATAACATCAGAAGTAAAGATTATAGTGTGTGATTGAATATCATGCGGGGATCGGGTTGAGGTCTGGGGGTAGACCCTCTGATAGAGAAATATGGTGATCAGATGAGGGTCTGAGGGCATAGACAATTTTTGTGGATTTGCAGGAGTGACATGAGTATTAGAGGGGTGCTTTGTAAACTATGCCAATACTTTCATTTATATTATTTGTGATGGAAAATAACAAGATTCATACATTAGAAAGGACATTTGAAAGAGTGGTATTTGTTACCAAGAGCAAACCCTCCAGAGACTCTCCCAAAACCATGGTACCATATGAACCCAAAAGCCCAAACCTAACCCTAACCCTAAACAAGGAGACAAACCCTCTTGTACCCCCATTATTAGTACTTCATAATAACTTACAGAAAACGCATTAAGAACTCTGTGTGAGTGAGTGTTGTGGACTTGGTCTCTGAGCAGTGATATGCAGTGGATATTTTCATATCACAGTAAATATGAGGCTACTGCATCTGTACCTGTGTCACTTGTATGACTATTTCTTATGCTCTATAAGATCAGTGTCCATTTCCCTCCATCTCTGTGCATCACTCTTGGTAACATTAACAGAAAGAAGGTACAATAATTATATTGGATGGCTGTGTAATACAAAAATGTTACTTCCTATTCCTGCCTGCTGTGACCAGCAAAGCTGGATATATTGCTGAAAATTGAATATGAAGAAAAAAAAAATTGACTAACAAAATTATGATTAGTAAGTGGCAGTAGTAGTGATATGAAGTATGTGCGAGGAAAACTGTCTCATACTATTTGGATAGTACAAATGAAATGACAATTGGAAATTGGGAAATGGCAAACATGCAGAAAGAGAAAATATTGCAAAAGGGAGGTATGGAGTCTTGTCAGTGCTCTCGAGTGTTCCTGTTCACCTAGCCTACAACCAGCACACCTGTCAGAGTAGCTGTTCAAGTAAGCCTATTTTCCATATTTTGGGCCATATGCAGGCAGTGAACCATTCAGATCCAAAAGGTTAAGAATGGCCCACCTGCAAGTCCTCAGGAAACTTTGTTGCTGTTAACAGGCATAATATGCTATTCTTTTCATGAACTTTTTGGATCCAGGCACCTTGTAGTAACCTTCTGGTGGGGTTTATATGCCATGCACCAGAGAGTAGAGATTCCTTGCCGCCCTTTACAGTATCCTTTTTCTGCATTAAGCTAGTTAGCTTATGCAGAACATAGAACTTGCAATTTTCCTACATAATGTTAAATGACTACAGTAAGACTTGTATATATGTATGTGTATGTATAGTTTTTTTTTTTTTTTTTTCCCCCTTTATCTTTCATGAAGAAAAGGATTTGGTAGCTCTTTTTGTGTATTAGAAATTAGGAATAGGATTTTAGGTATATTTATAATTTTAAGAACAGAGCTGCTAATGTGTTAGGAACTATGTTTGGCTCATTACTTCTAAGTTGGAAGATGTACTATAAGTAAAATCTAATTGATTACCCCAACAGTGTAAGGACACCTGGAGGTCGCTTGGTGTACCAGTATGTAAAGAAACGTGGAAAGCGTGCAGCTTGCGGTAACTGCAAGAGAGAGCTTGCAGGTGTTGTTCGCTGCCGTCCTTACGAGCTCAAAAGAATGCCCAAGTACAAGAAGAAAGTGAGCCGTGCCTATGGTGGTTCTCTTTGCCATACATGTGTTCGCGAAAGGTAAAGACCATATTTTTAAAAATAGAATATAGTAGACTGGTTAGAGGTGGGCGAGAATAATTTTTTTGTACTTTTATTTATGCCTATTTAAACCGAAATGATTATTTCAGTAAAGGTGAAAAGGACAATGGGCATGTCATTATAAACTGGGCCTGATATTTTAACCTCTTTTCAGAGTTGTACGCGCTTTCCTGATTGAAGAACAGAAGATCGTGGTTAAGGTACTCAAGGCACAGAAGGCTGCTGCTGCTGCTGCAGGAGGATCTAAGAAGTGAATTAAATAAAGAGGAGAAAAAAGTTTCTATCATTAACCACTTTTAAAAATTAGACTGACCAAAGGGTGACAAAAGTGCACAAAAACTGTTTTGAGTTTGTGTGTCAGTATTCCTTAATCCATTGGATGTGGGTACTTAAAATCAACAATACTTGTTGTGAACTGTGTATGCACAGTGATGGTTCCACAAATGCTCAGCCACCAATAAGTCAATTTGTATTGCTTTGTGACCTAGTCAAATTTCCTTCTAATGTTCATTCTTATAAGCTCAGTTTGCCATATTTATTTATTTTTTTACAATACTCTCTTGATACTGTAATATATATCTTTTCTGTAGTGAGGACAATCAGGCCAGGTTTTCCCAAGTTAATATTGGTTATTGACAGATTAATTATACAGTCAGGTATTAAATCATAACTCCCCAAAACCAGTAAAAGGTTAGTTGAGATTGGGGGGAACCGATTATTTGACTCAGTGATTTTAACACTTAGAACCATCAGTGTGTAAACAAATACTATAATCACAATGGCCATAACAAGTATGATAACCAAGATGGCAATGTGTCAAGTGCTTATTAGAGAATCCTAATCCTCTTATCATAAATTTAAATTTCATGTTAAAACTGGTAAATTATGATTGAGGGTTTTTTAATCTGTATTGCAGCAAGGTACGCTGTTCATACAAGTAGGGTTTTTTTTACTGGATTTGTAGGTAGAGAAGACCAGAAATTACTTTCAATTATTTTTTCATAACTTTCATTCAGTATTTTTGCTTGACTAGGAAACATTAACCCTTTCCCAACGAGTAGTATTCATAGTGGCCCCTGCTGGGGGCTTATATCGTCACCCTTGCATACGCGACCGTTCATGCCCAATACCAGCATCCCTTGCCTTTTCTTTGTAATACTAAGAGCATATGTTGTATTTTCAAAATTATTTTCCAAGGTCTCTATTTGCCATATTTCCTGATAAATCAAGACTGTACGATATTTTTTTTGTTATATAGACTCCATAGTTGATCATTATTTGCTCTATAGTTTGAATAAAATAAGCAGTGGGTGGCATCATGAGTTGAAACTGTAGTCCCCCCCCCCCCCCAGGTTATTTTATAAGATAATATAATCCTGTTAAAACTAAAGTTATCACTTCCATATAGATTATTTTTTTTTTATATACTTTATGTTCAGAGTTTTTATAAGAACGTTCCCCCCCCCCTCAAAAAAAAAAAAAAAAAAAAATACATTGGTATTTTCACGTGGTTTTACCTCATCACTTCGTGAATACTATACAATATCTCTGGCCAATTGTAGTCGATTGCCGACAGTGTAAAAGTGTTTAAAACTACTTGATCACATTTTCAGTGGCAGAAACCGTATTTTGCCATAATTGTAAAAAAAAAAAAAAAAAAAAAAATGGCATGGCCATACATACACCATGGCATGTACGTACATGCCCCGGCAGATAGTCCAGGCATGCCATGGCATGCACGTACATGCCACCCATCGGGAAAGGGTTAATGTACCCCAGCTCCCACTCTCTATCCTTTTCACTACCATACTACCCTGTAGTACTGTTCAACCTGTAACTTTACCTTAATCATTAACCATTGTTTCTAACCCTTTTCACTGCTCTGCTTTACCATAGCGCCATATGATCTATTGATGTCAAATAACACTTCTTTACCTGGAAGCTTTGCCTCTTAAGCCTCACACTGTCATTATGTTTTGAAATACACCATTAATAACTTTAAATGTTGACGTGGCAGAAAATCTTCAATAAATAATAATAGTCAAGGGGTGGAAAGAGAGGAAGTAAATGGCGGGTAGGATAGGGATTAAGAGAAGGGGGAAGGGTTTAGGATAAAAGGTGAATAGATCAAATGGAGGGTGTGTGTCTGAGGAAGGAGCATAGTCAATTTATTTAAAATTTTCTATGTCAACATCTAAGGTCATCAGTAGCATATTCAAAATAGTGATAGCGTGAAGCTTGGGGGGGGGGGGGGGGGATGACTCCAGGTAAGGAAGTGCTACATAACATCAAAGGTCTTATGGCAAATTAGAGTTGCATAAAGTTAAGAAAGAGTTAATGATTAGGGTAAAGTTCCCCCCCCCCCCAATCCCTTGCCCGTTGTTGTCGTGGAGGGGCTTAGGAGGCGGAGACTGGGACCCAATGATGGGGAACTCCCCAACCTTGGGACTCAGCCCTCGACTCAACTAATTTGCATGGTCTTTATTTTCCTTCCACCTTTCGTTTCTGTCCCTTAACCAAACCCTCTGCTATCCACCTCCTAAGGTGTGAGAGCCGTGCTGAAAGGATGAAAGGCTGACTTTGTGCCAGTCCTGAACGGCCATGAGGGAGAGCCATGGGCACGGTATTCCCCTGATTTAGTTATCTAGCCCTTACCCCTCAAGGGGACCCTGAGGGGTGGACTGTTTATCCCTAACATAATCCAGGCTTACCATGGCCAATAATGAAAACTTATCTCCACTATTAGGGGCAATGAGGCTTGCCCCTTTATCAAATAGCCCCAAAGATGTAAACTCATCCGATTCCCTGACCCCAGGCTCTCCTTTGACCACGGCTCCGAAACACTGCCAACAACTACCCCTCATCAATGCCTACTAGTACAGTAGCCAACAACCAATCCTTAAGGAACATTTCCACTTTCCCAGCACGCTCAACTTCATCACCTCTACCCCACAACCTCCAACATCAACCACCCATCCTCCCTTATTAATACCTTACAGCCTTATTGCCCACCTCCCCATAAAAACTACCTCCCTCAACACTACTCCATCGTCACGCACCCGCCCTTCGACTACCCTATCACTACAACAATATTGAATACCCTCTTCAGCGCAGCCAAAATGGGACCGATTTTTGTGATCCCTCCCACAGCTCCCTACTCTGACAACACCTTCTCTTCCAACAATGTCTCCAAAAACAAGTAGGTAAAGTCTCTTTCCGTAGCCGACCCGACCGCTCCCGTCTTGTCACAGTAACATCCGGAAAAACCAAGCTATAGCATTAACAAAACTAACAGACATATATGGTAACCCCATCCTTGCAGAACCCCATCCAAACCCTTAATAGTTGCACCGGAACAGTTTCAATCTCCCCAGCAAATTGCCCAATCTATGACAAAGATTGGTCAGATTGTGGAGAAGACCTACTTGCCTGTCTCACAGACTATGATGCAACGTCAGTACAATGCTACTCCATTCCCCCCAGAGGTAATCGAAAGAAACCCACTAACATAGCCAAAATTACCTTCCGTAGACATGACCTTCCCTTTAACGTCTATATAGGAGGAGAATCCCTCCCTGTTCGTCCATACCAACCTCCTCCACGTCAGTGCCAAAATTGTTGGCGTCTAGGACACCCAGCCAAACATTGCCGTTCCACAGCCAGATGCCCACCTGGCCATACCCGATCTAACTGCCCTGCACAATCACGCACATGTGCCAACTGTGGCGGCCCCATAATGTATTTTATAGGGGCTGTCCCACCTACAAATTTGAGTCTGAGGTAGCAACTCTCAGATTCAAACTTGGACTCACACTACGTGAAGCCAGACAAGAAGCACGTCGACGTGGTTTCTCTCTTACTCCTTACTCCAGTAATACTGCCCATTCTACCAATTCTCCTAAACCCACCCCCCCTACATCTAAACCCCCCTCTTCTACCTCCTACCTTCCCCAGTCAAACTCTTTTGCCATCCTAAATCCAGACACTCCAATCTCTACTACAGATATCTCAATCACCACCACAACCCCAACACCTTCCCCTCTCCCTCCTCGCACTACCCGTAACAGACAGAACAAACGTTCCACCCCCTCTTCCCCTACCACACAATCACCTCCACCTTCCTTTACTCCTTTGCTTGAGACACCAGTCCTCTCTTCCCCCCCTCACAAGAAATCCTATATTCCCAAAACTCCCAAACCAACTCAGAAGAAGAAACCATTGAAAATATTCAAGATTACCTAATGAAAACTGACACTCAACCTCCAAATCTTACAACTCCTGCTCCTTCCACACTCCAAGTAACTGCTGATATCCATCCTCCTCCTGACGATATCCCCCCTACACCCAATCCTCCTACCCCCTCCCAACACAGCCCATCTAACACATCCTCCAATACCAATCCCCAATTATCATTTTCTCATCCATACTTATCAATCAGAAAACACCTTATGTCACACCTCCCTTTCAAACCAATGTCCCTTGCACAGTTATCCGTATCTTCCTTGTTCCTTATGTAATGTTCCCCTTTCAATCCCACACATCCTATTATCGTGCCCACGTTTTGAAACAACCCGTACTCTGCTTCCCCATCTATCCTCCCTTCACCGACCTCCCAACCTATCAGACATCCTTTCAGAATCCCACACTTTCTGCTTCAACAACCTATTCTCTTTCCTCAAAACGTATACATATCCTTCATCTAATCTAACTCCTTACCACACCCGACCCTAACCCTTTCACTCACCAATTCCTTTGCCCAGCTTAGACAACTAATCACTAACTCAACCACCCTTCCCAAACATTAACTATAGTGCTACATGACCTTAGATGTCTAGCACATTTCTCTTGCTTTTAACCATTAACCATTAGGGTAAAGTTATAGGTTGAACGGTACCTGAGGGTGGTATGGTAGTGATAAAAGTAGAGGGGGAGCTGATGGAGTTGCCATATCAGTCTAAAGGCCTGTCAAGACTTGTGGCCTTACTGATAGGCAAGAATGGGCACACTTGATGGGTAAACCGTCAAATTGCCCGAGCACAAAATGAGGGAAATCACCAGGTGGTGTGTCCCGTAGAATGTTTTGTCTTTTTTCATTATATATAGCTCCACCTTTGCAGCAGCAGCCCCCCCCCCCCCCCTTCCTTGTTCGTTCTCATTGAAGGAGCATTTAGGAGACAGACTAGGGGATAACCCCTGCCTTGGACCTCAGCCCTTGCCTATACTAAGACCTTTGATGTCTAGCACACTCCTCTGGACAGGCCTAAAGGCTGGCACAAATATTTAGGAATTGAAAAGCCATGCCTGTTCTTTAAGAAAAGTTCAGAATTGAGTGCCTGGTCAGTCATGTGATAGAAAACTAAGTGTGTGCTCTGTAGTGGGGCCACTACTCACTATAGTAACACTACAATGTAAAGTACTTTCGTGATAGGCTGGAACTATTCCTGCTATGGAAAGGGCCTTATAGACTACTTGAAAATTTTAAACCCATCTCCATGATGCGAACTTACATTGACTTTACATTTATTTTCACTTATTAAAAATTTTCTATTGCATCAACATCTAAGGTTATTAGCGGCATATTCAAAATAAAGCAATAAGGTGTGGCTTGAGGATAGCATACTGTTACTGAAAGGTTGAATGAGCAATTAGCAGGTAATTTACTGTTGGTAACTTAAAAATGGAAGGAAATTTTTATTTCATTGCTAGTATATCCTACTAAATGAGCACTTTTCCCTCTTGACATTACATAAAGATTTCATATAATATAGAATGTTTTAGATAATTCCAGTTACACTTTGGTGTCTGGTTCAGTTACTACCATTTTTCTTAAGGATAATGAAGTTAATTCAAAAGCACTGCTACTTTACTAATAGACTTGATAATCAAAACCATTATATTTACACCATATCAATTGCATTTATTTCATGTAAAAAGAAAAAAAGAAAAAGTTAAAAATCTGAAATACATAATTTTTTCTCTCCTAAATATGGTAATTACTTTTTTTTTCAGAATGATGCATGTTACAATACATTTGAATATCCCCAAATTTCAGCATCCTCTTTACTTCAGCTGATTCAGACGTTCCTCGTGCCTTTTGATGGCATCTTTGTGAGCCTGCACTTGCTCCTTGTGGAACTCAATTTCCTTGTGAAGGCCCTTTTTTAACTTTTGCAGTTGTTCTTGATCCTGAAATAAAATATTTTTCTTAAAATAATAACTATTATAACTATATCATTTAACATATATATATATATATATATATATATATATATATATATATATATATATATATATATATATATATATTTTTTTTTTTCTTTTTTTTTTTTTTTTCTTTTTTAATCTGCATATATTCCTATCCAGTAAAGTGGCAGCAAACTGTTCAGACACAAAAACACACATTAGGCCATAGAATGGCAGGGCACGGAGAAACTTTATATTCCTCAATACTTTTTTTTTTATATTACCCTATTAATCAGACCACAACACAATCTGATATTATGAAGAAGTTATGAAGACAAACTGGCAAGATGGAATTATTCAATATCTTAATTGGGATAACTGGCAAGATGGAATTATTCAATATCTTAATTGGGATAACTGGGAAGGAAGGTTGGTGATGTAGATGAAGCAGGGGGTAGGATGGAGATCAGCAGTCACTTAAAAGTGTATGGGGAGTGGGAGCTGAGAGATTGGATGGTGGATGAGGGATAGGCATGTTATCTTGGGCCATGAGTAGAGTTTTGAGTGTCCTCCAAAGTTTCTGAAATAAAGTTGGTTGGTCTGAGAAACAGATTTTATTATGAGGGGGAGAAGAGGGAACAGCCATTTAAGGAAGAAGTAGGTGTAGGGGAGGATGTGCTAAGAGAATACAGGGTGGTAACATTTAAATTGATGCGATGATGATGATGATCATGATGATGATGATCATCATCATCATCATCATGATCATGATGATCAATCATCATATGATGAGTGATCATGATGATGATCATGATCATCATCATGATGATGATCATGATCATCATGATTATCATCATGATGATGAGTGATCATGATGATGATCATGATCATCATCATCATGAGGGGATCATGATGATGATCATGATCATCATCAGAATCATGATGATGATATGATGATCATCATGATGAGAGTGATCATGATCATGATCATCATCATCATGATGAGTGATCATGATGATGATCATGATCATCATCATCATCATCATGATGAGTGATCATGATCATCATGATGATCATGATTATCATCATCATGATGAGTGATCATGATGATCATGATCATCATCATCATCATCATGTGATCATGATGATCATCATCATCATGAGTGATCATGATGATGATCATGATCATCATCATCATCATGATGAGTGATCATGATCATCATGATGAGTGATCATGATGATCATGATCATGAGGATGAGGATGATAGGCAACAGGAAAGTCGAGATTAGAGTCTGGATTTAGAATGACAAACAAATTTGACTGGAAGAGGTGGGAATGTAAGTAGAAGGAGAAACATAATGGGGAAGACACGGTAACATTTTGAGGATAAGGGGGAGGGACAGACTGAAGGTTAGCAATTGAGTAGGGAGCAAGAAAAAAACCTTGTCAACATACTTTTTCTGCAAAGCCAAGTTTGAATCAGACTCAAACTTGTAGGTAGGGCAGCCCAAAAAAAATGCATTATGGGAGCCACCACACTTGGCATACATGCCTGATTGCACAGGGCATTTGGGGGGCATAAAGGACAGCGGGCTATGGAGTGACAATGCTTAGCATGGTGGCCAAAATGCCAATATTTCTGACATTGATGAAAAGGGGTCAATATGGTTGGACATGGCAGGGACTCTCCACCAATATAATCTTGGGTGAGGTCATGTCTATGGAAGATAATCATAGCAATATTGATGTAGTACTGTACTGTACATCACAGTCAACAAGGCAGGCAAGTAGGTTACTTTCACAATTCTTGTCATAGATGGCAGTCAGCCAGGGAGATGGAACATTTCCTGTACAAGTTTTAAGGAAGGAGTGAGCTGAGCAGTAATAGGTTTGCCAGTGAGGTCAGTCAAGTTAGACAATGCATGAGCTTGTGACTAAAATGTAACTGACAAGTTGTGAACGATCGGAATGGCTTGGGAAGGAAACTTGTTCTTAGAAATAATTGGAATAGGAGGGTATTGTCAGAGTAAGGGGCTGTTGTGAGAGGAAAGGATGTTTTCTGAAGGTTGAGTAATGACCTGTGTAGGTAACTTGCAATGGCCTCTCCTGACAGCAATTATCAAGGGGGGGGGGGGGGGCGAGTAGTAACAGTGTTTAGTCATAATCAAAGAAGAGCTAGGGGTCAGGGAACTGGAAATGTTAATGTCTGTGGGGCTAGTAGATAGTATGGCAAGCCTCAATGCCCCAAATAAAGGTACAAATTCATTATTGGCCATGGTAAGCATGGTAAGCTTGGAGTACGTGGGAAAGAGAAATGGTTCATCCCCAAGGTTCCCCATCTGAGGTAGGGCTAGATAACTACAAGGGAATACCATGCCAATGGCTGCTTGAGGCCATTCAGGACTGACCCAAAGCCAGCCTTTCTTCCAGCAGCTCTCAGATCTTAGGAAGTGGGCAAAAGGAGTTAAAGAAGAGAATGTAAAACAAGTTGAGCTGAGGTCTGCAGCCTTAGGTAGGGGAGATTCCCAACATTGAGCCAGTCTCTGTCTCCCAAACCCCCTACGACAACAATGGGCATGAGAGGTGATAAAAGACGGGTATGACCAAGTGTGCAAGAATAAGAAAGCAGGTCCATCAGATTATGTCAACTGGTATGACTAACTGGAAATAATGGCAATTCTTTGTGGTAGGAGAGGCACATAATACAGCTTCATAAAAAAGAAAGGAAATATACTAAGAATAAAGTACAATACAGTATGGAGAAATAAACAGCCATGATGTCCATACCACCAATCAAATAAAAGGGTGCACCAGAAGCTGAAAACAAGAGCAGCCTCAATACTATTATAATGAGGAAAATCCACAACAGACTTAAATATTCACAAGGATAGTGTAAGATAAGATTAGTATATGTCAAGAGTATGGAGCTCAGCTGAATGAAAAATACAAAGGTAATAGGCATGATAAATTATATGGTTTATGGAGTAAGACCTCTAAGAGGACTATAAAGCCTAAGAAGCAGTGACCAAATCCTACATAGCCATAAAGAGTAAGTATACTTCAAGGCATTACTGAATGAAAAAAAAAGACCCAATACATCATATGAATAAACAAGATGAGGCCTGAGGACTGCCTCTAAGAGCATGTAAGGCTCTAGACCAATATTTGCAAGGATGAGTAGGGGCCAGGGTTGAGGGTTGCAGAGTAGATAGGAGCCCCCTTTCCATATGCAAGGGTGTCAGCTGTGGGATGTTAGCAAAAATGTGGAAAAATCAATGGCCAGACTGCCTTGTTGGTGCACACCACATCTAACCAGTGTGTAGGCTGCACTTACACAGAAGTTGTTACCAAAGCAGTGACACACCATGACCAAACAAGGAGTTATGGGCAAAGCTACTAGTTGTAGTGGCAAAGTGAAATATTCCACCTAAAGATCAGTGGAGGCGCACACATTACCTCCTGTGTTGTCCTCTTAACTAGTGGGGGAAGTGGTTTCCAACCTTTTCTAATACTTTCTCCGTCACTGACAGACATTCCCTGCACCCCCCTTCCTCAAATACTCTTTTACGATCACAGTCAGGGCATGTAAATAGTAAATAAACAAATAAATAAATAAAATTACTAGTGTGACTAATTACCCTTTTAACAAGCCTTTATGGTTCCCAAGAGGGTGTGCTGTACAGGATGGAAACCACTGAGCTAGGGCCACAAACTATAGGCCCAAGGGACAATTACTGCTGCTGTTATTGCTCAGGGAACAGAAGTTGTAAAGATAAGTGGGCCACACCTAGATGTTAATGAGAGATGTATCTGTGGAATGAAATAAGCAAAAGCAAAGCACAGAAGCCAACAGAAAACACCCTCCCCCTCACCCAGGAAGTAACCATGGAGAAAATAGTAAAAAAATAAAGGAAGAAAAAACCTGAGCAAGAAAAATGTCTCATTTCCTTACCCTCCTTGACCATCACAACTACAGCCCTTGTCCCTTGGTACATCCCATTCCCCCAAACTGGGTGCCAATGGAAAAGTACAAGAATATGTATACTCAGGGATGCAAGGAGAGAAACAAAGGGAGCAAAGATCAGTATTAATATCAAAGTCCTCCTTGAATATCATTTTTAAAACCCTACAATACAGACCATGTCAAGAAAAAATCTGGCTTAAGGGGAGGGTGATGTGAACATGCTGTCAGGGGAAAATCTGGATGTAGTCTGGGGTGAAGTGAACTTTCTGTCACAAGCATTTCAGTTGAATGCCAGGGCAATGGGAAAGACTGGCCACTAGTAAACAAACCTCTTAGATTCATTTGGCATTTAGAAAGGGTTTTTGTATTATTTCCATTGATAAGTGAGTGTGGAATGTAATGTCTGTTAGCCAGACTGGAAGAGTTCTGGCTCCTGGTTGGACACCATGTCCATGCTCAGCATTGTATTCCTGCAACTGTGACTAGCAGCAAAGGTCGTATTCCAGAAAATTGAATATTATAAAAAAACATGAAAAATTACACAAATAATAAACTGTTACTTACCGTTTTTATTCTTGCACCGAGTTATGGACTACCTAGAGATAGGAATTACAAATATGGATATTGGAAAATAGAAAAGCTAAAATTACTTAAGCATAATAAGAGACAATAGCATTTCAAAGGGGAGGCAGAGTCTTGTCACTACACACAAGTGTTTGTGTGTACCTGACTCAGAGTGGCCGCTAATATAAGCCTAATGCCCATGTTTTAGGCCATGTAACTGCCATGAATCAACCAGATCCAATGGATTAACTGCAAAATGTACATTTATTTACATAAAATGTTATGATAACATTACAATATAATTAAGTCCTCAGCCTGTAGTAAAAAAGTGCCTTCAAGAAATTCATTCAAATGAGACACTAGAACAGGATTATTATTTAAAACTTTGTTATACAACCATTCTCTATAGTTTTGCCATCTGCTGATAAGACATCAAAAACTGAACAACTGTGTACAATTTGGCTCCTTTGAAATCAGCTAGGCCTTAACAGACTAAATACAGCGGTAGAAATACCCTTTGGCTTAGAGACATCATCCTGGTCTTTTAAGGATAGACAGTTTATCCATGTCTCTAACCTGTACTGCATATTGTACACAAGTGATCAACAAAACAGATCCCAAAGCTCACTCCACCTGAACAGAGAAACAAGTCTTATTCAAACAGATAGTAAAAGACAGAAGTATCTTGTGAACTGCCATAAAGAGAAATCCTCCAGGAGCAGTCAACAACAAATTAGAATGAAAATACGAGGCACTGAGCTAACACAACATCCACACTTTGAAGCGGAAGAGAAAAATCTTAATATCCATATACTGTAGCAGCGCAGCTAACAGAGGAAGGAAAACCATGTTCAGGGGTTGCCAGGGTTGAGTTTTCTAAATTTTTATCTTCCCTAGTTGTGACATGTGCTGTACAACTGTTATGACTGCACAAAGTCAACTAAGCTAAGATTTCCAATTGGTTTCATACCCGATCCTTATAATTGTCGCACCATATTAGAGATGATCAGAAAAATACATACAAAGTGAAATATATTCAAGAGAGATTACCCTACTGCCACCAAGGATATGTAAAATACATTATTTTTTATTTTATTTTTTTTTTTGTCTCTTCAAATAGCTCTACAAATGCTCAGTCAATTAGTAGCCCCAGACAAACTCGCCTATTTCCCCTTTCCTTGAGTTTTTTTTTTTTTTTTTTTCTAATATTAATATTAGAATTATTATTGTTCATATTATGATTATCATAATAATAATAATGACAGCAATAAAATTGTACAGTCAGGAAAAAAAAAAAAAAAAAAAAATGTGTTCAATGAGAAACTGAATGCTCCACTGTGTTAACACCTGATTACAGTGCTAACTCCCTTGCCCCGCTCTTAAACACCACTTTATCAAATTTTCATATCAGTTTCTGCAAAGGGTAACAATACCTATTTTTCTGACCGTACTACCCACTCCCACCCCTCCAAGGAAAAGGTAAATAACTCAAATAAGCAGGTCTAATAATTGACTCCATCTCGATTAAGCATATGGAGCCACTGTATGTAAATACAATAAACTAAATTCAATGGGCATGGCATCTACATACAATGTCATCTCCAATAGCAAGGATTATTATATGCAAATTTAATATTACAAATCATACAACTTACATCTAAAATCCTCTCATGCCTTTCAAATGATGGTTGTTTAAAGATTATTATTATCTGCAAATCAACTCTTGGCGTATGCAAATAATTAATAATCAACAATAAAATACTACTAATAAATTTGAGCTGGAACCTGATTTATGAATAACAATTTATAATATTTAATTTAGCAATCCATTATGGGTAAAAAAAAAAAATTGCATGATACCCTTTGATATAACAAGAGAAGCCAGAGAAAATCAATACTGTGTGTGTCTGTTTGCATGCAGCTGTGATTGTGCAAGTGCAAGTAGGTAAGAGGATGTAACATGAAAAATATTATCTAGCTTTTAGTTTTTTTTTAAGAGCAGGAATCATATGAAAGGCTTAGTGGGTCCATGTACAACTTTACATAACATTTTGGCAATTTAATGGTAACCGATAGCTAGTTAAATCAAGAGGCTTCAGCAACATTAGTCAGCTAAAATAAAAACAGAAAACACATACCTTAATCTTTGTATATTTAAGATCTTGAAAGGGATACGACTTTCAAAAAAGCATTCCTTAAGTATGTATGTGAAGCATGGAAAAGGGGATACCTAAATTTTATTTTTAGAAAAGAAAAGAATCCCTACTATACCATTCTTGATTGAAAACGTCCAATCTTGAAGCTATCACTATTTTGGTTTCTTCTCCTTCCCTTGGCTGGACTGTAAATCCTTCAGCTTTTTCATCTGCTCTTCTTCCTGTTTAGAAGCACATGCACATTCCCTTTAAGCCGAGGAAATTAGCATGAACACTGTGGCCATCTAATCCCCTTAGCTTTTAATACACCTTAAAAAGACAAAAGCTTATTGTTCAGAAGTAACAATGCAAGCAAAAGTAAGCAAGTAATGATCAGTATAAGCAATGAATTTTAATTCTATCTATTTCTAAAGGTTAAATTCTATTAAAATTATTTAAGAAAGAGTACACTAGCTGTGCAAGATGCTGTTGTACATTTTACAAAATTGAAAGAAGTTAACATTGCATTGGCCAGATTGAATATTAATAAACCATTTGTTTTCCCATTTTCTTTACTGTAGTACTTAAATAAAAAAAAAAAAGGTAAAATTTGTTAATCATAACTATAAAATCAGAGCTAAAGAAAAATTTCTTACAAGTTAACCCCTACAATCCGGATGGTGATTATCATGTCAAAAAATCTGGCCTGTGGAACGGGTGATGTGAACATGCTGTCATGAGAAAATCTGACTGTGGGCCAGGGTAATGTGAAATGCGGTCATGGGCATTTCAGCTGAAGGCTGGTGTGACGGGAATGACTCGCCACAAGTGCACAAACCTCTTGGGGAGGGTGAATAGACTTATTGGGCATTTAGAAAGGGGTTTTTGCATTACTTTCATCAATAAATGACTGTGGAATGTCCTGTCCATAAGCCATGACTGGAAGAGTGCAGCTCTAGGAAAGATGCCAATTCCATGCTCAGGATCTGGACAAAGCAAATCAAATAAATATAGACCTTGGAAAATGACAAAAAAGCTAAAATCACATATGCAGAAGAGGAGAAAAAAACACTGCAAAGGGGAGGCATGGAGTCTTATCACTGGACTAGTGTTCATATGCACCCGGCCTACAAGCCTCACAGAATGGCTGCTCAAATAAGCCTAATGCCCACATTTTGGGTCATGTGATGCCAATGTAGCATCCGGATCTAATGAGTTAAGTGATTATAGTTACTGATACTCTACCACTATGTGCAAAGGCTTTAAAAAATATTCTCCACTTAAAGTAATCTGTTTGCAACAGCTTTGTACAAAGACGTTTATAGAAATCAACTGAAAATGAACAGGAGAAAGGTAGGTCTTCAGTAAAAGCACCAAGAACTCCATTTACAAATTAGACAGAAGGAAAGAAAAGGAAAGGAAGGCCTCCAAACTAGCCATAAAAAACAGGATCTTAAGCTTGACATTCATCTGTTACTATTTATACTAATATATATGTCTAAAATTATATATAAATTTCCAATAAATAAATATATATTTTAATTTTCCCTACTTTTAAATTTTCATTTTACATTAAAACAAAAATAATTAAAGATATTCGATTTTGGAAATATGTAAAAAGATATAGGCCAAACTACTGTATGTTTGGAAAACTTGTCAAGCATCGAGACCCATAAATCTTAAAGCAAAGACTGTGTATCATATAGGCAAAGCTTGTATGCAATAGAGAAGCAATGCAGTATTTTGAAAATTAACAAAACACAGTAATAACATACCAATTTCCTGAAGTACTGTTCCTCTTGTGCTGCCTCACGCTTGCCAAAGGCACCACCAGCATCCCTGATTGTGCCACCACTTCCTCCACCAACACCAGCTCCATCGCCTGGCTCACCCTTTCCCATGCTTCGCACACACCTAAAGACAAAACAACTTTATTCAACTTTTGCTTAAAGAAGCTTTATGTACAAAATTGATAGTCAACATGAAACTTATGAAACGCGCTTTCATATTCGAAAGTTTCTTTCGCTCAATTACAATTTAATGTATTTGCAATGAGCATCAATCAGGATTTAACCACAGAATTGTAAACCATAATTGCACAGGTGAAACATGGCTCCTGTCCCTGTAGCCTTTGACCACACGAGTTAAAAGTTATTTTGGTGTTTTTATTCTGTATTGCTATGCAATTCATGGGAAACAAATGCTTACACATTTTATCAACTTTTCTGTTGAGGAACATAGTTACATCACTTGAGTCAACTATGAGGGGAAACAGCATATCAGAGCTAAATAAAGGATTACTCTGCTTATAAAAAAGAAAGAAAAAAAGTTTCAAAAGTCTGAGACTGGATGAAACTGGAAATTTATCAAAGGTGAACCTATGAGCCTTTCAGAACTACTGGGAGCTTGCTAGTCAAACTACATCAAAATGTAGTTGAAATTCGTATTAACACACGCCTACTTGATGTAAATTTCACGCAGAAATCAAATGCTACCTTCAATATTAGGTATTAGGGTTGAGAACAGAGAAAACACCCATAAAGAAGTTATTGCGTCTTCCTCCGGTTCTGCAAGACCAGCCAAGTTTTTTTTTTTTTTTTTTTTTTTTTTTTAAGTAACTTTAAAATAGATCTCAAACGAAAATTAAGTTATAACTGTAAACCCCAAATAAAACAAAATAAACGATTTAAAAAAAGCAGGAAAATGTACAGAGTCTAATAGCATGTTTTTTCTTTTTTTTCTTCGCAGCAACAGTTGCAACCGGCGCCTCGAAAATCGGAAGTCACATTCCAAACGCAATTCCTCCCTTTTTTAAGGAGTGACAGCCTTTCGCCCCATCCTAGCGAACCTCTCGAGGATCAAGGCTTTCTAATTCCGTGACAAAAACACGAAAATACTCACACGGCGAGGGAAGAGCGAAGGCGCAAGAGAGAGGTCTGACGCAGAGCCATGATGACTATGAGGGAATGCCTGAAGGTCGCTCTCCACGCCTCCTGCTGGGGAGCCTTATCTCAGGGCTGCCAACCGAGGGAGGGAGGCAGGGAGGGTAATGGCTTGTGTTGTGTCTTTTTTTTTTTTTTTTTGGGGGGGGAGGGGTTTGCAGAATGATAATAGCTTGGGTTATTTAGAGAAAGGGTGAGACGTTTGATTCCCCGGCTTTGATTTTTTCTTTTTGAGAGGGGGGAGGGGGGGACGGAGGAAGGGGAGGGGAATTCGAATTGATGTAAAAATTATGGTGGTCGTTTCTGATGGTTGTTGGCTACTATCTTTGGTTGTTGGCGTCTGGCCTGATTTTGGCGCTGGGTTCGAAGTTCGTTGAAGTTTCTCCCCATTTTCTTTTCTTTTCTTCTCTCGGTCTGTCTGTCTCTGTCTGTCTGTCTGTCTCTCTCTCTCTCTCTCTCTCTCTCTCTCTCTCTCTCTCTCTCTCTCTCTCTCTCTCTCTCTCTCTCTCTCTCTCTCTCTCTCTCTCTCCTCCCTCCCTCTCTCTCTGTCTCTTCTTCTCTCTCCCTTTCTCTCTCTCTTCTCCTCCCTCCCTTCTCTCTTATCCCTCCTCTCCTCATTCTCCCTTCTCTCTCTCTTCTTTCTCCCTCCCTCTCTCTTCTCCCTCTTCTCTCTCTCTTCTCTGGATATCTTCAGTCTTCTTTTCTTACATTGTATACTCACATTCCTTCACTATCTCTCTCTCTCCCTCTCTTCTCTCTTTCTTCTCTATCTATCTCTATATATTATATTCTCATATATCATCTCATTATTTATTATAATTTATTTATATTATATTATTTTTGTAGCAAATGGTAGTATGTACTGTAACAATTGACTTAACTGATATGTTTCTTATATATACTTTTTCATAATATACATAATATATATATATATATATATATATATATATATATATATATATATATAGATATATATATATATATATATATATATATTATATTATATATATATATAATATATATATATAATATATATATATATATATATATAATATTATAATATATATTATATATAATATATATATATATATATATATATATATATATATAAATATATATATATAATATTATATATTATATAAATTATATATTTAATATATTATAAATATATAAGTTATATATTAATATATTAAATAATTATATATATATATATATATATATATATATATATATATATATATATAATATATATATATATATGTGTGTGTGTGTGTGTGTGTGTGTGTAAATATGTACAAAATAAGTGCATACATGCCAGACTTGGCATGAAGAGTGCTTGTCTATGGCATATCATGTGATTTGGAGGAGCAAAGAAAAAAGTTAAACAACTAAATAATGAATGCAGGAGTGAAAGAGAGAGAGAGAGAGAGAGAGAGAGAGAGAGAGAGAGAGAGAGAGAGAGAGAGAGAGAGAGAGAGAGAGAGAGAGAGAGAGAGAGAGAGAGACTCAGCATATAGGTAGCTAAATTTAAAGATCTTTGAGAAATATTGGAAACTAGTACAAATGATCAGGCAGCTTCCATATTAAGTTCCTGGACATCACTGTTTGGTAAAAGTAGCTTTTGTAATGCCATCACCATTTGGATCTGCATATCAATGTGAGCAGATGTTTTCACACATGAAGCACATCCTCAGCCCCTATTGCAGCAAGCTTAAAACAGATCACTCTGAGGGTTGTGCGAAGCTCAAGGTATCTAGATATTCACCTGAAATTTCAACTATGCCAAAGGGAAGCAACGGCAAGGATTGCAATAATATGGAGTATAATTTTTTTTTTTAAGTAATATATTCTGTTACAAAGAATAATAAATGCTACAAAAATGTTTACATTATATTATGCATGTGTACTACAATACATTTTGCTTTAATTGCAAATGGTCACTATTAATTTTCCATCGCCTGTATGATGCTGAAAAAAAAAAACTTGATATGCAAGATTGTAAAAGAAATGGCACTGATTAAAAGCTGGCACACCATGTCCAAAGGTTGCTGACCCGAGATATATTTATCTAATTTTACAATCAAGCAAATTCTTCTATGCAAGAAAGGTGATGAAAACCAAATATAGCTTGTATTTTATTGATCATTTCTAATAGTATTTTACATGTCAACATTTTCATATGTATCTCAACCTCTACAAACCCTGTATAGTTTAATACTGCAATACAATCAAATAAATAGTCCCTGTAAAATTACATTAAATAACATGAAATTATATACATAAATATATACATACAGTCACAACACTGCAATCTAAAATACAATATGAGTATCATATAATTATGCAACAAAATAATAACCATACTATAATTATGTCAGAGCCCTACAGTCTCTTGCAACACATAGATAGGTGCAATGTTTCTGTTTTATTTCCACAATGTTTCATATGCACCTCACAAATCTGAAAATAGTTTTCAAGTGTCAATGCTTAAATTATGAGAGAAGTGTACAAAATGCTACATGAGAGAATCTGTAAAACTATCAATTGTAAAGGTATATTTTGGATATGTTTATGCTATATTCTAGCTTTATTCTAAGGTAGAATGAGAACACTGAAACTGTGAAGCAAAATTGTATATGTAATATAAAGATATGTCTTCATGGACCTAATCCCAGCTGTCTTGACAAAATGCAAATTATATGAGGACTAAAAAAAGATTAAAATATATCTGTATTTTAACAACGTAAGACTTCTACCAAAACAACGGCAATTTTTACTCTTTGGACAGTTTGGACATAACTAATTTAGTTTTAAACAAAATACTGATTTGTAAAAGAGTATACAACTGGTTAGCAAAGGAACAGATAATAAGAATTCAATATATTAATTTCAGATTTTTTTTTTTTTTTTTTTTTTTTTTTTGGGGGGGGAGCAACAAAAATAATACATAAAAAGGTAATGTTGTGTTCTTTCAGCAACGGCAATTCTACTTGTTGAATAGAGGGTAGATAAAAATAGGGGTTAAAATGAATAAATATATACAAACTAAATCCTAGGAATTTTTCACTGGGAGGCCTATATAAACAAAGTTTACATCTAGTGGGTTTAAAAATTACTCATATAAAACAAAATATTTTTTAAATTCAAATAAACAATTCTAAGAGCAGCAAAAGGTATGAACTGAGCTTAAGAGATGTATTTGAGGCAATCTGATTATATCTTCATAAGAAATACCTATAATCTCTTGCACAGTCAAAATATTCATTGCCATTCATCCCTTTTTTGCTACAATGAACACTTCTAAGAGTATGCTAGATGACCATCTCATCAACTATAACATTTCAGACATATAACATCAGTAACACTTACTGTTACTCACTTCAAAACCCATCTATTACACAATCAACATGAAAAAATACAAAACTGGGCCACAGAATTCAACTTCATTCAACAATGTTTGTATACTTTCAACAAATTAGTGCAAAGATTTTAATAATGCACTTCAAACTTGAGAAGCAAGGAGATATTATGAGAAGTGGATACAGAGAAAGGGGTGGAAAATATATACAAGGACAGAGATAGATAAAATTGGAGTAGAAAAAGACAGGTGAGGCAAGGAGTGATGGAGGGGGGGAAAAAAGAAAAAAAGGAAAAAAAGAAGAAGAAGAAAAAAAAAAAAAACATTTGGAAGAATTAGGAACAATATACTAATGCATATGTATCTGTATTTACTGGAGGATGGCATTCTTTTCAGAAGGTAACATATTGCACTGTCCACTTTGTACGTAACTTTCAATAATGCAATGTCTTTTATATATTTTTATTACTTTTAAAATATGACTAATTCTTTTATAAAAGTAATAATGAATATTATAACTACTACTACTGCTGTTGTTGTTGTTGTTGCTGTTGTTGTTGCTGTTGTTGTTGCTGTTGTTGTTGTTGCTGCTGCTGCTGTTGCTGCTGCTGCTGTTGTTGCTGCTGTTGCTGCTGATGGTTTTGCAACTGATGCTGTTGACGTTTGGCAAGTGCTGCTAACTTTTGTTGCAACTGTAGCTGTGGAAGGCTGAGAGGACCTGATTTCTGCAATGCCAACTGGAGCTGCAGAAAACAGACTTTATTAGAATTTTTTACTTATTTATTTTTATTAAGCTTAGAAAATTATTACTGTAAGACTGTAAACAACTACCATTTCTACCTATATGTACAAGGATTTCTAGTTTCTGAAAACAATGCATTGAAGTGATGGTTTACTCTATGACTGGAAAAAATGCCATTTTGAGATATACCATAACTATCACCTTCAGATACATTCATATATCAGGAGGAGGATAAAAAAAAAAATAATAATAATAAAAAAAAAATCATAAGAATCAATAAAAAAATATAAAATAAATATATAGATAAATGAATAAATAAATATTAGTATACTCACCTGCTGTTTTGCAGTTAAACTAACAACAGAAGCCTGAGTAGCACATACAGTTGTTGTATGTGCTACACCTAGGTTTGTATCACCACCTGACACTACAGTCCCAGTCCCCTGGAAAGAACATGTCACTTTATAATGACTCATGTCACTTTATATCACTCACTGCAATACATAATCACCAAAGGCAAAATTTAATTAATTTAAATTTTTTTAAATTCATATTTTCTTCAGGCTACTGACATTTTCTTACAGACATTAGTGAAAGTAATTGGTAAACATATTACGAAGGTATTTAGTAATGCAAAGAACATAGCTAAGAGGAAGGAAAAACAGAAAAATAAAATAATAAATATAAGATGATGACAAAGATAAAATGGAAGAAATGTGGACAAAAATCAAATGAAAAAATACGAATAAATGAGGAGGGTAAATGGAATTAAAAAAAAAGAAAAAATAGGATAAACTTTTTAA
>NC_051401.1:14328661-14331161 GCF_015228065.2 Penaeus monodon
AGTATCAACCATGTTATTCCACTTTCTTCAGGATCCCAAAAGAAAATACCACAAATATGGTCAGCAATTCAACATCAACATCGAGTGGTTGAAATACCAGCAAGTAGTGGTAAACAATTCTGTATGAATTGCATTTCAAAAATAATTCATATTAAAATGTAGCATATTCATTATACCAAAAGAGCATATCAGCATTTTTTCACCAAATGACTATATATTTATGTACTGTCCACTATAGTTTTTTGTTAATTTTGTTATATACAAATGGCTCCATATGTGTTCAGCCACCAAGGTGTCTAGCAGTTGGCCCTTGTGACAGCGCCAGATTTAGCCATTCCTTGAATTTGCGGGAAAATGTGTTTTTCTTTGTAATACTATTAATATTGATACTGTTATTATTCTTACTGATATTATGCTTATCAAATTTTTTTTTTAAAATTAATAACATTAAACACAATAAAATAATACAAATGAACCTTTTCAAAAATCAAGGAAAAGGGTAAACATGTGAGATAGGTGATAACTGACACTTTGATGACTAAGCACTTGTTGAGCCATCTATATGTAAAGACAATAGATGTACTTAAATTACAGTGGGCATAACGTGTATCCTTACCATCCATACCACTTGGGTTAACACACAAACACTCCATCTCATTTAATCGTTCAAAAACAATGTCTCTCGTGTATATACAAATTACATACTAGACATTCTTTCTCTTTGTCTCTCATGTATATACATATTTCATACTTTATATTCATTAACAATCAACAAGAAAACAGTTAATGAAAGGTGTTGCAAAAATTATGGCTTGCTAAGTATTGAAATATTAATATCTGTACATTCTATACAAAAAAAAATTACAATACTTACTTACTGATTACCACTAACACTATTCATAAATTCTATATACTTATAAAGCCATTTCAGAAAAAAACATGCATATATTAGTGAATGAAAAAAATAACTGATTTCATAACAAAATCACCAATACTACATATATATACAAAAAAAAAGGAAAAAAAAAAAAATATATAATTCAACATAATGATACAGTATGGAAATAACAACCACCAACAGAGGCAAAATGAAAATCATGCATCCCAATCAAAATACTCTAGACCCTGGGTTATAAATTCCACAAATACCTGTGAAACAGGGTAGGGGTTTTGGACTAAATTTAGTTACAATTACACTAAACACTAATAATTCTGATGAAAACGTGTTACAGCGTAATCAGATTAGTTACAGTGTTACTCACAAAATTATGAAGCTATATATCTACTATGACTAACAGAAAAGAAAATTAATATCATTTGACCACACCTTACAAATCAATTAACAATATCACACACCTGTGGTTTTGCTATGGAGACCGCCTGAGAGTTTGCTGGCACAGTGCCCTTCAGAAGTGCCGTCAGGGAAGGCGATGAGATCTAAGGCCAATTGGGATTTTTTTTTGACAAGTCTGATATTATTTTGGTTACAACTTCATCATCAAGGCTTATAAGCATGTTGTCCAATGTCCATTGCCAACATAAAAGAATACCTCAGACAGTTATATAATAAAATGGTGGTTTTTAATTAGGATGAATGTCTGAATCTTTTGCAGAAATTAAAAAGAGACAAAAAATAAGACAACTGCATTTTGGAACATCCACATTATGCCCATCTACAATGACAAAATATTGGACTTTTCTCTGGATCTTTTTTTTTTCAATTCCACTTACCTCATTTCACAAATTAATGCCAGGAGAGGCAGGGAAGGAAGGAAAAAGTGAGGGAGGGAGGGAAGAGAGACAGAAGGAAAAACAAGAGAGGGTGACGGAGAGGAAGAAAGTGAAGGAAAGAGGAAAAGAGGAAATGAGAGAGTAAGAGAGGGACAAAGGAGGGAAGGGAGAGGGAAGGGGGGAGGGAGGGAGGGAGAGGGAAGGGGGGAGGGAGGGAGGGAGGGAGAGAGAGGGAGAGAGACAAAGAAAGAGAGATAGAGAGAGAGAAGGATGGAGAGAGAGAGAGAGAGAGAGAGAGAGAGAGAGAGAGAGAGAGAGAGAGAGAGAGAGAGAGAGAGAGAGAGCGAGCAAAGAGAGAAGAGAGGAGAGAGAGAGAGACAAGAGAGAGGAGAAAAGAGAGACAAGAGAGAGGAGAAGAGAGAGAGAGAGAGAGAGAGAAGAGAAAAGAGAGAAGAGAGAGAGAGAAGAGAGAGAGGAGAGAGAGAGAGAGAGAGAGAGAGAGAGAGAGAGAGAGAGAGAGGAGAGAGCGGGGGGAGAGAGAGAGAGAGGAGAGGGAGAGAGGAGAGGAGACAAAGAGAGAGGGAGAGACAGAGAGAGAGAGACAAAGAGAGAGAGAGAGAAGAGAGAGAGAGAGATAGAGATATGAGAGAGAGATAGGGAGAGAGAGAGGGAGAGAGAGAGAGAGAGAGAGAGAGAGAGAGAGAGAGAGAGACTTGGGATGTTGTTTAAACCAAAATATGAAGGTGATTGAATGACTCTTACTCAAATA
>NC_051401.1:14333661-14336161 GCF_015228065.2 Penaeus monodon
TGTGTGTGTGTGTGTGTGTGTGTGTGTGTGTGTGTGTGTGTGTGTGTTAATGTGTGTGTGTGTGTGTGTGTGTGTGTGTGTGTGTGTGTGTGTGTGCGTCCGTGTGTAGACATGTGTGTATAAGTGCTTGTGTGTCTGTGTAAGTGTGCATGTGTGTATGAGTATGTGTTTTAGCCTTTGTGAGTGTGTGCATTTAGATATGCTAATATGCATATTTGCAAGTGTATGTGCATAGATGTATGTACATGCATGTGAGTGTGAGAAGATATGTATAACTATATGTTATATAATTAAGAGTCATCTCCAATTACTACGAATCTGGCAAATATAAGAGCACATATGGCAAATACCAAAAATCATCATAGCTGAAGACAATAATTTTTTTTTTTTTTTTTTTTTTTTATGTAATGGCATATATTTGGTGTACTCAGCAATACTAAGTTAAGATTAACAAATTTCTTAATTCATCTTAAAGAAAATTATATTCCTCTTAAAGAAAAAAATATTCTAAAACACCTTTATTAAGGTTTTCTGTGATTTAATCACATTAAAGAAACTAACCTGCAGCTTGTTGGACAGGCTGAGCCGATATAAGGCTGGTAAGTGTTGATGCTGATGACACAGTTATGGGTTTTGTTACAACAGTGACAGACTTTTTAACACCTTCACCCTTAAAAAAAAAGAGTAAAAATATTACAAATAATTGTCTACATTTTTTTTTTTCTAAAAATGTATATACCCTAGATGGAATTCTCCTCAAGACAAAGTGAATATTTGCCAGTAAATACAGTTCTCAGAAAAGACCAAGATTTAAAAATATCACTCTTCCAGTAAACTAATAAAGTTGCATATATAATACAAAACTCTTTACATGTTGACATATATACATATTAAACTGTTATTGAGTTCATCACTAAGTTGTACAGTATATCTCAAATGATATTCCCGACTAGTGACAGAAAACATCAACAGTATGATCTGGCAATACATATCACAACCCATTTCTGAGCAACTGACAGTTCAGTACACTTGCCCACTGCCAATGAAGATTTAAAAGTGAAGGCAATAAGAATAATTGCACTTTTGTAAATCACATGTATCATTACAAATACTTACATTTGAAACAATAATGACATTAGGCTGTGTGTGCTGAGCCAATGTGGTAGCAGAGGAAGCAGGAGCAACTCCTGTAGGTCCTCCTGCAGCTGCTACAGCTGCTGCTGCTACTGCAGCTGCTGCCTGCTGAAATTCATTTTCAAAAGTTTACATGTCATATAACCAAATCCTTATATAGATAAAAAAGGAGAAACAGAAGAAAGCATTGGAACAACTGAATGTGATGAAATCCAGTCATAACAATTTCTTCCACAAACCTGTTGTATTGGTTGTTGCTGTTGTGGTTGCTGCTGTGCTTGTTGAGGCTGTTGTTGTGCTTGCACTTGAATCTGCTGCTGGCCAGGTTGCTGTGCAGCAGACTGTTTGAGAGAGTCAGCTATATCCTTCTTATAGGTCCCAGGCATGAATGTGGAGAGTGCTGCTTGCCCTGCCACCTACAGAAAGTCAACAATGATCAAGAATGCATGGCTAACTAAAACATCACAATTATTAAATATAAACACAGCATTAGATATATTACTTAATCAGTAGGTACATACCCTATGTGTTATTTTAACACTCTTCCTCCAGTCTTCAGTAAATATTTCTTTGAATTGTTGAATGTATCGACACACCTGCTGCTGGGTTCCCAATGGAAATCTAAAACATAAGGACAAAGTATCCATACAAATATCCTCTAACACTTATATATATATTAATGCACGTGCATGCGCGCGCGCACCACACACACACACACACACACACACACACACACACACACACACACACACACACACACACACACACACACACACACACACCACAAAAGTTAACAAAATACTTCTGAGGAGTTTTTGAGAGAAAAAAAAAAAAAATATATATATATATATAATAATAATAATTCATCAAATAACAATACAGTAAATACCTGAAACAGGATTCAAAATCATAACCACTTATTTTTCTAACAAATAAGCTTACTTGCATGTGGATCCATTTTGCTTTCCCTCCTGGTAATCACGGTCAACATACAATTCCCCAAAATACACCTCATCTGTCTTCCTTTGAGATATTGTCAGCCTGGAAAAAAATTTCAGATCATTAAAAACTATCAGATAAAGAAAATATGAACAAAAGATGACAATTTGAGCAGTCAGCATCATGCCTGATATAAAATGTTCAGAATATGAAAAATTCAAAGCACATTAATACTTAAAAACATAGTGTTTATATCCTTATCAAAGTTTTGTATAGTCTTACTTTGTGTGGTAGATCCTTCCCTGTCCTCTTTCAGTCTCAAGCACCAATTCCTCAATGAATACAAGAGAGTTATCTGTTGTATAATTTGGTCGTTCATATGTACGCGCCACTTTTGAAACATCTATATTTTCTGGAACAGTTAAAT
>NC_051401.1:14341161-14358661 GCF_015228065.2 Penaeus monodon
AGCGTGGTACGTACACACTCTCCTCTTTGTGCTCATTTTCGCCGGACGGTAAGCTTTCTTCGGACTTTCTGGTGGTGGGAATGTTGAGGGAGAGTCGAGGGTAGTGTTGTTCGCCAGACGAGGTGGGTGAAATCCGGCGGTTGTTGGTGAATCGGTTGTAAGAGAAGGAAGTGTTGAGGAGCCATGCGGGTGTCCATGTCTGGCGTTGGGAGTTTTCATAACACGTGAGGGTCTTCTGAGTCGGAAAAGTTTTGTGGGCGATTCGTTGGCCTCGTGTTGTTTGCTTTGGATTGGATGGCATGGTGGAGAGAAACGGATTAACTAATCTCCTTGTGTTTACTGGGTTTAAAAAAAGCTTAAAGGAATGCCAGTGATCGATGCAGGTGTTGTGGAGTCGCGTGCGAGGGCGCGTTGGGTTCAGAGCCACATATTATCTAATTGCGCCATGTAGGTAAGGGGAATGAGGGAAGGAGGTGAAGGAAATGTCCGTTAGTTAGTGTCCGCATTGCTCGAAGTATGTGACGGATAATTTGTGGTGAACGGCCGTGTAAACAAATGCTTTGGAAAATTAGTTGTGTATAGCTTTTCATGTATGCTCACTAATGTCTGTCATATGCAAGTAATCAAATTAGGACAAAACCATTGAGTTTATATCGCTGCCTGTTCATTACCAGTTTGATAAATTGGGTTATATTATAGTTGCAGACAGTGGGAATGTCCACCAAAAACAGTGCAGTAAAATGTTGATTAATGGCATCTTGTAAAGCAAATGTAACGCTCCTATTCCCAGTAAGTATGGTGACACACTATTTCAAAGGCAAGCAAACTCAATGCAAGGGCTTTTATCAACAAATTGCCAAGGTCTGCAAAAACTCCTTACTAACCAGTTTCACTAGCTGCATCAGGTATCCATACAACAGTGGATTCTTTAGTAAAGCATTTTGAGATGCATAACTTGGTTTAAGCAGATACAGGTCTAGCAAGGTTAATATCTAAATGAATTATAGATGAAATTGGACATTGCCATTTGATAGAGCATAGTCATAAACACCAGTACAGCAGCTGCTGCCTCATGTTTACTGGGAAATGATGAATGTCACTGCATGCCAATTCTCACTGTCCACAACACCCTAACACCCCCTTATGGGTACAGTGGTAATAAGGGAGTATATAGGGTGGGTTTCCTCTCCTGTCAAGGGAATAAATAGAAGGTAGGAAGGGTATGATTTGGATTTTCTGGGTTTGCATGATACTCTTTCTTTGAAGGGTGCATCAGTCTCGGTAACAAATACCACATCTTTTTAAGATATTAAACCTTGCTTGCCTTAGCAAGATGCAGGATTGAAATGCATAAGACAATGTGTCACCCCTAAAAAGTTCTTCACATGTCCATCAGTTAGTGAATTATAAGGAAGATATATAACTTCCAAGTCTTGTGGTGGACACCTCACCGGGAGAGACTTGGAGTGCGTACTAATTTGCCTCCTCGTCTCTCCCCAGGTGACCGTGTCCACGGCAACGGTTGCAGCGCAACTTCTTCAGAAGACCTGCGCAGGTGATTGTGACCACAGTGTGGTTGCAGTAGAGCTGAGCCTGCTGCACCAATTTCTGCTTGAAGACAACACACACTTTAACCACAATGCCGCAGAACGAGCATATTGAGCTTCACCAGAAGCGTCATGGTCGGCGCCTGGATTACGAGACCCATATGCGGAAAAAGGCTGCAAGAGCCCACAGAGACCTTTCATGGAAGGCGCAGAAGTTACATGGAATAAAGGGCAAACTCTTTGGAAAAGAACGACGGAAGGAGAAGATTCAAATGAAGAAGACCCTGAAAGCCCATGAGGAGAAACTCAACAAAAAGAGGAACAAGGAGGAAGTGCCAGAAGGTGCCATTCCATCCTATCTTTTGGACCGTGAGGGTGAATCAAGAGCCAAAGTGTTGTCTAATATGATCAAACAGAAGAGGAAGGAGAAGGCTGGTAAATGGGATGTTCCACTTCCAAAAGTTAGGGCACAGTCTGAAGCAGAAGTGTTCAAAGTTATCAAGACTGGTAAGAGAAGAAAGAAAGCTTGGCAGCGTATGGTGACTAAAATTACTTACGTGGGTGATAATTTCACAAGAAAGCCTCCCAAGTTTGAAAGGTTCATTAGACCAATGGCACTCAGGTTCAAGAAGGCTCATGTTACACATCCAGAACTGAAAGCAACATTTTGCTTGCCCATAATTGGAGTGAAAAAGAACCCAAGTTCAACCATGTACACATCACTGGGAGTGATTACAAAGGGTACTGTAATAGAAGTGAACATTAGTGAACTGGGTCTTGTAACCCAGAGTGGTAAAGTTGTTTGGGGCAAGTATGCCCAAGTTACAAATAATCCAGAAAATGATGGTTGCATTAATGCAATTCTGTTGGTGTAAGAAAGTTAATTTCAGACGATTTCTGAACCTGGATTCCAAAGCCTACTTGAAAGAATATATGTGCTGTTGTATTCTGCAGAATTTATAATAAAGAGTAAAAAGTAATCATGTTTTCTTAAACCTTTCTTACTTAGATTTTGGTAATGGTCTTGGGAGTAATCATTATTGGGAATACTGCTTGGAGTATTTGTAATAGCGATGTACCCTCCAGTATATCTTTAAGATTTACTTGCACATACCAAACATTGGGGTGTCATGTGAACCCAGAAATTAGACATAACCTTTCCTACTGTTTATTCATTAGACAGCGAGTGATGTGAGAGTACAGTAGCTGTACCTGATTTTAACTTTATGCTGTAAAATGAAGGTAATCATTTCACTTTATTACCATGCATTGGCCTCGGGAACATTATCCCCCAGTGGCAGGATTTTTAAGTCTCGTAACTTTAAAGTGATTAGAGTAATGAAGTGTCATTACACAGTTTAAGAAATTTGCAGATTAAACAAGTGGCAGAACACAGTATATGAAATTTATATTAAAAACATAAGAGTAGGTGGAATGTAATTTTTTCCATAGGTATGAGCATTTTGAACTTAAATTATTTTAGAAAAGTCTTTTGGAATGCCTCTCAAATATCCAGAGAACCCTCTAGGTAGGGAACATTTTTATTTGATGTAATATGAATTTAAATGTTTGTCAGTTCTCTTGCACCATGGATTTTATACTTTGACTAATTAAAAATACAAGACTTAAGGAAATTATATTTTTCAGACTGCCACCATGCAGATCTTCGTTAAAACATTAACGGGGAAGACCATCACCCTTGAGGTCGAGCCTTCAGATACTATCGAAAATGTGAAGGCAAAGATCCAGGATAAGGAGGGTAAGTTCAGTCATTATTAGTGTTCAGTTCACACAATATATTCATATTTAGTAAGTAAGTAAATTACTTTGAAAATTTGGTAACTGGTTGTTTTTTCAGGAATTCCCCCAGACCAACAGCGTCTTATCTTTGCTGGCAAGCAACTAGAAGATGGTCGTACTCTGTCTGACTACAACATCCAGAAAGGTAAGCTTGTTATAATGTATGATTACCTTAATTGAAGTTGCTTTAATGAACAGTAATAGTAAGAATTTTGGTATTGTCTATAATCTAAAATTCCGGTTAAATAGTCGATATAAAAATTATTCCATGCTTTTCATTAGTGTGTAAAATAATTCTATACTGATTAACTCAATGGCAAATGGTACAAATATTATCCACTGTAGTCGGTGAATTGTTTAACACGGGTGGCTTCACAAGTACTAAACTAACCACAAAGGAGTTAATAGTAGTCTGACCTTGCCTAATTTCTGCATTCCTTTAACCCAGGGCTGTTTAGTTTTGTTCTAGTTTCCTGTGAAAGTTCTATACACAGATGGTTGAAAGATTTCTGCTACCAAGACATCTTAATCTTACCCCCCCCCCCCTTTTTTTTCTTTCTTTCTTTCTTTCTCCCTTGATTCTTTTGTATTTTCAAAACCAGGGTTCACTTAATCTCGATTCTTCCCTCCCAGAATCGACTCTTCACTTGGTACTGCGCCTTCGTGGTGGTGCCAAGAAGCGCAAGAAGAAGAATTACACTACCCCCAAGAAGATTAAGCACAAGCATAAGAAGGTTAAGCTTGCTGTGCTGAAGTACTATAAGGTATGTTTACCTCTAATAAAAGATTCTGAAATGTTGGAATAGTAGGCCAGGCGTACTGGAACTAGCGTGATAACTCTCTACCCCCCCCCCCCCCCACACACACACACAATGTTCATCTTTATGCTGAAGCATTATTTAGCTTTTTTGACATTTTCCAATAGCTGTATGTCATATTGACTTTATCTAGATGGTAATATGGCTTTCTTTGTTCCTACTACCCAGCCCGCAACCTGATTTTCCTATGACCTCATGTTTACATCGCCCACTCAAGCCAAATTTTTTCTCGACTTGATAACGTCATCCAGATCATAGGGGTTAAAATGGTTTAATGTATGTTTATCCTCTTGCAGGTGGATGATAATGGCAAGATCACCCGCCAGCGCCGTGAGTGTCCCAGTGATGAGTGTGGTGCTGGTGTATTCATGGCCAACATGTTTGATCGTCAGTACTGTGGAAGATGCCACTTGACTTTTGTCTTTAATAAGCCAGAATAAAGTTGATGGTAGTTATTGTGTGTTTGAAATCTCCTCCAGACTTTATGAAAAATTTTAGCGAGTTGTATCATGGGGTGAAATTATTTAGGAAATGGTTTTTAGCATTTATTAAATGAAATTATGAGCAATGTACTTCACAATTAGGGCTGACAAGTAGTACAAACATGCTGTTGAGGCACAGGACAATTATATAAAGTGGTTACAAAATATTTGATACTAAAGGTATTGGGAGAAAGTCACACCGAGTATTAATTTGTCATTGTTTCTTATCACAGCCTAGGATATTTTACCAAATTAAAGCTAGCAGAGTAAATTGACAACTAAATGTTGAACATTGTGCGAGTATATATAATATGCATCACTTAAATGTACATAACTATGATGCCATTTTAGTGGACTCAATTATTCTATTGATATGAATTTGTTACACCTACAATATTAGGCACAAAATCAAGACAAGGAAACAATGCCTTGGGAAGAGATATAATCCATGAAGTAGTAAAACAGTGGAAAACAAGATTAAACCCTACAAAGGGAAAGTAACTTTTTTTATAATGAAATTGTTATACACCTGATTACTTGCATATTGTCAAGAACAGCATCCAAGAGAACACTTCAAGGTAATAATTTCCATGTGTTCATATAGAGAACATTACAAAGTATACTCCCACTCTTAAAAAAAAAATTCACATTACCTAGGGGAGGATCTTTTTTTAAGTCTAGTAGTTATGAAACTCCATTTTACATTAATTACATTTAAATTTTAATGTTTCACAACTATATTAAAGTGTTTGTAAAACAGGAAGGCTTCTAAATCATTCATTTTATACTAATGAAACCTATTTCCAAGGCATACCCAGTGGTGGATATTCAATACTTGTTAAACATTTTTCATTTACACCGACCACAAAATCTAATCTATATGTAATACGTCTTGACAACAGAGTTTTGCACCTGTAACAAATGTTCTGGTAACTAATAATTCTTTGCTGAAATGTCTGATATTTACATGATAGTGCTATGTATTATATTTATAAGGTCGTCCATTTTAGATTAGCTAAGCCTTCAGTATCCCCCTCATTATTTTCTATTAAATTGGCAATAAGCCACTTAGTTTGCCTACCAATTTCACACATTTGTAAATTGCAGATACATTTTTGTTAGACAGGCCTACATAAGTTCACTACACACGGCACCTGGGCAATGCTCCAAATTCCAGCAATTGGGGCAGACCTTCAATGTGATAATTAGGGGTCAGGGCAACTCTGTCTGATTATTCATCAAACATGGCCAGAGGGTTAGTGTTTAGCATGAGGTATCTAAAAACATGGAGACAATAATAATTAAAAAATGTTAATTTTTAAAATAAAAGCTGCATCAACTATTGTCAAAGTACTGTAATACTGTACAAGAGCACTGCAGTCTATCATTCATAAATATATTACCTTAATTTGCAAGAATTCTACATGTTCAGACATTAAATTTCTAATTATTCAGGGTTGTTAGGTAAACTCACCAAATAAATGATTTCCTGCACCATGCCATTGTTTTAAACAAATAAATGTGTTAGACAGGTCATATAGCACTATGGTAAGTATTGTGGTGGTAGGGAATTTAAAAGTTCTTTATTAGAACAAAATGTTTTATATCTCAATGGTCTTGTGGCATAAGAAGATAGTATGATAGTGAAAGTAGTAGAAAGAGGGGGAGTAAATGGGGTAGGATAGGGATTGATAGAAGGGCAAGGGTTAAGGACCAAGGGTGGTTAGATCAAATGGAGGATATTTATACATCTGACAAGGAGAACAGGAGAAAAGGTGGATTCTTTGAGGATGTTTGACAGTTTGGGGGGTTGGAGAAGTAACACAATGTGGAGCATAGAGGTGGGTTGGAATGTGACATGGGGTATTAATGAGTGAGTCAGGTGTGACCTATTTGTTGATGGGAAGAATATTTTCCTAGTATCTGTTCTAGTGGTATGGGTCCAACCAAGGGGATATGGAAGGTTTTATGGTGCACTAGCTTTCACATACAGTCAGCCAATTGAGCTGAAAATTTTGTACAGCAAACACACATTTACTGCAATACATGCTTCTGCCTGTAATATACTTTATTTTTAAGGGAAAACCTAAAAGATAATTATTTAATGATAACTTTAAAAAATAAATAATAACAATAACAATATTAACATAAATCCTACTTTTGAGGGTCTCTATCTCCTCAATGACCACAGTCAGGATCAAACAAATCGACAACTTGGTTTCAGACTCCATCACATATGACATGGGTACTTAGGTTAGACATCATCCTGTATCAGTGGGTTAAGAATTTCCATAATTAATTTTTGGACTTTTTCTATGTACTAGTAAATAATTCTACTCATTACTACACATACTACTGAATAATTTCACACATTATTACATAAACATAACTTAAGCTGCCTGTTATTATTATTATTTATTTATTTATTATTATTAATTTTTTTGTTACAAAGCACCAAGAGGGTCAACTTATCCCATTTCAGACGGGTCATGTGTACTGGTGTCATAACAAACTGCTTCATCCATGGGGTACCCCTATATGTGCGGCAATGCGCCACAGCAAGTGGAGCAGGATGTTCAGCTTGATGTAGTGGACTTCCGCACCCAGTGTCCTGGCCATTGCCAGAAATCACCAGAGTTTATCATGCTCAGGGATTTCTGTCCTCTGCTCAAGTAATTTAACAGTCTTTTCTTCTCCCCCTTTCCTTCTCCTCTCCAACCCTGCTCCTGTCCACTCCCTAAGATGTGTGAGCCATGTAGAAAGGATAAATGGCTGACTTTAGGGAGCCATGGGCCTGGTATTCATGTTTTGTTGTCTACCTTTTACCCCTCATGGAGGCCCTGAGGAGTGAACACATACTCCAGGTTTACCCATTCCCTGATCCCTGGCTTTCCTTTGATCACGACTTTCAACGCTGCTGCTACTACTACCCCCTCCTCAATACCTGCTGTCAGCTCAATTCATTCCAAGTCACCCACCTCTTAATACTTGACTTCCTTCATGTGATTCCTAGTTTTGATCCCCAGGTTTTTCACTTCTTATTTCTCTGATGCCCATTCATAATGGCTCTTTGATCTAATTGCCCTTATCCCCTATTTCCTCTTTTGCATATCCCTGCCTTACACAATGAACTTTCAAGGGGATTCCTTTTGATAACTAGTTTCCCTTCCTCAAATGCATACTTATCCTCAATTTGTTCTAATTCCTCTTAATCTCCCCCTTTCCCCCTTTTGCTAGTTCCTACCTTAACTCATTTACTCTCCCTCTCTAACATCACCACTCTTTTCCCCTTTTCAATACCATACCATCCTAATATACAGTACAACTTTTGATATGTAGCACATTTAATCATCAACTAACCCCCTGTACCCTTTTTGCTACTACACCTTCCTATCATGATAAATAATCTTTGATGCCTAACACATTTATTTGTTTTGTAACCATTAACCATTCAACTGATTATTTGAAGTCACTACAAAATCATTTGCAAAAGTATATATTACAAAATTTCCATAAGGCAATAACCTAATGAATCAAATATATGAACATATTCTTAATTCTACAAAGCTGAAGAGGGGTGTACCATATTTAACTGTGATATCTACTATAAAAATACATTTGGAGAAAACAAGATTATAAATTAAGTGATAGTTTTGTAAGATAAGTAAATGATAACTACTGTATAAAATCATTAAAGTATTATAGTACTTACTTTTGTACTGTGAGCACTAAATTTGTGAAAGAAATCATTTACCATTTAACAAGATAAAAGTCAGAAATTTAAGAGCTAATGTAAAACAATAATAATAATAATAATATAATGACAATAATATAACAATAATAATATAGCAGAAGTTAAAGGAAATAGAAAAATATATGACTGCTTTGTGAACTGTCAAATTTAACATTATAAGACTATGAGAAAGTAGAAGGCAAAGCATAACATTATTTGAATGAGTAGATATGGAAAAAAAAGTTAAAAGTAACAAAAAATACAAGGTACATATAGCATTTAATATTATATTAAATATATATTTTCAATAATCTCAGCTAAAATGCATCAGTAAGGTTCAGTAAATTATTTTAAGCCATTTGCATTACTAAGCACAGATAATTAGCACATTTTATAATTAAATAAAATTATTTTATTCTCAATTTTCCCATACACCTAACATGAAAAATAACTAAAACCACAGTATTATGACTTATTACACTAATAAACAGTCCTAATTCATCATTTATCATTTATGCAACTGAATAAGTATAAGTATAGAATTCCTGAATCAATGTCCACATTAAAACCATATTTACAAATCACATTTTAAGTACACATTACAAAATCGAGCAGATTTTTTTCAGTGCAATAATAAAATCCATTTTAGAAATATTATATACCACAGTTATATTTTGGAAAATATTATGAAAGGTACATTTATATCATACTTTTGTAAAGAATAATCCACATATTTAAGATTTTTCCTATAACCTCTTTGGTAGTATGTACAGTAACAGCAAATTTCAGCAGTATCAAATATTAAAAATAATATAGAATTATTTAAAGCTGTAGTTAATCTTGGTACCTATGAAAAGTATAGGAAACACAAGTGTATACACATTACTAAACATGCAAATACACATTTAAATGACAAAGCAAGTGCTTGTGCAAGGTTCCACCACCTGAAATCTTTTTAAAATAACTTTCAGCCCTTCATCTTTCATCCTCTCTGAATTAAATCAGTAAGCTAGTTATCACAAATTTCTCCTCTCAAATGAATGCATAACTTGCTTGCTCAACAAGCATAAAATACATTCAGTATCACGTACTATAAAACAATTGGTTTGGACTGCTTCTTGTCCATTTCCTGAAGGGTCACTGGGCTCCTTAAAAAGGTATGCCTAGGGCAAAGATTATGTTTACTTACAGATACTTACACATACAGACATGAGCATGCGGATGGATTTGAATTTATATTATTATATCACTTCTATTATAGAATAAACTGGTCCTTTATACTTCTCCCTACATATAGCAAACTAAGTATTATTCAGAGAATATGTTTCATTACTGAGGTCAATAGTTTAAAGTTTGAGAATATCCTTTACAATGTACCACATATATGTTGCTTTACATCTTTAACAGATTCACTGATCAACAATTCTTGTTCGCAAGTAGTCCAGGATCTCTCGAGTTCCTTTAGCTAAAATGGCAGTCCTTGGTACCCTGAATGCATTTCCTTCTAGTTGCAGAGTTCTGAAAGTAAATTATATATTTCTGACTTATTTTCTTTATCTTTTAATTACTTTAAAGAAATTGTAATATCTGCAAACCCCTGTTATAATCAAACCTCATTTTACAAAATTACTCAACTTGCAAGTAATCTTAGGCTACTTAAACTACAGAATTATAATGTTACAATAAAAAGGAAGCCATACGATAATCATTCCACAACAAACCTTAGCTGTGTCATGTTTCCAAGCAGAGGTGGGACAAAATCTATGTTGTTGTTGTGGAGGTCCAGAGTTGCAATTCGTTTCAACTTTGAGAGACCTTCAACATAAATAGAAGTAATTTTGTTGTCCCCAGCAAATAAAATTTCAAGCTGTGCCATTTCATAGACACATGCTGGCAACTGTTCAAATCTGAAATAAATATTGATAATTTCTTTTATCTGTCCTAATACTGAAGACCTACTTTAATCTATTTCACAATACTTATAACCATGCTGGCAATATTTTCTTATTACTTAATGAGTGGATAAAGTAGTAAGTTTTCAATTCTCAAACAGGTAAACAATGAACTTGTACCTATTTGCAGAAATGTTGATTTCACGTAGATACAGGCATTGTGCAAGATCTGTAGGTAAATCAGTAAGTTGGTTTCCTTGTACATCTAAGAACTGTAACCGCTGAAATGTCCCAAAGAATGCTGGGATTGATGTTAGCTTATTCATGCCCAGCATAACTTCTGATACATGACGTGATAACATCTCCAGTCTGGAAAAAAAAAAATAATAATAAATAATAATAATAATAATAATATCAATGATCAATAATAATAATAATAAATAAATAATAATAATAATAATAATAATAATAACAATGATAATAATAACAATTACAATAATACCGACTGTAATTTAGAAAGTAACTTCATCACAAAACAAGCTCAGTGACTTTTTGAAAGGCATTACTTGATCCCTGAGTAAATGCTTCTTTTTTTAATCAATCTATTATCATATCAACTTTGATATAGTTTCACTACTATTACTATCATCTTAGTAGTGACAGTATTTGTATAACTTCTTATCCCATCAGTAGTAGTAGTAGTAGAAGTGGTAATAGTAATAAGTAGTAGTAGTAGTAGTAGTAGTAGTAGCAGTAGTTGTGGTAGCTGTAGTAGTAGTAGTAGTAGTAGTAGAAATAATAGCAGTAATAAGAATAATAGTAATATGTAAAAGCATTTAGCAGAAGTAGAAATAGTAGTAATAGTAGTTGTAGTAGTGGTGGTGGTGGTAGTAATAAGTAGTAAGTAGGACTAAGAGTAAGTAGAAGTAAGTTGACTAAGTAGTAGTATTAACAGTAGAAGTTAGTAATAATAATAATAGTTAATAGTAGTAAGTAGTAGTACCAGAAGCTGCAACAGTAGTAGTAGTGTAAGTAATAGGTGCAGTAGTAGTAAATAGTAAGTATTAGCAGTAGTAGTTTTAGTAGTAAGTAATAGTAGCCAGTAGTAATTATTAGCAATAGTAGCAGTAGTAGTACTAGTAGTAGCAGTAGAAGTGGAAGCAGTATTATTATGCAGAAGTATTTAGTAGTAGTAGTGATGGTGGATTTAACTAGCAGTAGTAAGTAGGAATAAGTAATAAGAAGTATAGTAATAAGTTGTAATAAGTAATAGTACCCATAGTAACAACAGTAGTAATTAGTTGTAGTTGTAGTAATCGTCCATAGTAGTAAAAGTAGTTGTGGTAGTAGTAACAGTAATACTTTTAGCATTAGCTGCAGTAGAAGCATTAGTAATAGTAGTAACAGAAGTAGCATGATTAGTAGCAATAGTAGTTATAATTGGAGTAGTAGTGGTAGTATTTGTAACAGTAGTAGTAGTAATACTAGTAGTCAGTAATATTAATAACAGATGTAGTAGTAGTAGAAGCAGAAGTGGAAGTAGAAGTAGCAGTAGTATTGTGTAGAAGTATTTAGTAAAAGTAGTAGTGGTTGTGATGTAAGTAGCAGCAGTAAGTAGGAATAAGTGGTAAGTAGTAGTAGTAGTAGTAGTAGTAGTAGTAGAGTAGTAGTAGTAAGCTGTGATAAGTAGTAGTAGTAGTAATAATAGTAGTAGTAGTAAATAGTAATAAAAGTAGTAGTAGTAGTAGTAGTAGTAGTAGTAGTAGTAGTAGTAGTAGTAGTAGTAGTAGTAGTAGTAGTAGTAGCAGCAGCAGTAGTAGTTGTTGTAGTTGTAGTAGTAGCAGAGGTTGTAGTAGTAAGCAGTGGTAGTATTATCAGTAGTGGTTGTAGTAGTAGTAAGTAGTAGTAGTAGTAGTAATAATAGTTGTAGTGGTGGTGGTGGTGGTGGTGGTAGTTTTGGTGGTGGTGGTGGAGGGGATGGTGGTGGACGTGGAGGTGGAGGTGGTGGAGGGGATGGTGGTGGAGGTGGAGGTGCAGGTGGAGGAGGAGGAGGAGGAGGTGGAAGAGGTGGTGTTGGTGGTGGTAGAGGTGGTGGTAGTGGTGGTATTTTGGTGGAGGTGGTGGAGGTGCAGGTGGAGGAGGTGGTGGAGGTAGAAGAGGTGGTGGAGGTGGAGGTGGTGGTAGCAGTTGTAGTAGTAGCAGCAAAATAATAATTAATAGTATCACTGATAGTAATAGTAGTTTAACTAGAAAAGTAAAATGTTAATTATTTTTTTCTGACACTTTTCTTTATCTTACACTTAAACAAAATATACAATATAAAAATGACTAAATAGTCACAGAATATGGTGAACTTCCTTTTTCATTTCCAATTAACCAACAAACTTACTTTTCTGGAACCTGAGACAGGATATTTTTACTGAGATCAACTGTTCTCACTCCTGCTTCTGCTGCATTTTCAATCAGTTTATCTGGAATTTCTGCAGTTTTTTCATTGTATGCCATTGTCTGAGTAGTCCTCATCTGGTACTTGTCTGGAATTGCTTTTTCTCCCATTATCAGGTTTGTGTCAACAGGTGTATTTTCAAAACCTGATAAAAATAGGAAAATATGCTTTTATTTAGACTGTTGATACCATAGTTACTGTCTACACAAATTTAAATAATTAATAAGATTTTAGCAAGGCTTTATATATTTCTTGCTTTATAAAATATATAATGTCTATCTTAACTAAAATCTTTTTAAGATCTATCAAAAAAATAATAATACATGTTGATTTCCACTGACACGGACATGCTCTGGATAAAACTACACACAAAACATGATCTTAACATGATAATGTCTATATTATCAACAATATTTGCTTTGGTAACATAATCTCTTACCAGGGAATGTATTGACAGGAGCTGAGACTCTTGAGCGTAAGTACTTCAAGAGCTGCATTGTTCCACGTTGGATAATATCACGTCGAATCAGTCTCATGGGATTACCATCCAATGGCATGGACTTTAAATGGGGAAGAAGGCCAATATGGTAGGGAAGGCTACAGAGAGAAAGAGAAAAAAAAAAAAAAGAGAATTCCAGTAATGACTAAACTGAAATGAAGATGAAAATATTTTGGACACCGAATTTCTACTATTTGAATGTTTAAAATAATTTTCTTTAATATCACTTAGTAATTAAAACTGAATTACCAAGTTCCCAGTTCATTGGTATATTATCTAAGCAGTTAGAAACTTCATTTTAAACTCCATATATATTAGGTACTCTAAAATGACAGTCTAAACTGCAAATGAAGTCTCACCTACATACCCTGTATTACTTTATTTTTGTTGAACTTGATACTGTCATTAAAAAACTTAACCCAATATTAAAAGCCCTACTTACGTAGACAGGTTGTTATTAGTAATATCAAGCCGCTCAAGCCCCTGAAGCAATGTTATCTGATCAGGTAAATCATCGATCTGATTGTCTCGTAGGTCTAACACACTTATCCCAGTCAAATGATTTAGCTGTTCTGCCTCTATCTCCTGTAAATGGAAAGTACATTAATATTACAAAATCTTTTTATCTATATATTATAAATGTTATTACCTGATTACATATAAAATATATATGCAATCCACTATAAAATATCAAAAATAAAAAAATACACCAAATTCCTTATTCATGCTCAACCATATTACTATAGCAACAGATGTGTAGTCAATAGCTAACCTTAATGAAATTGAAACCAAGATGCAGCTCCTTTAATGATGCACAGTTATGTAAAGGAGGGAGAATTTGGATCGAGTTGTAGCGGAGGTAGAGTTGCTCTAATTTCTGCAAGTTACCAATGGAATCTGGAAGGCTTTTCAGCTCATTCTGGTTTAGATCAAGTTGATTCAGACCTAAAAGAAAATGATGATTTTTTAAAAATCTGTCATTTACTAGGAATGCACATATAAATGAAAAATAAGTTATCCCACACAAGAAATACAAAATACACAACAAATAATCATAAGCCTTACTTATTACATCATCTTATATCTTAAATGTTTTCAGATAATTAACATAAAAGATTTTTATGAAGCAAGAGGGAGGATACATATTATCACACAATCATGATAATGGTAATGATATATATTTCCTCAAATGACTCAATACACAAAACTAAAAAGTAACCATTACTGATAACAATATCAACAAAAACCCACAAACAGCACCTGTAGCACAATCACAGCATGAAAGAGGACTTCTCATTAAGTTCGCAAGAGAAGAAACACTGATACATACAGGATATACCTCTTAACATGTAAAAATTGAGGTTACTAACCAAAACAATCTCCAATTTCATATGGAAGCTCTTGTAACTTATTATTTGAGGCATTAAACTTTGAGAGACGCTGCATGTATCCTATACTTGAAGGTAGCTCTGTCAGAACATTGTGTGAAACATCCTGCAAAAAAATCAGTTAAAAATTATTATCTAAACTTTCTGAGGCTTGAGTGGTATAGCTCTGATCTTTATGTGCCTAATCTAGGTCATGTAGGTTCAAATACTTTTCCAGGAAGTCATGTATGCATAAAGCATGTAAATCTGAGAGTAAATCATACACTCAAAACCCTTGAAAACAGGTTAAGATAATTACCAAATATTCCAACACTGTGAGATTTCCCAGGTCATTGGAGAGAGATGACAACTGGTTGTGATCCAGCTGCAGCGACCTTAAATCTGATATAAGGAAAAGTCCAGCTGGCAATTCTTCAAGACGATTGTGGCTTAGGTTCAAGCGATGAAGGCAGGTCAGTTCACCAATAGTTGAAGGGAGGGAGGTCAAACAATTGTCTGACAACTGGAAATAAGCAAATGATGCCTAATAATTATTAAATCTTAAATATGTACTTGCAATGTTTCATCTAAGTTATTGCCAACTCAAAAGTCCGAATGGTATAGACTGGTCTTGATGAAATGCATACAAGATTACAGAAAAATTGCAAGGGCAAATACATAAATGAATTTAAAACAGTAGAAAGATTCCAAGTCCTTAGGATATATAAATGGGTACTAGAGAGGAAGACAAAAAATAGAAACGGGCAATATAACAATCAGTACTAGCTGCATGAAAGTCCATAACATCAAAGAAAATGAGAGAAAAAAATATCAATTTCTGTTTTTTTATATCATAAGTATCCAGCATATAACACATAAATAAACATACAGTACCCCCTTTACCTATACAACCTATGGTGAGGCAAAACCTGAATTTTGGATGGCAATAGAGCTTTATGTTCTTCCATGTTACATAGCTATGGGATTTTATGGCTCTGACAGGACTTGTTTTTGAGCTGCAGCCCTTCAAAGTTGTTCTTAATCCTCAATTTTCTAATCTTTTAATGTAATACAGTAATCAATTTGTTTAGAATCCCAACTTCTAAATTTCAGCTTAAGTGAACCACCTTAAAATTAACACCAAAACAGTTGCCAAACTGTTCCCATTATTTCCTCTTACCATATGCTTAAACCTAAATTTGCTTATGTACAAACTCACATCAAGAACTTGGAGAGACATGAGGTTGCTTATCTTGGGAGATATAGATGAGAGACAATTAGAGGAGAGATACAGACGGGTGAGATCTGTTTGTTCCCACCAGCGATCATCATCAGTATTATCCATGCTCATACCCATCATCATCTTCTTGGCTTCATCAGCATCCATCTCATGAATGTGATACACTTTATCAGGCACTGAAAAAAGACAAAAAAAATAATAATAACACTGAAATCACACAAAATAAGTAATTCAAAGAAGTAAACTAACTAGACTTAACAATTATAGAACAATTCTTCATTAAACCAAAAATAACAATAACACTATCTTGAGTATTATCATTCTCCTGTTCAAAATAAAGGAATCACAAACTCATACCTTCATGCATTCCTCTGTTGGAAAGATTGAGCTGCCCTGATCTTCTAGCCATTTTGATGATCTGTGGATGTAACACTTCTGACTTTGCTTCATCAAACACAGAACCAACGTTGGCAAAACCTTGCATCATAGGACGTCCACCACGGACACGTATCCTTGCGCGCACGGATCCGTAGGCTCTTGAGGTTGGCTTGCGAGGAGGGTTTAACTTTGGGGTTTTGGTACTGTTATAAAAGGAACAGTAGGGTTAACTTTAAAAGTCAGCAAAAGAAAGACTGGGGAAAGGGGGCAGTTAGAACAAGAAAAAGGAGGAAGAGGACTAGTTACGATGATGAAATTGAGATGGGGTAATGGATAGGAAAACAAGGAGGAGAAAGAAAAGGATACATGGTGGGGCAAGGAGAGGAGGAAACAGTAAGGGAAGGGGAAGGAGAGAGGAGAAAAGAGGAGTACGAATAAGACAACTGACTAACCCTGACCTGCCAAGACCTGGCACTTACTCTAAGTACGCTCTCTCTAGAGCTTTGATGGCTCTGGTGATATGAAATACAACCTCTCACTGAGCATTCAGTCTCACACAAAGAACTCTCCATTTCCCATCTTCATATTAACACAACCAGGACCTGGCAGGGAAAGTAGAAAGGACAGGGAGAAGAGAGAAAAGGGATGAGGGATGGGCAAGGAGGGAGTGGACAAGAGAGAAGAGGGGGATACTAAAAAAATAAAAAATAAAATAAAAAAAAGGAGAAGGGTGAGAAGGAGGTGAAGGAAAGAAGAAGAAGAAGAAGAAGAAGAAGAAGAAGAGAAAGAAAGGGAGGAGGAGGAGGAGGAGGAGGAAGAGAAGGAGGAGGAGAAGGAAGAAAATGTCCCAGAGAAAGAAAAGAAGAAAAAGACAAATAATGCTATGAAGATAATCATCAACTCTCTGGCTTCATAACTTTTAAGAACCCCCCCAAAAATGTTTTAAATCTTACTTATTAAATTCAATAATAATAACATTTATAAAAATAACACAAATAATCTGATAAACCTACCCATCCTCATCCACTGTATCCGAGTCTTTTCTGCTCGACCCTGAAGATCCTGATCCCCTGCTCATCCTGGAGGCTGCTGTTGCAGTCCTGGACCCGCCACGAGAAACTCCACGAGAGCCTCTGCTTCTTGGGGGACCTAAGGGTTTATTTGTCTTTGGGGGATCTGCCATGAAGGAATAGAAAATGAGTGAGAAAGGAAAAAAATAATAATCATACCTTATACCCACTTTTCTCTTTAAATATTTTTCAAAAGTATTAACAGAAAATAACATAGTAATCAACCAA
>NC_051401.1:14376161-14408661 GCF_015228065.2 Penaeus monodon
TTGATGAGAAATTTTGAGAAAATGTTACTTCTTTTCCTTTTCTTTCACTGTCTTCGCTTTTATCAGGAAAGATGACATTGTGAATGCTATATATAGTGCCTGTGACAGAGATAAAGACAGTTAGATAAGCTGGTATTCTTATGTCAACAGAAGATAACATCTTGTAAATTGTGTCATTTGCTAACCTTGAGAAAGTCAAATTTTGTTTACATTATTTTCAATTGTTATTTGACTTCATTTTTCTTTAAAGGGGAATGTAACTGATAACACTATTCTAGTAATGATAAACTAAAGTTTCCAACCTTATGTTAAAATTTTACAAGATGGAAGAGCTAAAAATGCAGTGCATTTGAATACTGATGTATTCCTGTATTGTCATGTCAGAGTATTCAGCATGAGCTTGTATTTGTGTATATTTATTTGTATGTATATCAGTCCTATCATGAACCCTTGATATGCAAATTCTCAGGCTTGTCTGTCTTCCAGCTGCATAAAAGACCTGGTTTTCAAGTTGCACTCAGGCAGATTTAGGTTAAAGTATAAAAGAAGACAGTTGATGATTGGAAGGTGGTATGGGGACAGAGACCCTCACTAGAGAAATATGGTGATTGGTAGGGGGTCTAGTATGCTAGTTTTTGTAGTTTTTGATGATATTCTTGTAGAGGACAAAATGTTACAGTCGGTGGTATTTTAAATAATATGCAGACACATATGTTAATGCCATAAATAAAGAAAAAAGATTGCAAAAAGCACTTCAAATAGCCAAAGTCCACTCGGTGTTCCTGCATTTCGGCTTTATCTTGCTGTGCATACCAAGGGTGAAGGCATTGTTTTCTGGGAGATGTTTGAGGGCAGAGCCACCCATCAATGCACAGACACACACATACTGACAGACACACACAAATACTGACAGATACACACACATACTGACAGACACACATACTGACAGACACAAACATACTGACAGACGCAAACATACTGACAGACACACACACATACTGAGAGACACATACTGACAGAGACACACACATACTGAAGACACACACACACTGAGAGACACACACACATACTGAGAGACACACACACATACTGAGAGAGACACACAGATACTGACAGACACACACAGATACTGACAGACACACGCAGATTTTAACAGACAGACACAAATACTAACAAACATGAGCATGCACTCACTCACTCACTCACTCACTCACTCACTCACTCACTCACTCACTCACTCACTCACTCACTCACTCACTCACTCACTCACTCACTCACTCACATACTCATACTCACATACTCATACTCATAGTCATAGTCATAGTCATAGTCATACTCATACTCATAGTCATACTCATAGTCATACTCATAGTCATAGTCATACTCATAGTCATACTCATACTCACACACACTCACACTCACACTCACACTCACACTCACACTCACACTCACACTCTCTCTCTCTCTCTCTCCTCTCTCACTCTCACTCTCACTCTCACTCTCACTCTTCTCTCTCTCTCTTCCTCTCACTCTCCTCTCTTCTCTCACTCTCTCTCTTCTCTCTCTCTCTCTCTTTCTCTCTTTCTCTCTTCTTTCTCTCTCTTCTCTCTCTCTCTCTCTCTCTCTCTCTCTCTCTCTCTTCTCTCTCTCTCTCTCTCTCTCTCTCTCTCTCTCTCTCTCTTCTCTCTCTCTCTCTCTCTCTCTCTCAAACACACACAAACACACACAAACACACACAAACACACACAAACACACACAAACACACACAAACACACACACACACACACACACACACACACACACACACACACACACACACACACACACACACACACACACACACACACACACACACACACACACACACTATTGGATATAGGCTGTGCCAGATGATTTTTTTTCCCCTTTCCTTTCCTTTCTTTCTTTTTTTCTTTTTCTATTCTTGGATCGTTAATTGCAAGCGATGGGAAAAGGAAAGATATGTTTATTCTGTTGATGGAATTGATACAAGATTAAGGGTTCAAAAGGTGATAATAGTAAATATGAAAAGAACGGATAATGGTCACATCATCCTACATATTGCATGGGTTCGCAGTACTATGTTAACTCCATTATTTAGGTTACTGAGTCAGGAGGGTCTTGTGCTTTCTGAGAAATCCAAGAAGTCCCTCAAGTACATGCATCTCTGTTGTGTTAGGACAGTATGGTTCATGGGAGGAGTAAAACTTATTTTACTATAATGTTGAAATTCAGAATTATGGTTAATGTAGGCTATAGATTAAAGATTGTCACTGATTTAGTTCCACCTTTTTTTTTTTAATTTCTTCTTCTTCTTCTTTTTTTTATCCTTCTAGAAACTATTTTTGTTTTATGGATTTTTTTTATGTATATTTTTATTATATACATTCATATGTATATGTTTGTTTGTGTGTGTTAGGGATATGTGTATATATGTGCATGTGCATAAAACAAATATCTCCAAGTATTCCAAGTTTCAGAAGCATTACACATCAGCTTAACAGTTGTAAGACTTAGGAATTCACATGTTATGTCAACTTTTGTTAGGTAACAGCTTTGTCAGACCTTATCTGTGATGTTTTCAGCTTTTTTGAAAATTTCTCTCACTCCAGTTCTAGTGGTATAGTGTATATTTTTTACTAGCCCATTCCTGTTCAGGCAAAATTAGTATGTTTATAGGATACTTGCTGAAGAGTTATTCATCAAAATTTATCTTAAATATGTATTTGCTGATCAAGATTAGGATTAAAATATTTAACTCAGTAGAATCATAGATAAACAGAGTATGAAATGGATTGGTAATCATATTTTTATGGCAAAAAAATCTGACCTCTGTAGAGTTTATGATTAGCTTGATGAAATTGGACTGAAGAGTTATATACTATAAAATTTACTAAATTGATATATAATTTTAGTTTTAACAGTTTAGAGGATGTTTAAGGTAACTAACCTGATATAACCGCAAATCCCATTATATCATATTAGTTTGTTGTTTTTAATTTTCTGTTTTAATTTTTCATGTTTAGTAACATACAGAGAAAATAATCCCTCATTATAATTACATACAAGTATTTGAATTTGGTTATCAGTAAATTGTCTATAAAATATTATGTTACATATTTACTTTACACATATACATATTAAGCACAGGTTTGGAGCTCTTGTATGATGGTCCTACAAAAACAAAGGAAATGAGAGGGCACTTTGTTTGTTTATTTCCCATTTGATCTACTTTGGGGTCATGCAGTTCTTATAAGGCTTCCTTTGATCCTTTTTCCATTTTGTACTTTGTCATGTGCCTTGGCAAAGCACTACTATCTCCCTCTCTTCTGAATTCCAGTGTTTTATTTTATTTGGAATTCCTGAATCAGTGATTTTAAGGATATAGTTTTTATGCAGTCCTCTTCCAGATTTAAATTGTTTACAAACAGGATAGTTATTTGTTGTACTTGAGAATTGTAAAATCTACTGATTATAAGGTTAACCTATAGACTAAATATAGCTTGAAGTGCAACAAGCATGTCACCATTATTATTATTGTATATATTTTACAGATTATTATTTTTTTTTTCAATATTTGTTTCAATAGTTTCTCTACAAATAATACAGTAACAGTTTTCTATTTATTATATCATAGATTTGTTACTTTTGATGTGACAGTATAGTATTTGTGTGGAGTGAAGAGCTTGGAAATTGTTATATTGGATCATTTCATAATGTAGAATAGAAATGCATTATTGAATGATTCACATTAATCTAAATATAATGTCTCAAGGATTTAATATTTATTGGAGACCATTCCTATCACGGCACTGCATATTATGTGTATCTCAAGCAAACCATCCCGGAAGAGGTGTTATGCAGCCATACAGTGTCTACATACATTGTCTGGAACTATGGTAATAGAATTATCATACCAAGGGGAATCTTCTGCTGCATTCCCAGGGTTTCTTACCTGATGTAGAGGGCTTAGCTGTATGCTGTAAATGTTTTTGCTCATACAGAAGCTTTTGTAATACATACAGTGTGCTAATCAGTTTCCTGTAACAGTTCAGAAAATGTTTGAAAAAAAGGTTTCATAACTATGAAAACACTAATTTTAGGCATAATGGTGTCTTTAGTTTTTTTTGTACATAGTGAATTGATGATCCCACATTATTTTCATATGATAATAACCTTTGTGATTTGAAAGTTAACTCTTTTGAGTCTGTTGTATAAGATATAATTGCTTTTACTTCCATGTATACATTATTATACTGGTAGTTAAAGTTAAAGCAACTCATGAATTAATCTTAAAGAAAGTGTGGAATACAAAGAAAATTTTGCTTTTATTTGATCTCTAAATTTCAAGGGTCTAATTGTATTTACAGGGCTCTACTTTTTGTTAATATTGATTCCAACAGAGTAGGTTGTATATGGTTATATATGAAGAGTTTATTCTATATGGAAATTATCTAAGATTTTTCTCACTCCAGAACGGATATCTAAAGCCATCACAGTGATTAGCTATCCAAGCAAAGATGAGTACATACTGTCCTTCCCTGTCAATACAGAAGTTACTGTGTTCAGTAAAGAAGCTGGTACAAACAAAGACCTTTGGGGAGTAGAGGTGAGTTTTCAGATATTAGATAAGAACATATCCTGTGTCATCTATTGATGGAAAAAAAAATTATATGTCATATATTAGTTATTACAAAATAAGATGACAGATACAAGGGTGATATCCAGGAATGAGGTCATAAAAGTAATACATAACTGTTTATATTAGTAACAGGAAATTTTTCATTACAGATTAAAGGAAAGAGAGGGTATGTCCCAAAAAGATATCTACGAGAAACAAAACTTTTTGTAAAGAAGCTGGAATATGAGGTGCCAACAGAACTAGGAGTAAATGTGCCTGATGCCCAAGATAATAAGCAGGTTGAAGAACAGAAATCTGATAACTTGAATTTACAGCATGAAGTTGAACAGCAAAAAGATGAGCAAGTTGCAGATCAGGTGGCTGCAAGTGCTGAGGATATAGAGTTTCAACGTGTGACAAAAGGCTTAAGTCAGGAAGATGGACAAAAAGAAGAAATACCAAATGAAGAAGTTGTAGGTACAGAAGCGAAAAATGTGGAAGAAGAAGCTCAGTCCCCCAATGAAAAGTTAGAACAGGGAGAGGAGGTTGACATAAAAGATAATTCCCCAAAAGATGAACCAGCATCAGAAGATGGAGAAGGTGAAGAAAGTGAATCTGAGGAAGTGGAGGAGGTGAAAGTGAATGAACAAACAGGTGATGATAATGTAGGGTCTGAAGAAGTGAAGGATAGAAGTACTGATGACAGTATTTCTGTTGAGGAGGACCAAAAAGCAGTGGATCTTGAAATAAAACCAGAGAGTGTTGAAAGTACAGATGAACGAATTGACTCAGAAAATGCTTCCCCACAGAATAAGTTGGAGGAACAAGCTGAAAGTGAAAAGTGTCTGATGGAGAGACAAATCCACCAGAAACTAGCTCTCAGAATGGGGATATGCCTTCCCCAACTCCCACACCATCATCACCTGATTATGAAGTTATTGATGGCACTACAATATATTTTGATGACCCACCACCTGCTGAAGTTCCATCAGTTATGGTGGAGTCATCTGTTCACCTTGACTCTTCATCTGTAGTAAATGAGGAATATTCATCTGTACAAACACCTCCCATCGAAACAGATACTTTCACTGTCACTGATGTGAATGCCATTGATGTAACTGAGCCGACAGTCACACAGAGTCTAGACAGTGCAACTTCTGACGAATCAGAGTTGGAGAGTGAGACTATAGTGCATGATTTAAATCCAGACCCTACAGAGAGTGTAACACAACTTTTCACAGATCAGAGTGATATTATTTTAGAGGATTCTAAACCAGATATCAGTCCTACTTCATCATCTTGGATTGCTCAAGCTGCAACTTCAGTGACTTCTTGGTTTGGTGAATCAGGTGAAGTGCAAGAAAATCATGATTTAGAGAAGCATGAAAAGTGAAGACAAAGATGGAGATGCTCAGTTACCATTGCCTGATTCGAATGAAAAAGATTTGAAAGATGAAGATAAATCAGACTTCATGGTACCAAAACCTGAGTCAATCATAGAGGAAGTAGTTGCTCAGGAACCTGAAGCAGAAGAGGAAAGTACAGGTTTCTTTTCATCTTGGTTTGGAAGTGCTGAAGATACTAATGAGGAGTCTGATAACCCCTCAACAGAATCTGATTTTACGGAATCTGACGGAGCCTCCTCAGGATAAAAGTGATGTAAAGCTAAATGTGGTTTCTAAGGAAGGAAGCCTAGTGGAGTCAGAACAAACTGCTGATCCTGCTGTGTCTTCTGTGCCCTCTGATGCTGAAAATACCCTTGTAGATCAGTATGAGCCTCCTGCTTCTGATGTAGATGATACAGCTTATAAACCCCATGCAGTACAAGATGGCCCTCCCACAGTAGAGTCCAGTCCTGATGCCACAGTTGTGCCTAGCCCTCAGGCATTCACAGATGACCTTACTTCAACAGATGACACCCTTATCCCTAGTGATGCATATGATAATGCTGAAGAGGATTCAGATCAGAGTTCAGGTATGGATATGTTGCTTGTTGGTGATGGGCCTAATATAAGTGTAGGAAGTACTGGGAATGTTGTAGATAGTAGTGACAAACTAAATGAAGAGAGCTTCGAAGGAGAATTAGAAATAGAAGCCACACAACTTCATCCAAACAGTGTAGAGGAAACTAGTTCTATTTCAGGTAAAGCAAATGAATTGCATGATACTGTGGATAGTGAGAATAGTGGGGGAATGGCAGTTTCTAACTCTGGTAGTAAGAGGGATAGTAGTAGAGAGCATGAACCATATGGTTTACATATGGAAAAAGAAAGTAAGGAGAACGAGCATGTGTTAGAGAGTAGCAAAAGCCTTCGTACTGTTCCAGCAAGAGATGCTTTAGGAACCAGTGAAGATACACAGGATGAGTCTGAAGGTCAAGATATACCTACTGAAGGTGTAGATAATGATATTTCTTCCAATAGCTCATCTTCAAATAAGACCTCAAGAAGGGAAAAAAGGTCTCATAAGAACAAAACTGTGAAAAATGATCAAAGTAAATTAGAAAAGAAAATCATTCCTTCAAATGTAGTATCATCCATTACAGAAAATGTGAATGTTTCTGCAAGTGACAGTAGCAGTAATAGTGCTGGTGTTACTGGTGAGAGTGTGACTAACACTGACCTTAACAGTCAACCAACTGTAGATACTGAAGCACAAAGTGTAGAATCCCCTCTGTTGGTGTCCTCCGAAGTAGAAGATAGTCCTTCAAGAGTTGAAGATAGTCCTTCAGAGCTTGGTGAGATGGAGCAGTTGAATGTTGTTTCTAGAGAATTGCCAAATTTTGATGTAAAGTCTGTCATTGATAATGGTGTTGATAAATCTGCTCCAAGTGATTTTAAAGAGCCTTCAGTTGTTTATAGTGACCTTTTAGAAGTTAACAGTGTTTCTGATGTAGATGATCCTCCTGCCTCCTCAGACGACGAGCAGGAAGAATTAGGGCCCAGTACTGCACGGCCACTGTTTGCAGAACCAACTCCTAGTGTAGACCCTGAGAACTTAGCACATCTCGCAGGTGAGTTTCAAGCAAAAGCGTTTGGTATTAACTTATTGCACCTAACAGGTTTAGTGTCAAATGATACAGATCACCTTATTTGTGCACATTTTAGAACTGATGACTCCTTCCTTAAATTACTAACAAACAGCATTATAGGTCATAACACTCGTAAAAGAAATGTTCATGGTGCTATCAAATTAATTGAGAAACTCTTCACTGATGTTGGTCAGGAGGATGTCACTCCTGAATATTTTGAAGAAAAGCTTGAACTTTTAGTACAGAAGAACAATGTTCCAAGTAAGACCAATTTAGATTCAAATTGTTATGATGAAGTTCCTTCTGTCCCATATGCTAAAGGAACAAATGATAATGATATTCAAAATAGGGAAGAGGATGTACTTACTGTAGATTTGCCAAATTCTCTATATAAAGTGTCAGATGAGGAAGAGCCAGAGAGTTTTTTAAGGCAACTATCTCTATCAGATCAAAGTGATATTTTTGGTGAATCACAAGGTTTAGTCAGTAATTTTAATTCCTTAGAGAAGAAAAATGAAGAGAATGATGTTGAAGATCAGGTTGATAGAAGTGATACAATAGAAATGCCCAACATTCAGGATCAACTAATGCTCACATCATCTGATGATAAAGACAGTAACTTTCTCCCCAAGTCTTTAGATAAAGAAGTGGATTTAATTTCTAGTAAGTCTTCATTAGAGCCAGTGAATTCTGTTGTAAATGAAACTATCACTTCTTTTGGAAATTTCATTGATCATAATAGTGATGTCATACCAGTTGAATCTAAAGAACTAACAGCAGACTATGAGTCTCATGATGAAGTATCTAACAATATGATTGTTGAGAATTTTAATACACATATACATTTAGTGCATGAGATGGATACTCAGTCATCCAAAATTTTTGGTGAAGAAGCATTGTTACAGCAAGATGTAATTAGAGATGTGTATACTTTATCAAGTGGAGAGATTGTCAAATCAGATGTTTTAAGTGATGCAGTTGCATTTGTCAGCAAAAGCAATGTAGGTGATACCATCACAGCTGAAGGAATAATTGAAACAGATGGTGCTTCAACAGTTGGAACTGTTGGAGAGAAAGTTGATATTTTTTCCACACTAGGCTTAGATGAAATGATTCACGAAGTTCATACCCATGTAGCTGAACTTACAGATGAAATTGATATTGTCTCGCCTGAGTTTGTGGTTGAGGAAGTTGATATTGTCTCACCTGAATCTATAGTTGGAATTGTCTCATGTGAAAATGTAGTTGAAGAAATTGCTGTGTTAAAGCGAAGCTATAGCTGATGCTGCAGTTGTGGAAGTTCATACTGTCGTCACTGAATCTGCATCTGAAGTTAATACTGTCTTGAATGAAGTTGCAGTTGAAGTTGATACAATTACAGGTGAAGCTGCCTTTGAGGAAATTGGTACTGCTGTAGTTGAGGCTGTAAGAGTGGATAAAGATGATACTGGCATAACTGAAGAGGTTGTTGATGATATTGATACCTTTGCTAAACCTGAAAGTGTTTCAGCTGAAGTTCTTGCTGAAGTTGATACTATTTCAGACAAAGTTGAAGTTGAATTTTATAAAATCTCACTGAAACTGAGGTTGAGGAAGTTGATACTGTCACAGTTGAAGCTGTTAGTGAAGCTAATATAGGCCCAGCAAGTACTGAAGTTGAGGAAGTAAAGGAGGAAATTCCCACATCTGTCTTTGACCTTGAGATGATTATACAGCTACAACTGAAGCTGCTGTTCATGGAATTGAGCTGTCATAGCTGAAGCTGCTCTTAAAGTTGATACTGACACAACTGAATCTGTTATTAAGGAACTTGCTACTGTCTCAACAGAAATTGCAATTGAGCAGGTTATTACTATTGAGGGGGTTGATGTCTCAACAGAAGTTGCTGTTGAGCAGGTTGATATAATCTCAATGGAAGTTGCAGTTGCAGAAGTTAATACTATCTCATCAGTTGAAACTGCTGTTCAGGGAGGTGAGACAATCACTGCTGAAGCTGCAGTTGTGGAAGTTTTAACTGGAACTGTAATCAAGTCAACTGCTGATGCTGTCTCAAGTGAGTCTGATGCTGTCAAAGGTGATTCTGCATTTGATACTGTTGCTGTTAAAACTGCAATTGAAAGGGATATTGTCTCAACTGACCCTGCAGTTGAGTTAGTTGGTGCTGTCACAGTTGAAACTGCAATTGAGGGAGTTGATGCTGTCATAACTGAAGCTGCCATTGAAGTTGATACTGAGACAACTGTTGAAGGACTTGATACTGTCTCAACTGAAGCTGTAGTTGAAGTTGCAATAGAAGAGGCTGATGCTGTCCCAGTAAAAGTTGAGGGAGTTATTACTGTGTCACCTAAAAATGCTGTTGAGGAAACTGATACTATCACAGCTAAAGCAACAGTTGTTGAGGTTGAAATTTTAACAACTGAATCTTCTGTTGAGGAAGCTGATACTGTCATTATTGAAACTACAACTGAAGATGATATTGTGACAGCTGAAACTGTAGTAGAGGTAGTTGATGCTACATTAGAGGAAGATAAAACTTTAAGAACTGAAGCTGTTGAAAAAGTTGATAGTGCAACAGCTGGAGTGGGAGTTGATGTAATTGATGCTGTCACAGCTGAAATTACTGTTGAGGAGTTGGACTCCGTCAGAGCTAGAACTGCTGTTGAGAGAGTTGGTACTTTTACATCTGCAGTTGATATTGTCTCAACATTAGCTGCTGTTGAGGAAGTCCAAACTGTCATCACTGAAACTACAGTTAAGGAAATTGACAATGTCATAACTGAAATTGCTGTTGAGGAAGTTGATATCATCTCAGCTGAAGTGAATGTTCAAGAAATTAATACTATCACAACTGAAGGTGATGAGGATGTGGCACTTGAGGAAGATAATACTGTCACAGTTGAAGCTGCAGTTGAAGATAATGTCCTTGTTAAAGCTGCAGTTGAATTGCATGTTTCAGTTGAAGCAACATTTGAGGAGATGGAAGCTGTTGTTGATGTTGATAGTATCTCAGATGTAATTACAGTTGAGGAAGTTAGTGCTATTTCAGTTGAAGCAGCATTTGAGGGAGTTGACATTGTCATAGATGAAGCTGTGGTGAAAGTAGGTACTGTCTCAGGTGATGCTGTAATTGAAGTTCTTGCTGTTTCAGCACAAGCAGCATTTGAGGAAATTGATACACTCTCAGTTGAAGCTACAATTGCAGATGAAGTTCATGCTGTTTCATATGAAGCAGCATTTGAGGAAGTTGTTACAGGCTCAGATGAAACTTTAATGAAAATTCATACTGTCTCAGCTGAAACTGCAGTTGAAGTTGATAGTATTTTAGCTGTAGCTGCAGGTGAGGAAGTTCATTATGTTTCAGTGGAAGCAGCATTTGAGGAGTTGACATTGTCTTAGATGAAGCTGCAATGAAAGTTGATACTGTCTCAGATGATGCTGTAGTTAAATTTTTTTGCAGTTTCATCACAAGCAGTATTTAAGGAAGTTGAAGATGTCACAGTGGAAGCTGCAGTGATGTTCATGCTGATTCATTTAAAGCAGCATTTGAGGAAGTTGTTACTGTCTCAGATGAAGCTTCGATGAAAATTGATACTATCTCAGATGAAACTCCAGTTAAATTTGATATCTCACCAGAAACAGTTGAAGTTCATTCTGTTTCAGTTGAAGCAGCATCTGAGGAAATTACTCTCTCGGATGTAATGGAAATTAATGTTGTCTCAGTTGAACATGCAATTATGAAAGTTAATACAAACAAAGCTGAAGTTGAGCAAGCTGCAGTTAAAGTTGATAATGTCTCAGCTAGCATTGCAGGTGAGAACACTGATACTGTCTCAGCTGAATCTGCAGTTGAAGTTCATGTTTCAGCTGAAGCAGTGTTTGAAGAAACCGATATTGTCCCAGTTGAAGTTGCAAGTGAAAGTGATACTTTCTTAGCTAAAGCTGCTGTTGAGGAAGTTCATGCCATTTCAGCTAAGCAGCACTTGATACTACCTCAGCTGAACCTGTAGTTGAATTTGATGTTTTTTCAGTTGAAGCTGCATTCGAGGAAGTTCTTAATGACAATGCTGAGGTTGAGGTTGACACTGTCTCTCTTGAAGTTGAAGTTGAGGTAGTTGATAGCATATCAGCTAAAGATGTAGTTGAGGAAATTCATTCTGTTTCAGTAGAAACAGGATTTGAGAAAGTTGTTATTATCTCAGCTGAAGCTTCAACCAAAATTGGTACTGTTTCACTTGAAGGTGCTGATAGGGAAATTGATATAGGTAAAGCTGTAGTTAAGGATTCTGTATCATTTGAAGTTGATAATGTCTCAACTGGTACTGTTTTAGCTGAAGCAGCATTTGAGGAAGTTCATGTTGTTTCATCTGAAGGAACACTAGATGAATTTAATGCTATTTCAGCTGAAGGAGCATTTGAGGAGGCTGATACTGTCTCAGCTGATTCTGCACATGAAGTTATTTTCTCAGCTGAATCTGGAATTGAAGTTGTAACTATCTCAGCTGAAGCTACAATTGGAGTTGAGACTGTTCCAGCTGAAGCTGCAGTTGAGGATGTAGATATTGCCTCATCAGAAATTACAATTGAAGTTGATACTGTCTCAGATGAAATTGCAGTTGAAGAAGTTCATGCAGCATTTGAGGATATTGATACTGTTTCAGCTGAAGCAGCAGTTAAGGAAGTTGATACTGTCACAGCTGAAGTTACTACAGTTGAAGGTGATACTGTGTCAGATGAAGTTTCAATTGAAGTTGATGCTGTCACAGCTGAAGCTGCAGTTGAAGTTAATACTGTTACAGCTGAAGCTGCAGTTGAGGAAGTTGATACTGTCACAGTAACTGCGACAGCAGATGTAGGTGATAGCTCAGAAGCTGTAGTTGAGGAAGCTGTTCCTGTCTCAGCTGATGTAATTAAACTTGATACTACCTCAACTGAAGTTGTGCATGAGAAAGTTGATGAGGCATCAGCAGAAGCTGTAGTTGAAGTTTATACTGTGTCAGGTGAAGTTGAAGTTGAGGAAGTTGAAGCTATTACAACTGAATCTGTATTTGTGGATGCTGATACTGGCTTACCTGAAGCTCCAGACGCTGTTAAAGGCCATACTATCCTTGTAAAAGCTGCATTTCAGGAAGCTGATACTGTCTCACCTGAAACTGGAATTGAGAATGTTGATGCTGTCTCAGATGAAATTGATCCTGTCACAACTGCAGGTACTGTTGAGGAAATTGATACAGTTTTAGCTTGCACTCCTGTCAAATTTGATTGTGACATTGATACTGTTTCAGCTGAAGTTGCAGAGGAAGTTAATACTGTCTCATTTGAAGCTGCAATTGAGGAAATTGATACTGCCACAGCTGAAGCAGCAGTTGAGGAAGATACTGACTCAGCTGAAGTTGCAGAGGAAGTTGATACTGTCACAGTTGAAGCTGCAATTGAAGTTGATACTGTCTCAGGTGAACTTACTGTTGAGAGAGTTGATACTGTCACAGCTGAAACTGCATTTGAAGATATTGTCTCAGATGAGGCTGCAGTTGAGGGAAGCTGCTGTAGAGAGAGTTGATACTGTTACAGCAGAAGCTGCAATTGACACCATCATAGTAGCAGGTGTTGAAGATGATATCTCAGTAGAACCTGCATTTAAAGTTGATTCTGTCTCAGCTGAGCATGCAGTTGAAGTTGTTACTCTCTCAGCAGACGTTAAACAGGATGTTGATCATGTTTCAGTAAAAGCTGCAGTTGAGGAAGTTGATACCAACTCAGTAGAAGTTACAGTTGAGGATATGTTATTAGCTGAAACTGAAACTAAAGCTATAGTTGCAGTTGAAGTTGATACAGTCACATCTGAAGTTGCAGTTGAGGAAGTTGATACTGTCTCAGCTGAAGTCTCACAGGAGATGATATTGTCTCAGATGAAGTTGCAGAAGTTGATACTTCAGAAAAAGTTGCTGTTGAGGAAGTTAATACTGGTCACAGCTGAAGTTGCAGTTGAAGTTGATACTGTCTCAGATGACATTGCAGTTGAGGAAATTGAAACTGTCACAGGCAAAACTGATGTTGAGAAAACTGATTCTGTTTTAGGTGAAGTTGCTTTTGAGGAAATTGATACTGTCACAGCTGAAGTTGCAGTTGAGGAAGTTGATACTGCCACAGCAGCAGGTTGCTGTTGAAGATGGTATTATCTCATCAGAAGTTGCAGTTGATACTGTCTCAGATGAAGTTACAGTTGAAGATGATACTTCTTCAGCTGAAACTGCAGGTAAAGTTGTTATTGTCTTGTATGAAGTTTCAGTTGCAGTTGAAGTTGATACTATCTCAAATGAAGCTGCAGTTGAGAAAGTTGATGCAGTCACAGCTGAATTTGCAGTTGGGGAAGTTTATACTGTCTCAGATGAAGTTGCAGTTGAGGAAGTTGAAACTGTCACAGGTGAAATTGATGGTGAGGAAGTTGATTCTGACTTAGATGAAATTGCATTTGAAACTGACACAGGTGAAGCTGATGTTGAAGTTGATACTGTCTTAGATGAAGTTGCAGTTGAGAAAGTTGATACTGTCATAGGTGAAACTGAAGTTGAGGAAATTGATACTGTCACAGATGAAGTTGTAGAAGTTGATACTGTCTCAGATATAGTTCTGGATGAGAAGTTGATGCTGTCACAATGAAGTTTCAGTTGAGGAAGTTGATACTGTCACAGCAGGTGCTGTTGATCATATATCATTAGAAGTTGCAGTCAAGGAAGTTGATACTGTCTCAGATCAGGTTGCTGTTGAGAGAGTTGATACTATCACAGCTGAAGTTGCTGCTGAGGAAGTTGACACTGTCACAGTAGCAGGTGCTGTTAAAGGTGATATTTTCTTTGTAGAAGCTGAAGCTGAAGTTGATGCTGTCTCAGCTGAAGATGCAGGTGAATGTGTGACTGTCTCAACTGAAGTTGATAATGCATCAGCTGGCTTACTAAATGTTACAGTTGAGAATGATACTGTCTTACCTGAAGCTTCAGTTGCAGTTAAAGGTTGAGAAAGTTGATACATTTACAGATGAAGCTGTAGTTGAGGGAATTGATACTGTCTCTGATAAAGCTGTAGAAGTTGATACTGTCTCTGATGAAGTTGCTGTTGAAATTGATACTGTCACGTCTGAAGTTGCAATTGAGGAAGTCGATGCTATTTCAGATAAAACTGTAAATAATGCCTCAGATGAAGTTGCAGTTGAGAAAGTTGATACTATCTTGGCTCAAGTTGCTGTTGAAGTTGATATTGTGTCAGATGAAGTTGCTGTTGAGCAAATTGAAACTGCCACAGCTGATGCTGGAGTTGAGGAAGTTGATACCATCTCAGATGAAGTTTCTGTTGAGAGAATTGATACTATCACAGCGGAAGTTGTAGTTGAGGAAGTTGACACTGTCATAGTAGCAGGTGTTGGTGATATTATCTCAACAAAAGCTGCATTTGAAATTGACGTCTCAGCTGAGGATGCAGTTATTGCTGTCTCAACAGGAGTTGCACATGATGAAGTTGACATCATCACAGCTGGAGTTACAGTTGAGGAAGTTGATATTGTCTTAGATGAAGTTGCTTTTGAAGAAGTTGATGTTGTCTCAGATGAAATTGAAGAGGAAGCTGAAGCTACATTTGATAAACTTGACAGTGTCACAGTACCAGGTGCTGTTAAAGGTGATATTTTCTCAGAAGTTGCAGTTGAAGTTGATGCTGTCTCTGCAGGAGATAATATATCAGCAGAAGCAGCAGTTCAGGAAATTGATACTGTCTCACTAGGTGTGTCAGTTGAGGATGATACTTTCGTAGCTGAAACTTCAGGTATAGTTGATACTGTCCTACCTGAAGCTTCAGTTTCAGTTAAAGCCGATACTGTCCCAGATGAAGTTAAAGTTGAGAAAGTTGATACAGTCACAGCTGAAGTTGCAATTGAGGAAGTTGAAACTGTCTCAACTGAAGTTGCAGAGGAAGTTGATGTCTCTGATGAAGTTGGTAGTGTCTCAGCTGAAGTTGCTGTTAAGGAAATTGGAACTGTCACATCTGAAGCTGGAGTTGAAGTTGATACTGTCTCAGATGAAGTTGCTGTTGAGGAAGTTGATACTGTCTCAGATGAAGTTGCTGTTGAGGAAGTTGACACCATCATAGTAGCAGGTGTTAGAGATAGTATCTCAATAGAAGCTGCATATGAAGTTGATGCTGTCTCAGCTGAGGATGCAGTTGAAGTTGATACTGTATTACTAGATGTTACAGTTGAGGATGATACTTTCTTAGTTGAAACTGCAGGTGTAGTTGATACTGTCTCAGATGAAGCTGCAGTGGAGAAAGTTGATGCAGTCACAGGTGAAGTTGATACTGTCTCAAATGAAGTTGCAGTAGAAGTTGATATTGTCTCAGCTGAGGTTATATTGAAGTTGAAACTGTCACAGGTGAAGCTGCAGTTGAAGTTAGTACTGTTTCTCAGATAAAGCTGTTGTTGAAGTTGATAATGTCTCAGCTGAAGATGCTGTTGAAGTTGATACTGTCTCAGCAAAAGATGCTATTGAAGTTGATATTGTCTCAGCTGAAGGTGCAGTTGAACTTGATAATGTCTCAACTGAAGTTGCACGTGAAGCTGATAAAATATCAGCAGAAGCTGTAGTTGAAGTTTATACTGTTGTAGGTGAAGCTGTAGTTGAGGAAGTTGATGCAGTAGCAACTGCAGCTGCTGTTGATGTATTTGAGGAAGTTGATATTGCCTTAGCTAAAGCTATAGTTGAAGAATCTGATGATGAAGCTGCTTCTGTCCCTGCCAAAATTACTGTTGAAGAAGTTTATACTGTCACAAATAAAGCTGTTAAAGAAAATGATACTGTCAGAACTGCAGGTGCTATTGAAGGTGATATCTCAACTGGAACTGCAGTTGAAGTTGAAAATGTTACAACTGGGGCTGCATTAGAGGTTGATACTGTCATAGCTGACACTGGAATTGCTGTTGAGGGAGATACTATCTCAACAATGGCTGCATTAGAGGAAATTGACATTGATCTGTCTCAGCGAAAGATGCTATTGAAGTTGCACATGTGAAGTTGATACTGATTCAGGTAAAGCTGCAGTTGAGGAAGTTGCTACTGTTATGGCTGAAGCTGCATACTCTATCACAGCTGAAACCACAACTGTAGTTGATACTGTCTCAACAGAAGCTGCATTTGAGGAAATTGATACTGTCTCAGCTGAAGATGCTGTTGAAGTTAATACTGACTCAGCTGAAGATGCTATTGAAGTTGATACTGTCTCGCTGAAGATGCTGTTGAAGTTGATACTGTCTCAGCTGAAGATGCTTTGAAGTTGATACTGTCTTAGCTGAAGATGCTATTAACATTGATACTGTCTCAGCTGAAGATGTTACTGAAGTTGATACTGTCTCAGCTGAAGATGCTATTGAAGTTGATACTGTCTCAGCTGAAGATGCTAATGAAGTTGATACTGTCTCAGCTGAAGATGTTACTGAAGTTGATACTGTCTCAGCTGAAGATGCTTTGAAGTTGATACTGTCTCAGCTGAAGATGCTGTTGAAGTTGATACTGTCTCAGCTGAAGATGTTACTGAAGTTGTTGTCTCCAGAAGATGTTACTGAAGTTGATACTGTCTAGTGAAGCTTGAAGTTGATACTGTTAGCTGAAGATTATACATGATACTCGTCCAGAAGATGTGTTGAAGTTGATACTGTCTCAGCTGAAGATGTTACTGAAGTTGATACTGTCTCAGCTGAAGATGTTACTGAAGTTGATACTGTCTCAGCTGAAGATGTTACTGAAGTTGATACTGTCTCAGCAGATGTTACTGAAGTTGATACTGTCTCAGCTGAAGATGTATGAACGTTGAGTACTGAGTTGATACTGTCTCAGAAGATGCTGTTGAAGTTGATACTGTCTCAGCTGAAGATGCTGTTGAAGTTGATACTGTCTCAGCTGAAGATGCTGTTGAAGTTGATACTGTCTCAGCTGAAGATGCTGTTGAAGTTGATACTGTCTCAGCTGAAAAGATGTTGAATTATACTGTCTCAGCTGAAGATTACTGAAGTTGATACTGTCTCAGCAGAAGATGTTACTGAAGTTGATACTGTCTCAGCTGAAGATGTTACTGAAGTTGATACTGTCTCAGCTGAAGATGTTACTGAAGTTGATACTGTCTCAGCGAAGATGTTACTGAAGTTGATACTGTCTCAGCTGAAGATGTTACTGAAGTTGATACTGTCTCAGCTGAAGATGTTACTGAAGTTGATACTGTCTCAGCTGAAGATGTTACTGAAGTTGATACTGTCTCAGCTGAAGATGTTACTGAAGTTGATACTGTCTCAGCTGAAGATGCTGTTGAAGTTGATACTGTCTCAGCAGAAGATGCTATTGAAGTTGATACTGTCTCAGCTGAAGATGTTACTGAAGTTGATACTGTCTCAGCTGAAGATGCTGTTGAAGTTGATACTGTCTCAGCTGAAGATGTTACTGAAGTTGATACTGTCTCAGCAGAAGATGTTACTGAAGTTGATACTGTCTCAGCAGATGTTACTGAAGTTGATACTGTCTCAGCTGAAGATGTTACTGAAGTTGATACTGTCTCAGCTGAAGATGTTACTGAAGTTGATACTGTCTCAGCTGAAGATGTTCTGAAGTTGATACTGTCTCAGCGAAGATGTTACTGAAGTTGATACTGTCTCAGCAGATGTTACTGAAGTTGATACTGTCTCAGCTGAAGATGTTTCTGAAGTTGATACTGTCTCAGCTGAAGACGCTACTGAAGTTGATATGTCTCAGCTGAAGATGCTATTGAAGTTGATACTGTCTCAGTGAAGATGCTGTTGAAGTTGGTGTTGTCTCACCTGAAGCTGCTGTTGAAATTGAGGTTGCAATTGATACTGTCTCAGCTGGAACTACAGCTAAACCTGTTGTCAAGGAAGTTGAAGGTGGTAATGTAACAGTAGAAGCTACAGATGAAGTTGATGTCTCAGCTGAAGCTATATTTGGAGTGGAGACTGTTTTAGCTGAAGCTGCAGTTGAAGTTGAGACTGTCTCAGTAGAAGTTACATTTGAGGATAAGGATACTTTCTTGAAAGGAACTTTAGTTGAAGGTGATGCTGTCTTAACTGTAGTTGGAGTTGAGGAAGTTGATAGTGTCTCAGCTGAAACTGTAGTCAAGGAGGTTAATGCTGCCTCAGCTGAAGCTGCATTTAAGGAAGTTGATATTGCCCAAGCTGAAACTGAGGTTGATACTTTAACAGCAGAAACTGCAGTTAAGGAAGTAAATATGGTCTCAGTAGAAGTTATAGTTAAAGGTGATACTTTCTCAGCTGAAGCTGCAGGGAAAGTAAATAGTGTCTCAGCTGAAGCTCCATATGAGGAAATTGATATTGGCCCAGCTGCAGTTATAGCTGAAGTTACAGTTGAGGGAGTTTATGCTGTTTCAGCTGAAGCTGTAGTTGATACAGGTGATATTGGACCTGCAGTTGAAGTTGATACTGTTTCAGCTGAAGCTACATTTAGCCTTGACTCTGTTTTAACTGAAGCTACAATTGAAGTTGATGCTGTCTTAATAGAAGTTGATACTTTCTTGGCTGAAACTGTAGTTGAAGTTGATAGTGTCACAGCAGAAGCTACAAATGAAATTGATGCTGTCATAGCTGGGGCTACAGTTGAAGGTGATATTGGACTTCCAGTTGAAGATGATACTGCCTCAGCTGAAGCAGTTGAGGTAGTTCATATAATTTCAACTGAAGCTGCAGTTGAGGAAGTTGATAATCTTACAGCTGAAGATGAAATTGTAGAAGTTGAAACCATTACAACTGAAGCTGAAGTCCACACTCCAGCATTTGAGGAAATTGGTGCTTATGTAACTGCAGTTCCTGTTGCAGATGGGTATAAAATCTCTGTGGAAAGTGCATTTGAGGAAGTTGATACAGTCTTAAATGAAGTTGCAGTTGAGAAAGTTGATACTGTCTCAGCTGAAACTGTAGTTGAGGAATATTCTTTCCCAGCTGAAGCTGCAGTTGAGGAAGTTGATACTGTCTCAGCAGAAACTGCAGTTGAGGAAGATCATACTGTCATAATTAAAGCTGCAATTGAAAGTGATGCTATATCAGGTGACACAGCAGTTGAGGAAGTTGCTGCTGTCTTCACTGAAGTTTCATTTGAAGTTAATGTCTCAGCTGAAGCTGTAGTTGAGGAAGTTGATATTTTCTTAGCTGAAGCTCCAGTTGATTATCTCTCAGCTGAATCTGTAGTTAAATTTGATGCTCTATTAGAATCTGCATCTGAAGAAGTTGATACTATCTCCTCTGAAGTTATAATTAAGAAAGAGGATACTTTTGTAGCTGAAACTGCAGATGAAATCAATACTCTCTCACCTGATGCTGAAATTGTAATAGAAGTTGTTACTATATCAACAGAAACTGCAGTTGATGAAGTTGATACTGTCTTATCTAAAGTTGCAGATGCAGATATTTTCTCAGCTGAAACTTTAGTTGAAAATTATACTCTCTCAACAGAAGCTGAAACTGTACTCAAAGTTGGTACTGTGTTAGCACAAGCTGCATTTGAGGACGTTAATGCTGTCTCAACTGAGGCTGCAGTTGAGGAAGTTGATGGTGTCTTAGCTGGATTGCAAATGAAGAAGTTTTTTTTGAAAGCAATATATCTCAGTAGAAACTGCATTTGAGGAAGTTGACTTCATCACAGTTGAGGCTACAGTTGAAGTAATTGATACTGTCAAAGCTAAAGCTTCAGATAAAGTTGATATAGTTTTTGCTCAGGCTGCTGTTGAAGTTGATAGTGTTACAGCTGAAGCTGCAGTCACGAAAATTGATGCTGTAACAACTGTGGGGGTTGTTGAAGGTGATATGTTGGCTGAAGCTGCTCTTGAGGAAGTTGTCTCAATTGATACTGTAGTTAAGGAATTTGATATGGTCTCAGAAGTGGCAGAGGAAATTAATCCTTTAGCAGTTGAAGTTGAGAAAGTTCATACTATTGCAGCTGCAGGTGCTGTTGAACAACATATGACAGTTGAAACTATATTTGAGGAACTTGAAACTGTCTCAGCAGAAACTGTAACTGTAGTTGATACTGTCTCAGATAAACTTCCAGTTGGGGAAGTTGATCCTACTATAGGTGACATTGCAGTTGAAGCTGACACTGTTCCAGTCAAGGAAGTTGATGCTCTCCCAGCAGAATTTGAAGATACAGTCTCAATTGATGCTGAGGTTGATACTGTTTCAACTGAAGCCATAATTAAAGTTGAGAGAAATATAGTGGAGGGAGAAACTATCTCTACAGAGGTATTTGTTGAAGAAGTTCATAATGTTTCAGCTGAAACTGCTATTGAAAGTGTTGATGCTGTCATTGCTGAAATAGCAGTTGAGGAAGTTGGAACTGTTGTAATTGGAGATGCTGTTGGAGAGGCTGGTATAGTCTCATCTCATCAAATACCAGAAATAGATTCTCTCATAACAGATACAGATGAAAAAAATGTTATTGTCTCACCTGAAGTTGTTGAGGAAGTTGATACTGTCTTAGATGAAGTTGTTGTTGAAGAAGTTGATACTGTACTAGGTGAAGCAGTGTTTGAGGAAGATGATACTTTCTTAGATGGAGCTGTATTTGAGAAAGTTGATATTATCTTAGCTGAAGATGCAGCTCAGAAAATAGTTACTGTTTCAACTGACGTTGCTGTTGAAGGTGAAATTTCAGCTGAAGCTCCATGTGAAGTTGATACTGTCTCAACTGAAGCTACATATGAGGAAATTGATTCTGTCTCAGTTAAGGTTGCAGTCAAGGAAGTTGATACAGACATAAGTGAAGTAATTTTCAAGGAAGTAGATTCTGCTGTTGAAGATAACACAATTCCAGAAGTGGTTCATGTAGAAGTTGATACAGTCATAGCTGAAACTTCAATTGAGGAAGTTGATACTTTGATAAAAGCAGCTGCTCTTGAAGATATCATAATTCCAGCAAAAACTCTTATTGAGGAGGTTGATATTGTCTCAGCTGACACTTCAGTTTTGGATGATGAAGCTGTAGTTAAGGAAGTATACACTGTGATAGCTGAGGCTTATACAACTGAAACTACTTTTGATAAGTTTGATAAAGTCATAGCTGAAACTGCATTTGAAGTTGACTCTGGTACAGCAGAAGCTGTAGTCCAAGTAGGTGAAGTAGATTCTGTCAGACTTGAAACTGTTTTACAGAATGTCAGCAGTGTCTCAGCTGAAGCTTTTATTGACAGGGTTGATACAACTGAAGTTCCTACTGAAAAAGTTTATACTTCCTTAACAGAAATAACAGTTGAGGAAGTTGATGCTGTTGTGGGAGCTGGTACTGTCAGAATCAAAGCTGGTGTTGAGAAAGTTGATACTTTCTCAACTGAAACTACTGTCGAAGAAATTGATATTGTCTCAGCTGAAGCTACAGTTGAGGAAGTTGACATTCTTTCATCCAAAACTGTAGCTGAAAAAGTTGATACTATAACTACCATAAAAGAAGTTGATGTTTTGTTAGGAGAAGCTGTTGCTGAAGCTAATTTAGTTTCAATTAAAGCTACTACCAAAGAAGGCAATACAGACTCAGCTGAAGGTCTCATTGAGGAAGATGTTACTGTGACCACAGAGTTCACTGTTGGAGTTGACACTGACTCGCCTATATCCACAGTTCTGGAAACTGGTACTGTCCTAAATGAAGATGTAGTTAAGGAAGTTGGTACTGCTGCAACAGAAGCAATATTTGAGGAGGGTGATACAAGGATGAAAGAAGCTGTGATTGAGGAAATTGAACCTGCTTTACCTGAAGAAGTGATTGAAGACAGTATAGCCACAAGTGAAGCTGTGCCTAGTAATATTGATGATGTGTTAATTGATTCTATCCTTGAGACTGATACTGTATTTGAGGTATTAGATTCTGATATAGGTAAAGTTGTGATTGAGGAAATTGATGCTGTGTTCACAGAAGCTTTAACTAAGGAAGATAATACAGTCTCAAGTGAAGTTGATATTGAGGATATTGATGCTGTGTTAATTGAAGCTACTCTTAGGGATGTTGATACTGTCACAACTGAATCTGTGCTTAAGGAGGTTGATACTTTTGTAATTGAAGCAGTGATTGAGGAGGTAGATGCTGCATTTAAGGAGCTTGCCAGTCATGCCTCTGAAGGTGAAGTTGAGAAGTTTCATGCTATCTCAACTGAAGATGTAGTTGAGACAGATGCTGCTTCTACTAAAACTGCATTTGATACTTCATTTATGAAAGCTAATATTGTTGATTATGACTTGACCAGAGTTCATGTGGGTAAAGTTTCAATTGAAATTGGAGGTAAAGAACCTGAACCTGTGTTTGAGAAAGGAAGTATTGTTTCAGTAGGTGATGTTGGTACTGATGTTTTTGCAACTCTTTCAAATAAGGCTGTTGAGAGCAGTAATAAAGCAGTAATAGTGGAAATTCCTGTGTCACCTGGAATTACATCTGATGATATATTTTCACCAGAAGCTTTTGTAGAAACATCAGACATAGTTTTAGCTAAATTTTCAGATATTGATACTAATGCTGTACTCAAGGGAGCTAAAAATGTGTTAGTAGAGACAGAAGCTGTGTTGGAAGTTAAGCCTATTCCAACTGAATCTGTGATTGAGGCTATTGACGTTTCAGGTGTAGCTGAGAATATTGGGACTCTTACAGGGATGCAGGAAAATAACAATATTAATGTAGATGAATTTGCTGAACATCATCAAGATGTGTTAAAGGATGTAATAGATACTACAAATTTGCCTGCTTCTCTTCAAGATCCAATGAATGCAAATGTTGAAGGTGCTATGATTAGGGAAATCAGGTCAAGAAGGAGCATAAATGAAAAAATAGTCCCAGAAGTGCCAGTGGAGGAAATGGCTGAAAATTTGTGCTCCTTTAAATTTTTCATTCAAAATACAGAAAATAGATATTATGCTTTTGAAGTAGATGAAAACAATACCAGACATTTCAAGGAATTTTCTGAAGTGTTGCATTACCTTGATGATGAAATTGGATCTCAAGGGGAATGTAAAGAAGTACATATTATAAGAGATGCTGGAATGGGGGAGTCCAGTTATCATGTTGCAATTAGCAAGTCTTCTGCAGCACTTTATGATTGTAAAGTGGTTGATATGAAGAAAGTTGTAAGGAAGACACAGGCAAGTACTTCTCTTTTCAAGCAGAACTATGATGAGATGCACTTAAAAAGAGGTATTGTGCCCAAAGGTGTCAAATCAGGGGAAGATTTATCTTTTATTTCTCAAGGAAAGCAAGGAGCAAATGAATTCCAGAAATCAAACTTGCTTGGAGATATAGGTTTTAGAAACAGTGCAGAAGGCCTTGTAAATGCAGCAGCTGTAGAACTTGATATTAACTCACAGGATCAGCTAGTAATAAGGAAAGAAAATGATGCAGATACTGAAGATGGAATATTGTCTACAGTAGATGATGAAGTTGATGAACCCAAACCAGCTCATGACAAAGAATCTATTAGTCTGCCCGTGTCTCCTGATATGATTATACCAGTGCAAGATACTGATAACAGTGATTTGGATATATTAGTAGATAAAGGATCATTAGAAACAAAGCAAGAACTAAATTTAATCAAGTCATTGGATTTACAAGTGGAAGATGTGATAGTTTTTGATAAAGTTGATAATGTTATTTCTGATGTGAAGATACCTTCCATATATTTAGTTGGTCATGAAGTAGATATTGGCACCACAGGATTTGTGGAAACCAATACAGATGATATTGAAATATGTGATTTTGAGGGTCTTGGGGTAGATGTTCAGAATCCTGCAATAGAAAGTATTGATATTTCTAAAGTTATTGATAACTCAGGAGAAGCAGTTGCTGATAAATTTGAGCTTGAAATTGATAACATTTGCAAAACCAAAATTATGAACAGTTTACCTTCCCAAGATCCTGATAGTTTCCCGGAAGATATTAAGTTGCCAGGAATAGATAATGTTTACTTGTCTAGAGCAGAAGAAAGGTCTGAAGAAGTACTGTCATCAGAAATGGCAGTTGATTCTTCAATAGTTCTTAATGTTCTCACTTTGTCAGAGAGTGAAGTTGGTGTTTTGGAAAGTGATAAGATTTTGTCCAGATTAGAGACTGTAATAGGTATTGCTGAAAGTCCTGAGTCTGAGATTGATAACAACTTTGAAGACATACCAAAAACACATAGTGATTCTGATAGAGATGTTGCTATAAGTGATTATGATTTTGATGGGGACTTTGAATCATTCCTAAATAGTTTTCCCTCTGATAAGGTAGATACTCCTTTAGTAGCAAGTGAGGTACTCTCTGTAGATCATGATCTGTATTTGGAAAATGATGATAATGTAATAACCCCCCTTTTAGGAGATCTTGGAATCACCATTGAAGCAACTTCTGAATTACAAGGGATTTTTGAGATTAGTGATGAAGATCTGTCAGATTTTGTGAAACTTGTAGACCATGAAAACAGTGAAAACCTCATTGGCACTGTCATTCAGCAAGACACAGTAGAAACATCTCATGAAGAGAAGGCTCTTGGAAATGTTGACAAGAATAATATTGATGGTGCAGGTGACACTGACGATGTGAGCTTAGAAGGTATTGTTTGTAGTTATGAAGTAAATGAGGATATTGACAATGAAGAGACAGTGAAAAAATCTACTGTTAACCAAAGTAGATACAAGGAACAAGAAAAGTTGCACCATGGTATGTCACACACTTATCAGGATTATTACCCACTCAAAGATACAGAAGAAAAACTAAGTTTTGAAGGTACACAGGCTCGTTTGAAGGAACTAAATTATTATACAAATTTAAATGGGGATACAGTACTTTCTCCTGATGTAATGATTAAACTTGTACCAAAGCAAATACATATTTCTACCACAGATGGAAAAATTACCTCACAGGAAACTGTATTTGAGGACAGAAATACAAATAAGCTGTCAGATCAGGTGGAAGAAGATATGGAAATAGTGTTGCCTTTTGAAATTCTGGGAAATGATAAGGAACCATTAGCTGTAGAAGAAAATGATATGTCAGTCAGTGATGTTTTTACTGTAGAGGACAGCAAAGAGGAAAATATTGATAATGACTGTGGAAGAACAGGCGAAGAATTCAAACTTGCTTGTATAGTTCCTGCAAAGGATGACAGTTTAAAAGAAATTCACATAGAGGATTTGGAATATCTTTCACAGTCAGGAAGTGAATTAGAAATCAGTAACTTTTATGATCCACTAGGCACAGATACCTTTGGTACTTTGGTTGAAGATATTACTAAAGTTGCAGCAGAGGTGGGAGAGGCTGAAGCAACAGATCTACAAGGACCTCTTGTGACTATTGCAGAAAGAGAGAGAGATTTTATTTCATATAATTTGGAATATGAGGCTTCAATAGTGGAAGTTCCAGATGTGTTACCAGAAGTTATGGGCACTCATTTAGATGAAACATTCTTTACATCAAGAGAAACATCATTTGGAGTTGAGCCTGATATTTATGAAAATTCATATAAGGGATTAGATCTGGAAGATTATGATTTACAAGCAAATGAATTTTCACATGGTTTAACAATGGATTCTAGTGTAGTGAAAGCTGAATTTACCCTATCTGAAGGTCTTAGTGATGAACAGGTGATTCCAGTTGAAACATTTGAGTCTGATTCAGAAATTTCTATTGATGGTAAGTGGTTAGAGAATGCAAAGTCAGAAATTCAGAATAACGATTTGAGTGGGGTATCAGTTATACTGGGAGAACATGAACAGACTGTTATAGTGGAAGAATATGAACAAACTGTTATACTGAAATTGGAAGATGGAAAGGAAGAGGTTACAAATTCAGAAGTGGAAGGAAGAGAAGAGATAATAGTCACAGTCAAATCAATGGAAGAGGAAGTATTTGCCCCTGAAACAGATGTAAAAGCATCAATGACTTCAGTAATATCTGAAGAAGAATACATTATACCAGTATCAGTTGGAGAAGAAATATTTCTTGACCAGACTGTAGAAGAAATTGGCCCTCCTGATAACTCTGTAGCAGAGGAAATAGATCCTCAAATTAGAGAAATAGTAATTTTTGACCCTCAACTAACAGTGGAGATGGAATCAGAATCTCCAGAAGGAGTTAGAGAAGAAATGCTTTTTCCTGAGTCTGCAGAGGAAATCATTGCTCATAAGCCTGAAGATATCCTAAGTGATGCTAAACCAACTGAAGAGTTTGCGACCCCAGAACTAATGAAAGAGGAATTTGATTTAGTAATTTCTAAAATGGATGAGGAAGAAGTCTCCCCTAAAGAATCTAGAAAAGAAATAATTCCTGAAGCAGTTTTAGATGAAATAGGTTTTGCTGAACCAGAGGAAGAGGAAATATTTACTTCTGAACCACTTGATTCAGTTGAGGAAATTGTCATAACTGGATCATCCAAACAAGAAATCCTGGACCAAGAACCAACTGGTGAAGAAAAAGATAAAGTTGGAGAGAAAGCTGTTACTTCAGAAACAGCTGAGCCATTTGAGGAAATTGAAACATTTGGAGTTGAAGTCATTCCTGGAACAGAGAAAGAGGCTGTCTCTTCAGAACCAAATGAGGAAGGACTAGGCATGCTTGATATATCAGAAGAAGAAATAGTTAATGATCTTGAGCCACTTGAAGTTCTTATCAGTGCTGAAACATCAGAGGTAATGCATCTTGATGCAGTTGAAAAAGAAATAAACTTATTTGAACAAGATGTAGAAATATTTACTCTAGAACCAGCAATGGAGGTGTTAGTTGCCCTTGAGTCTGTCCAAGATATTCCAAAAATGGATGAGAAGGAAATAATTCCAGATAGAGCTGAGGAAGAAACATTAATTCTTGATTCAGCAAAAGAGGAAGCAGTTATTTCTGAATCATTTTTTGAGGAAAAGATTATTTTTGAATCATCTATAGACGAAATCCTTCCTCTTGAGCGAGTTCAAGAAATTTTGGACAAGGAAGAGAATCAAATAACTGAATAGAAATAGTGAATTTTAGATTATCAGAAGCAGAAAAGGAAATGCATTTTCTGGATTCTTCAGAATTTAAAGAAATGCATTCTATGGACCTGGCAGAAGAAGAAATTCATGCTATGAAACTAGCAGAAGATCAAGATATGCGTTCTATGGAACCATCAGAAGATGAAGAAATGTATGATCTGGACTCCGGAGAAGGTGAAGAATTGCATGCACTGGAACCAGCAGGTGATGATGAAATGATTCCTCAGCCTGATCTGGAATCTACAGAATATGAAGAAAGGTATGATCTGGAATCTGCAGAAGATGAAGAAATGCATTCTATGGATCCAACAGGAAATGAAGAATTGCCTGCACTGGAATCAGCAGGTGATGATGAAATGATTCCTCAGCTTTCAGGAATAGAAACATTTATTCCTCTGCTAAACAAAGAGGAAACAAGCAGTCTTAAGTTTGTAAGTGAGACAATAACTTCTGAATTAACTGAACAGATAGTCTCTCCACAATTAGCAAAAGAAGAATTAACATTTGAGGAGCTAGTTGAGCCGGAAATAGTAATTCCTGAGTTAACTGAGGAATTATCAGTTTCTAAACTAGTAGATGAAATGGTCACCCTTTATTCAACTGAGGGCAAAATGTTCATTCCTGATGTACAAGAAGAGAAAAGAATTACTAGAGAAGCTTCAGATGAGGTAACATTCAGTGAAGAAATCACAATATCAGAAGAATTAAAGATACACTATGAGATTCCAGTAGAAACAGAGAGTGTACCAAGTACCATGGCTGAAGAAGTCCTAACCGCCCTGCAAGAAGCATGGGTGACACTTGAGGGCTTTGTGGAAAATATGACATCCCCACAGGGAGCTCTGGAAGAGGAAATGGAATTAATAGAAATTAAGAAGCAAGAAATAATATCACCAGAAAGCAAGGTGAAAGAAATTGAGATTGAAGATCATGTGTCATCAGCAAAAGAAGTACAAATAGCAGAAACTGAATTGGAAGAAGAATTGGTATATGAACTTGCAGAAGTTGTAACACCTGAAACTGAAACCACAGAATTTTTATCAACTTCTAAAGCCATGGAAAATGTAATTGAGATGGTAGAAGTATTAGCATTTGAACCTGAAGGAATAACAATGCCAGAAACTGTAGTGGAAGATAAGGTGGCAATACCTGCATTAATAGAAATGGTAATGCATGTAAATGAAGTGGAAGAGAGATTGGTTGGTGAATCAGTAGAAGTTGTTATACCAGAAGTTAAGACTGAGGAAGAAGTGCCAACATTTGAACCCATAGAAAAAGAAGTAGAAATATCTGAAACTGAGATGAAAGAGATACCATTGTTTGAAACTGAAAAAGCACCTGAAACTGGCATTGAAGAAAGGTTATCAGTATCTGAATTTGTGATGAAAGTGCCTGAAGCTGAAGGAAAAGTTTTAGTATATGAATCTTCTGAAAATGATGCTAAGGATGAGATGGTGTTCTCTGCATCTGAACACACACAAAAAATACCAGTATTGTCTGAGGAAGAAGATATATCAGTAATTGGGCTTGGAAAAATAGTAACACCTGAATTTGAACTAAAAGAGTCAAGACTTCAAGGGGTAGAAATAGCAGCACCTAAAGATGAAGTGGAAGACTTATCTGAAACTATAGAAAAAAATATACCAGAAGCTGAGCTTCAGGAGCAGTTGTCACCATTTGAGATGGAAGAGATATTACTAACTGAATCTGTAGAAGTAAAAATTACTGAATCTGAAGTGGAAGAGGTATCAGGATTCAAATTTGTGGAAGATATTTTAACACCTGATACTGAGGTTGAGAAGGTTTTATCAGAGCCCACAGAAATGTTAGTAATATCTAAGACTGATATGGAAGAAGTATCAGTATTTGAACTTGAAGAAACAGTAGCTAAAATTAAACTAGAAGAAAGTATGTCACTTTCTAAAGTAGAAGAGGTATTAGAATCTGAATTAGTTGAAAATTTATCAGTATTTTCTGATTCTGAGATGGGTAAAGTATCAGCATATGAACCTGATGAAATAGCAACATCTGAAATTGGAATGGAAGAACTCATGTCAGTGTCTGAATCTGTAGAAGTGAAAGTGACAGAAGCTGGAGTAGAAGAACCACAGGCTTATGAATCTAGAGAGAAAAAATTAAGATCTGATGCTGAGGTCAAGGAGGCTTTATCAGCATCTAAACCCAGAGAAGTAGTAATATCTGAAATTGAGATGGAAGGACCTGAAATCAGAATGGAAGAGAGGGTTTTAGTATCTGAATTTGTACCTGAAGTAGAAGAGGTCCTAGAATCCAAATTTGTAGAAACTGTTTTCTCACCTAGTACTGAGGTTGAGGAAGTCCTGTTAACATCAGAGCCCATAGAAAAGGTAATAATATCTGAAGTGGAGATGGGAGAGCTATCAACACATGACATTGATGAAATGATAATACCAGAAACTGGGATGGCAGAGGAGTCAGTAACTGGACCTGTAGAAAGGGTAATAATTGAACCAGAAATAGAAGAGGTATCGGAATTGGCCAAAGAAATAGTAGTACCTGAAGGTGAAATAGAAGAAATGTTAAGACCTAAAACTGTGATAGAAGAGGTTGTGTCAACACTGGAAAGTTTGATAAAGGATGTTGTATTAACACCTGAAGCTGTACTGGAAGAAGTTATGGTAATTGCTGAAACTGGAGTAGAAGAGGTTATGTTAACACTTAAAACTGTGGTGGAAGATGTAATGACTGCAGCTGAACCAATGACAGAAAAGATTTTACCAACATCTGTGACAGCAGTAGAAGAAGTTTTGTCAGATTCTAAAAATTCGGTTGAAGAAATTGAGGAAACACACAAAGTTGTAATGCCTAGATTCGAAACTAAAGTGGAAGAGGTGTTGGGACCAAGAACCAAGTTGGAAGTTGTTTCTACTGTTCCTGAATTTGTGGTAGAAGAGAAAGAGCCAGTGATACTATCTGAGGCTACAGTAAATAAAATTTCATCAACTAGATCTGATGCGGAAGAAGTGGAGACATTATCAGAAAATGCAGAAACATTTGTAGTATCTGAAACTGAAGTAAAAGAGGATTTGACACCAGAGGGTATTGTCAAAGATCTTGTGATTTCATTTGAAGGTGAAGGAGAGGTTCTTGCACCAGAAACTGTTATGGAATATATGGAAATACCTGAAAGTGGGGTAAAGGAAATCACACTAAGACCAGAAAATAAGATGAATCAGGAGACTATGCCGGAGGATCTAAACATATTTACATTAGAAGTTCTACAAAATTCTATTACACCACCTGATGACCTGATAAGCAATCAGATCTCATTCAAAGAATCACATACTAGTGAGATGGCATCTGTTTTAAATGAGTTGAACTTGGTAAGTCTTAGAAATGAACTGCATGAAGAGGAGCTGGTATACCCTGAAATGCAAATAGTTGAAGATGTAGCTGCAGAACTAGAAATGACACAGGTTAAGCCAGTTATAGTAAACCAAGAATTACCAGTGGATGAATCTGTGATTGAACAACTGGTGGAATCAGAGCTAGTACAAGATAAATCAGAAGGTTTTGAGTCTGAAGTGATACAGGCTAAATATGTAACAAGTTATCCAGAATCAGTGTTTGATGAATATGTTGCCAACTCAGATATTGTGCAGGTAGAAGCTGATCTGGCTGAACCAGAGATGATAAAGGCAGAACCTGTTATCAGGCCTATTAGTAGAGAATCAGAAATTGTACATGAACCTCTGGCATTAGAACCGGATGTGATGCAAAGAAAACCAGTTATATTACAACCAGACACATTGCAGGACATACATGCTAATGTTGAACTGGGTGTAATGCAGGTTGAACCTTCAATGACTGAACCAGAACTAATGGGGGTTAGCCAGAACTAGTTCATGAAGTACATGCAAAAGCAGAACTGCAGGTTGAACCTTCTTTGGTAGGACCAGAACAATTGCAGGTTGAACCTTCTATGGTAGAACCAGAGCAATTGCAGGTTGAACCTTCTTTGTTAGACCCAGGAAAGTTGCAGTCTAAGCCTTCTGTGGTGGAGCCAGAACAGCTGCAGGTTGAACCTTCTGTGGTGGAGCCAGAACAGCTGCAGGTTGAACCTTCTGTGGTGGAGCCAGAACAACTGCAGGTTGAACCTTCTGTGGTGGAGCCAGAACAAATTGAACCTGTTATGGTAGAACCAGTATCATTGGAGTTTCCATCTGTTATGGTAGACCCAGAATCAAGAGAGGTTCCACCTGTTATGGTAGAATCAGAACAGGAGCCTAAAATTGTTATTGTAGAAACAGAACAAATGCAGGTTGAACCTGTTTTAGTGGAAACAGAAAAACTACAGGTTGAACATGTTATGGTAGAACCAGAACCACTAAAGCCTGAACCAGCACAATTGCAGTTAGAACCTGTAATGGTAGAATCAGAACAACTGTGGGTTGGACCTGATTTTGAAGAACCAGAATTGCAGGTTGAACCTTATGTGGTAAAATCAGAAGTGGGGATGGAGTCAGTTACTGAAATGGAATCCAAAATAGTACTTGAAGTATATACAAAACCAGAACTAATTCAGGGTGAACCTGTTAAGACAGAAACAGAATTGGTTCTTGAAGTCCATAGAGAACCAGAACAAATACAAGCTGAACTTGCTGTGGTAGAAGTGGAAAGAAGCTTAGTTGAATCTGTGGTCATGGAACCAAAATTGGTTCAGAAAGAACTAGGATTGATACCTGTGGAATCAGAAGTAGATCTCAAATCTCCAAGGACAGAAGAAGGATTGGTTCAAGATAAAACTATGGAATTGGAGCCTAAA
>NC_051401.1:14413661-14421161 GCF_015228065.2 Penaeus monodon
CTCTTGTATTGTGAAGATTTTCATTCTCATTCATACATTTTATACATCTTTACAAAGTATATTTCAGTCCAGAAAAGAAATTAAATTTATTTTATGCATTTTATGTTCTCTTCAACAGTGGAAGACTTTAGCAGAAGCACTTCAGGTAACAAATGTTATTTAGAAAATTCTGTTAAATTTTCTGTGTGCGTGTGTTCTTTTTTTTTTAAGGTCCTACTTTAAGAATTATTCTGGATTTGTGCAAACTGAGCATGATGTTAGCATGTTTAGTGCTTTATATATATATATATAAATATTATATATATATAAATATTATATATATATATATATATATATATATATATATATATATATATATATATATATATATATATATATATATATATATATACACACATTTTTTTTTTTAGACAAAATTATATTACAAAGGATGTGTTACTCTGTGGGTAAATATTTTTGATAAAACTAGTATTTGAAACATTAGGTAATACATACTGGCATTGTTTGTCTTTACCAAGAGTATTGAGATTTTTTTTTATATGATTTAGTGAAAATGTTTTGTGGTTGTATATAGTTATCCCTTCTTTTACACTGAAATTCTGTGTGTTTTTTTCTTTTCTGCACAATACTTCAGTGTGGTCACTGTTCTTAACCCATTAGCACTGGCACTGTGTACTGTGGTTTTGTTTTATTAATTTTGTTTATAAATAGACGGCTTCACAATAAGTCGTTTCCTTGGCCAACATATCATTTGGTTAACATATTCCTCTAATTTTCAGGGAAGTTTTTAATTTCATTATTATTATTATGTTATTGGTAACAATGATAATAGTAATAGAAACTAAAACTTTTCTGCACCAAAATTCCAAGAAAAGGGTGAATGAGCTCAGATAGGTCTAGGAATTGATGCCTTAGTGACTAAGTGGTTCTAGAGCCAAAATTAAGAGCCAATCAGGGCGATTTGGACCTTTACAAGTAGTGGGATGAAAAAGTCCTAATCCCTTGTTTCATGCATGATATAAATATAAATAAATCATTTATGGCTTTGAATGTTCCGAACAGGGCAAAACTATTTTTATATTTCTTGTGTCATTATAACAGCAAAATTTTATGAATTAAGGAAATTAGGATAAAAAATATACAAGTATGCATAAACGCAGTGAAACAAACATGTCGGCAAACTTTGTTTACCGATATTCATGGTTTTGGCCAAGTTTGTTTATTTCATAGCCTGTGCATAATATTTTCATTGTGTGTGTGTGCATGTGTGTGTGCGTATTTAGCATGAAATGCTAAATAAATGCAAAATAATAAAGTGGAAATTTGAGAGATGCACATAATCAGTAATGGTGTGTATGTTTACCAACATTTGGAACAATTTGCTGTTGTAGACTTTTAGTATACACATCGATGTTGCAGTTGGAGGGGTTTTCATGTACTTCATGATGAAATATGTATATAAATGGGTAATTAATTCAAAGAATGTATGTATATTTTTTTTTATACTTCCATAATCACCCCAGTAGGACTGTGCTTACTCCAAGGGTAGGGCCAAACTCCCCATGTTTTTGCATAATGTGGTCTGTCGTCCACTGCATCTTACTCTTTAAGCTATCATTATATATTTTTTTTCATTTTTTCGTGTAATGTAGGTAATATCTTCCAATATATGTGGAACAATATTTTTGTTTTTGGTCAATGAATGTATGAATTGGAACAAATATGTTAAGAAATAGGTCTAAATCGCCCCTGTCTGCACTAAACAAAACAATGAACAGTGCCTGTACACATCAAGTTTGGTGTGAATGGGTTAGGTTTTGGCACTTTCCATTTTTAGATTTGTAGATCTTTGAAAAGATAGCTTTTAGTTTGAAAAAATAGACTGAAAATTATAGTTGGTTGTTTTGCCAACCTGTGTGTGGTTTTGAATCCAAATAAATGAAAGAGTTTTGTGGGTATTATGCAGATGATTTCATTGTTGCTGGTGATATTGTTGGAATATTAGACTTACTACAAACTGTTGTAGAATATTTCTAACTTTTTTGAATAAGTCTATTTAGCAGATGAAATCATTTATCAAAACCAACATATTTGTAACCTTGCTAAGTAAAACTAAAATACTATAATTTTAGTATGACTTTTATCATTTTTGTCATAACTATACCAAAGATTGCCTTTAATTCACTAATGTCTGTTGATAAACCTGGTATTTTTAGCTTCCAGAAGGACTGGCCTTTGGTGTGGAAGCAGAGGTTGCTGATCCACATATGTCCTCAGGAGCACTTGTATTCCTGGGCATAGTTGTATGCACCATTATTACTATTTATATCGTCCACCTGTTCATGGTTGTAAGTATTGACATGGTTTCATATCTCACTCTTCCTTTTCTTTTCTCCCCCACACTGTCTGGTGTTTAAGTCCTTTTTTTGTGTGTGTGTGTGTGTGTGTGTGTGTGTGTGTGTGTGTGTGTGTGTGTGTGTGTGTGTGTGTGTGTGTGTGTGTGTGTGTGTGTGTGTGTGTGTGTGTGTGTGTGTGTGTGTGTGTGCGCGCGCGCACGCGCATTTGCATGTGTAAGTACTTACAGAGACATGTATATTTGTATACATGCATTCATTTATGTGTCAACATATATGTGATACAGATTTAGTGTGTATGATATATATGAGTATTTTTATGATTATCCAGATGTATGAATCAGTCTTTTTATAGTGCATATGTATGACCATTAATTTATAACTTTGCTACATACATAAAAAGAAGAAAATTTATATGTGAAGATGCCATGATCATAGTACATTCAAATTTATATTGAGAATGCACACACACAGCACATGCATGTGCACTCATACACGGACATAAACACACACATGGAGAGTGCAGTGCATGATATCAGTGCAGTATAGTTGTTAAATGTTGTTAAATTCAGAGAAGATTGGGAAATGGGTGGTCAAGTCTGTTAGCCATGGGTTCTGTAAATGTGCATAGATAATGCTGAAAGAATAATTTTGGGTTATAAAGTGAATGAATATGTGAAAAATTGAAAAAGATAGTGAGGCTTTGTGGGCCGGGACATGAGAGCGAAAGTGAGGGAGGGGAGAAGTGACTGCGAATCCTGCATGGTAAGCATTTCATACGTAGACACAACTGCTCTGAGTACAGCTCTGTTTTGGGTTTGTTTAATGGGAACTACTGAGATCAGACCAGGAAAATAAGGTTAGCAGAAGCAGCAGTTACAATTAAGGCTCTTAAAGCAAAGGTAGACAGCCTGGTAGCAGAATGTTTGAAAACATGTGAAGAAAATGTAAATTTGGAGGAATTAGTGTATAGTTTGCACAGGAGCACGACCATTCAGAGAGAGAATACTAAAAAGTCTGACAGGAAAATTAAATATGCCAGATGCCTGGCAATGGTAGTCAAATGAGGCACAATTCTGCAAGAAAAAGTTGATAAAGTAATCAATAGGCTGATGTAAACAAGGACATAGTCATATTGGGACTTAAAGAAAAAGTTGTAGATGAAATTGAACAATACAACAAAGACAAGAAATTGATTATCAGTATTCTCAAGGTCATAAATCCTAAATTCTCTGAGCAGAATATCATAGCTTTTAGGAGTCTGTGATTGTAGCAGAAAAGGGAAAGAAATGCCTTGTAAATGTGACATGCATGAATGAGCTAATGGTGACTGATGTAGTAAAGAAAGCTAAAGGCCTGGTCAACCATGATATATATAAGAAAATCTGGATAAGAGAAAATATGACCAAAGATGACAAATGTAGAAGAAAACTTTTGGAGGGTGAGAGGCCTCTAAGCAAAACAAGTTTACTATCGGAACCAAAATGTAGAAACAGGGAAACATTCACCTTGCAGCCAAAAGGAATACCAAAAGATTATATAGAAATAGTTTATACAATTATAGATAGTTTATGTTTGAAGTTACTAGTTACTAGAATTAGATACAATTATTGAAATTAATAAACCAGATGTAATATGCATCACTGAATCCAAACTATCCCTCCATAGACCGTGTAACATTAGGATACGAACAAATGCCTACACATTCTCATACTGACACAAACATCAGAATATGGTAGAAGAAACCTAGGAAGTTAAGTAAAGGGAGTTTTATGAAGTGTATTTTTAAAAATCTTTTAAACTTTTAACTTTCCAAAACCATCAGGCTGGGAGGATGTGTTATCGTGTATGTATTGCAATTATTCTGTGTTTTTGTTTTGTTTTTTTATGTATATTATGGCCCTTTGTTGATGATGGTAGTGTAATTATGTAATTGCTGTAAGTATAGAGTTCTAATTACAAGGATAGATGTGTGTGTGTGTGTGTGTGTGTGTGTGTGTGTGTGTGTGTGTGTGTGTGTGTGTGTGTGTGTGTGTGTGTGTGTGTGTGTGTGTGTGTATATGTATATATGTATATATGTATATACATGTATATACATGTATATACATGTATATACATGTATATACATGTATATACATGTATATACATGTATATACATGTATATACATGTATATACATGTATATACATGTCTATACATGTATATATATGTATATATATATATATATATATATATATATATATATATATATATATATATATATATATATATACAAGGATAGATGTGTGTGTGTGTGTGTGTGTGTGTGTGTGTGTGTGTGTGTGTGTGTGTGTGTGTGTGTGTGTGTGTGTGTGTGTGTGTGTGTATGTATATTGTATATATGTATATATATGTATATATATGTATATACATGTATATACATGTATATACATGTATATACATGTATATACATGTATATACATGTATATACATGTAAATACATGTATATACATGTATATACATGTATATACATGTATATACATGTATATAAATATATATGTATATATGTATATATATATATATATATATATATATAACACACACACACACACACACACACACACACACACACACACATATATATATATATATATATATATATATATATATATATATATATATATATAATGTGTGTGTAAGTGAGTGTGTGTGTGTGTGTGTGTGTGGTGTGGGTGTGTGTGTGTGTGGTGTGTGTGTTGTGGTGTGTGTGTGTGTGGGGTGTGTGTGGGTGTGTATGTATATGTATATGTATATGTATATTCTATGTATATTATTATATATAAAATATATATATTATATATATATATTTATATATATATTATTATATATATATATATATATATGTATATATATATATTATATATATATATGTATTGTTAGTATTATTTATATATATATTATATATATAATATATTATATATATATATATATATATATTGTGTTGTGTGTATTATGTGTGTTTGTTGTGTGTGTTTTGTGTGTGTGTGTGTTGTGTGTTGTGTTGTGTGTTGTGGGTGTGTTGTTTGTGTGTGTTGTGTGTGTGTGTGTGTGTATGTATTGTATTGTATTGTATATTATATGTATTGTTTTATTATATTTATATTATTATATGATATATATATATATATATTATTATATGTATATATTATATATTATTATAATCTATATATGTATATGTATATTTATTATTATTTATATATATTATATATATAATATATATAATATATATTTTTGGTTGTTTTTTGTTGTGTGGTGTGTGGTGTGTGTGTGTGTGTGTGTGTTGTGTTTGTGTGTGTGTGTTGTGTGTATGTATGTATATGTATTTTATTTATGTATATGTTTATTATAAATATATTTATATATCTATTTAGTTCTATATATTAAATATATATATATGTTTGTTATTATATGTATATGTATATTTTATGTATATATATATTATATATTATATATATATATTATATATATTATATTAGTCATTATACACAACATACATATTATCATACGTATATCTACTACATATTGTCTAACATATACATATATATATATACATATATATACATATATATTTCTATTATTATGTTGATATATAATTAGATATAATATAAGATATTTTACATCTATGACCATAATGTGTTCCAAGTGATCCATAGAAATCTCTCTCACTATTTAGGTAATATGGGAAAACATGTAAACATTTCACTAGATTGTCATGCTCTAGCAACAAAATATTTTTCTTGAAAATCTACACTACTATCGTAATGAAAATGCTTTCATATTGATATAACTGAAAAAGAAAATCATATTTGTCAACTGAAGCACAATTCTTAGGAATAGGGGTGGAGTTGAGCCTTTGGCAACAGTGTAAGAACATTGGCAGCATTGCCATGAATGACTTTAGCGACAGTTTCTAGTGTCGCAAGACAGTTTTTTGTCAAAGGAAATAAGTCCTTATATATGTATGTGTATGTATGTATATGTATGTATGTATGTATGTATATCTATGTATCTTTGTTTATTTATATATTCATGTATTTATTTATTTATTTATTGAAAAAAAGGTAAAGAAATTGTTTGAGAATTTTGACAGATATATTATCACAGAGTACTAAACTGTCTTAATATTTGCTACAAAGATATGTGATTATTGATGTAGATATTGATATCATTACAATGTAATTAACATATGCATATTACATAAAAATTGAAGTAAATGTTTGGAGCCTTCTATATTGTTAACCCAAATGTAGTGTTCACTGTAGTATTTTGTGAAAGGTCTCTACACATGTATTCAACCAATCAAGGAATCAATTAGTAGACCTCTTGACCTCACCTGATTTCACTTTTCCGTGAGTTATAAAATCTTTCCTACTGATGCTGTCAATATCAGTGTTGTTATTATGATCATAGACTTCATAATCATTATGATGTTATTAATGTTATTAGTGTGAGTATAAGATATTTAATAAAATCAAGGAAAAGGATAAACAGGTGAGACAGGTACTAGTAGTACTACTACTCCTTAGTGACCAAGTACTTGTGGAGCCAATTAATAAACTAAACTCACAGTGGGCATGGCATCTAGATACATGCCATCCTCAGTGGCATCAGGCTAATTCTTTACAAGTAGTTCTAGTATTTTAGGAAGAGCTGTTTTGGTTAATAGATTGGAATATTAGTAATTACAGTTGCCAGAAAGTGATATTGGTAAATGTTTCATGTAGAATTCTTTGTAATATGCTTCTATTAAAGAATTACCCTAACTTTCAGAAAATGTCCAGAGAAGCGCCAATGTTGGAAGCCTTGAACCGCATTGATCGCGAAAATCGTTTACTAAATGAGGAGAACAAATCTCTTCATGAGCAAATATGCAAAGGCCGAAAAGAGGTAATTATTTTGATGTCATGTTTGTACTGTCTGCATTCCCCCCTCCCCCCCTTTTTTTCCATTTTCTTCTTTTTATTTTTTTTATATGGCATGTCTAAGAAAATTGTTGAGAGGAAGTAATGATTAGGAAATATATATTATATATATATTTTATATATATATTATTATATATTTTGTATATAATATATATATATAATATATATATTATATATATATATATT
>NC_051401.1:14428661-14436161 GCF_015228065.2 Penaeus monodon
CTCATTTTATAACATAAGTCACATATTCAGACACTCAAATGGTAGACATGGTTATGTTACTGGAAGTTTTTAATAAGTTGACTATTTTTTCCTGTGTCAGGGAATTGGAATCACAAGAGGGTTTGAGAGTTGATGCTGAAGGCTCTGCAGCTGCCGTTGCAAAGAAGATTCAGAATTATGAACTGGAAATAGCCTCGTACAAGTAAGTATAATTTTCATTTGCAATAATTTTAGTACGTTTAAGTTATATTGATATCTTAAGGATTGTTTTGAAACTTTAAAGGAAACAAGGAGAATGGATCATGATTTCCTCCAAACCATATCATCAACAGCTGTAAATATTTTGCTTTATTTTACATTTTTTACATATGTATATGTTTGTTTTTTTTTGTTAATATATCTATATTTCCATGCTGTCAAAAGGAAAGTAAAATCTAAGAGAGGTTATTCAAGATCAGTAGATACTTTCAGCCTCTCTGACTTGTCACCAACCACAGAAAATGTTCCTATGTCAGATGAATTTAAGGTGGAATGTGTGAGAGCCAAAGCTGAACTGAGGCGACAAAAAAGGTGTATAGATACAGTACCTGAAAACTCAGGTGGAACTTCTTCACAGCAACAAGCTGCTCCATCAGCATATAGAGCCTATTTAGCTCATACCTCAAATGAGGAATTCAATTCATCAATGTATTCATCTGCTGCTAGTGTTCACAAATCTCAAATAAGCACTTACACCCATGATTCTGATGAACATGTCCATGAATCAAACACATCAAGTGGGCATTCATATGACTCCACTGCCCTGTCATACACATCTGTTGATACTGCATGTCTTCCAGCTTCATCATTTAGCAGAACTTCAGTTACAACTGAAGTCCATTCAGATAGTCGAGCAAGAGTTTCTCATTCTAACTTCTCTCAGACTGCAAATGTCAACCTTTGTGATTTATCGTCAGTTGTTGTCACTGAAGCACATCCCACCACATTTGTTGTTACATCAGATAGAGGAATCAGAGAAATGCCCATTATGTCTATAAGTGAATCAGAATCTGACTTAAGAGACTCGCCTGCTTCTGATGATGTTAAAAGCAGAGTAGCAGCAATGCGTAGTCTTTATGAAGCAAAGCAACAAGGAAGAGCAATAGCAGAAATGCCCTCTACAATACAGCGGGATTTAAAATCTTCTAAAGGCGTTATGGGAATGAGCTTGAAAAGTGAGGCACCAGTGAGACCAAGGCCCAGGGGGTTCACAAGCATGGATCTCTCCACTCATGACAGTGGTTTTGGCTTCACCCAGGAAAAAAAGTAAATTATTGTCAAACATTGAATGTATAGTAAAATTATTTGAGATCTGTCCTTTGAGAAGCAGTACTGCATAAATTAATTTTGGTATTCCAAGTTATGAAATGAAGAATCAAGTAATTTCTTAAATGGTAAACATAACCATTCAGTACTGTAGTTTTAGATTTTGTATATGCTTAGAAAATCTGCTATTTTGTATCTAGTTACATTGAAGATATACTTATTTTGTATTTGGGTGATTGTGCATATATACATGTATCATGAATCTTTGCTGCTTTATCAAAAATTTGCTTTTAACCCATTGGATCCAGTTGCTTCACGGCAGTCACATGGCCCAAATTATGGGAATTAGGCGTATTTGAGCAGCTGCTCTAAAGGATGCATAGCTTGTAGGCCAGGTGTACACGAACAATCATATGTGGTGACATAACTCTATGCATCCCCTTTCCAATGATTTTTGACATTTTCTAATGTCCATATTTGTCATTTGATTTGCAAAAATAACAATAACTAATATTTTGTTATCTGTGTCAACTTTTTTTCTTCATCTTCTACTACTACTACTACTTCTTCTCCCCCCCCCCCCATGATATTCAATTTTCTGTAATACAACCAGTGCCACCTATCATGGTGGCCAGAAATAGGATGCTGAGCATTGATATGGCATCCTCCCTGAAGCTGGCACTCTTATGGCCATGGCTTATTACATTCCACACGTTTGTCATTGGAAATAATGCAAAAGCCCCTTTCTAAATGCCAAATGAATCTAACCACTTCCACGAGGTTTGTGTACTCGTGGTGAGTCCATCACAACGGCCTTAAGCCAAAATACTCACAACGTAAGATCGTGTCACCCCAGCCCAATGCTACATTTTCAAATGATGGCATGTTATCATCACCCCCAACCCCCTCGAGCCAAATTTTCTCATAACATGGTCACATTATCTGGATTGTAGGGGTTAAAAGGTAAAAAGTATTTCAAAATACATTTTTAGAGTCAGTGTTTTTTGTTCTTGGCAGATGTATTTAAACTTTTACTCAATTAGATTTTTATTTATTTATTTATTTTATTTATTTATTTATTTTATTTTTTTTTTTTTTTCAGTTAAAAATGTAGTTAGTACATGTGAAATAGTATTATTTAGTAATATATTTTGATTTAGAAAACTTTTGTTACGAGTGAAAGGTTAAAAAAATTAAAAAATACTTTTCATGTGCTGTTCATATGGGTTGTATACAATTCATTGTCATTATTTTGCAGAACACAAGTGAATAGTCTGTGTATAGAAATCAGAAAAAAATGTATTTGTCATTTGTCATCCACATAAGGAGTACAAAATACAATATGCCATTATTTTTCAGAACACAACTGGATAGTCTGCGTAAGGAACTCGAGGACCAAGAACAGTCCTACAAGTCTCAGATTGCCAGTCATGAACAAAAGGCTCATGATAATTGGGTAAGTGGTAAAATAGAAAATATAGATGGTTATAATTTCTTTTAGATATTGGAATTCTCTAAAACTTTAATGCACTTTCTCTGAGTTTGCATATGATAATAATTGCACTTGTAATGTAGTAGGGGTAAGACCCTTGATGTTATACTGCAATATTGCTTGAAATAAAATTTGCTCTGAGAATGACTGTGTTATGGCAAGTGAATAATAGAGCTGTCACACCATTACCACAGGTGCAGGCCAGGGCAGCTGAACGGAAACATGAGGAACAAAGGCTGGAGAATAATCAGTTGAAGAGTCGCCTTGCCATGATGCAAAAAGAGAAGGAAGAATCACAGCAGCAGTCCATTGGCATTATAAAGCCTACAGCTAAACGTTAGTAAAATGTCATTGGTAAACTGATATAATTTTACAAGATTCTGGTGAATGGTTTTGGTATGTAAATGATAATTGTAGACTTGTTATAACTTTATATTGGTAATTATGAATTTCATAATATTGTTGTTGCACAGGGTTCTACAAATCTTTTAGTTTATCTAATGCTAATCACGGTAAGTTACCAATTAAAGGAATATAGTTATACATATATGTGTGTGTGTGTGTGGGGGGGGACAATTCAGTACTGTAGATGATTGTATACAGTACATGTGACAGTAACAGTATCTGGTAGCTAAATTCACAATTCCTGACACTAGCCTCTAAATGTAATTAGTTTTAGGTGGCAGACTGTATTACTAATCCCAGAATGTGTGTATTCAGTTACAGTATTGAAAGGTGGAAATAATTCCTTGTATTGTAAGGAAAAGAGTTTATTAGATGGTAGCCTATCTAAGTCAGGTTGGTCCATCTTCCTTGATAACCTGGGTCATTTTAATAATGGCCATATGAGCTGAAGGTCTCAAATTGAATTCCTTACTAATTAGATGAAAGTGATGAAAAATGTTGTCATTCAAGTAACCTAGTGTTACTTCACATAGAACCAAAGTTTCTTTTTCTTTTTCTACTGAATATGAAGAATCATCCCATTCAATTGGACCACCCTGATCTATGCTATCAGTAAAAGTTTATATAATTTGGTATATTTGCATAGCATGTACCAGCAATATCTCTGGTCATTGTAGCAAAGTATATGAAAACAAGTTTTATCTTTTCTCAACAGGTGTAGATGCTAATGGTTCAATGTCATCCCCTGGACCCATTTCGGATGGTATGGTGGATGGGAATCATTCAGGCCCTCCATCTCTCCATCGTGAAGTAGACTCTCCGCCCATTCCTCCTCATCCCTTACATGGTCCACCTCCTATGTTGCCAATGATGTTCCCCCCAGGAGTGCCTCCACCCCATGGCTTGCCACCTGGAGTTCCACCACCCCCACCTGGCCTACCCCATGGCTTGCCTCCTCCATTCCTCCCAGGAGAACCTCCATTTATGGGACCTTTACCTCCTCTCCCAGGGGGCCGTCTCCCACCTGCAGGTGGGATGTCTTCCCCTCCATTCCGTAGATCAGGATCTCCATCATATGAACATCGAAATGATCGTTATTCTCCCCGAAGTGATAGATCACATTTCTCAGATGGGAGGTATTCACCCCCAATATTGCGCCGTAGACCACCTTCTCCCGATTCACACCGGAACCGCTCTCCAGATAGAAGATCTGACCGTACAAGATCCCCTGACATGCGTTCTGACAGAATGAGAAGATCACCAGATTCTCGAGGAGACCGCCGCTCGCCCGACCGTAGATCAGGTAGACGCTCTCCAGACAGACGCTTCGCAAGATCACCTGATGGTTATGTTCGGCATAGATCTCCCCCACGTCATTTTTATGATGACCCTGAATATAATGATGATCCAAGGTTACATTCACATCTAAAAGGTATGCATATGATCTGTAGCTTCTTATTACCAATGGATGGCACTGTTGCTTTGGCCTCTTCTTTTCGTAGAAGATTTACCAGGGTTAACAGTTCCATCTTGATGTTATTCACTCTTAATTTTTTTTACTTTTATTTCCAATTTTTGCATGCTGCAATTCATAGGAAACAAAAAGTTCATGAAGCTGCGCACCTTCTGGCAAAGTGTAGACAAAGGAGCACCATCAATGAGCTTTTCAGACTCTGAAAATTTGGATGATCCTTAATGAGGAAGGTACCACAGTAGTTCAAAATTGTCACTATCAAGAGACAAATGTTTGGTTAACTCTCAGTGCCTATATGATTTAGATTCATAAACCAATATTAGAAACTATATATACACACTCCTCCCTATCTCCCACCACCACCCTCTCACAACATGTATTTTATATTATTATATTATACAGATTCACAATGTAAGTAAAAACAGTAATTTCCTTACTTCTGTAGACAGTAAATGCTCGAGATCTTGCTAAATAAGGCAAAGAAATCTTGGTAAGCTAAAAAGATAATATAAACCATTGATACTGTGATTTGATATATATGATAGGGAAGAAAGATTTGTAGTAATTATTGTAAATAAAAAAATGTATATTCATTTGTATGCTTTTTGGTATATTAATGATAACCAACTTTCAGTATAGTATGTTTGACTCACAAGAAGAGAGAGTAAGATCTCTTTCTCTCTTTCTTTCTTTCTTTCCTTTCTTTCTTTTCTATGTCTTTTTTTCTTTGCAACTGTATTTGACATCTATGATTTTGCAAAATATTTGTAAATTCTTTATGCATAGAGTTAATTGCTGATATCATTCATGATAAAGGGGAGGTTTGTTTTGACTTCATCATGGATAGAAATATTATGATATTCATATACATATCTTTATACAGTAAACTTTAAGTTTCTTTGAATGAATAACAACTTCTACATGTACTTTTTCCCTGACAGGAAAGAAGACCTCCACACCAGTGGGACCCAGTGATCGATGAAGGAAAGAAGATAGCAGCTGATTCATCTGGGTATCCTCAACATTCTCCTTAAATATGGTTGATTTTTTGTTTATTTACTTATTTTTGTGTTTATGGTTTCTATAAATATTTATTTTTAAATTATCTTTGTTTTGCCCTTTTTTTTCTCTCTCTCTCTGTAATGAAACATATTTGTGGTGCTGATGCTAAGTACCCAGACTTGTCCATGTGATACCATGTAACCAAATGAAAATTGTTATTGCCATCATTGTCAGCTTTGAATGCAAAGAGTCATCATCTCAGTAATCATGTGTGCTGCCAGTTAAATGTGTGAAAGATTTGTTACTTGTTGTTTTTTATATTTATGATTGTAAATTGGTTTGCTGACATATATCCCTTAACAATTTATTACAATATTGAGATACATCTGTCTGGAATGTATGTTTCAAAACAAAAGTTATATTGTATATGAGTGAAATATAGTGCTGAAGATGTTTGGATTCTTGACGAAGCTAATGGACTGAATTTGGTTGAGTCACATTCATCAATATTGGTTCAAATACAGTTGTCAGCCAGCCTTATTGGCAAGTCTGTTAGGAAAAGGAAAGCTAGTGATATATGTCTGTATCAGCACCTAGTTTTATTTTAAATAGACATGTGGATGCAGTAATAATTAAGCAAAGTCCATACCTGTTTTATAGTGACTCATATATTGGTTGGACAGATTTCTATGGGAATGTATGCCATCTGAAAGTATTGTTTCATTCTCAAAAATGAGACATTCTTTTTGATGAGAAAATAGACTGTCTAGGATGAAAGTAAGAATGCCATCAAATTGTACATTTGTAATTTTATTCTGTATATTTGTGGAAAGATTTTTTTACTTAAATACAGTCTGTAACCTCTGTGATCATAAGACATTAGATGGTGAAGTAACTAGTATAGAGAGCAGGTAGCAGGTGCTGTCTTATCGTAGGTGCAATTGTCCACTTGTACCATCTACATATAATGGAAATGATTTAATAAACTTGTATTAAAAGGCCTGTGATCGTTTTTCATCCTTTTGTGTCTTAAGTTAGTAAAGTACTGTGACACAGTCCCCAGTAACTTTTCACATTTTCTATGCATTTAATTATATAAATTAGATATGCTAAATATATTAGAAATACATTAGAATTTATTTTTATCAGTATGTTTGTTACATGTGAATTTGTAATATAGTTGTAGCTGCAATGGATATTCAGGAATTTTATGTCTTGAAAAAATTTACATTAGATTTTAACTTACAATCCTGCTTCTACATTTGTCTTTCTATTATGGCTGGTCTGTTATTCTTGAAGGAAAGAAAATGGGAGAATTGACAAATTCCACTTAAATTTTACTGGATAGTTAACAAATATTGTTCACTCTGACTAAAGTATTACTTATATATTTACACTTTAATTAACTAATTTACAGTTGAATATTGAAAGTATAAAGCTTTGTCAAACCTTAGTATATGGATAAGCTTTATTTATCTAAATGTGAATGATCATGCCTTTAAAAAAAAAAATAATAATAGATAATTTTTTTTTTTCTATCCAAGAGCTCAGAAGGACACTTAACTTAATGATGTGCTATTTGTTTACTGTTCTGAGAGTTCATTGTTTAATATAATTTGTCATTGCCATTGCCACAGATATAAAAGTGATCAACAGGGAACTTGTTGAGAATTGATAAAATGATGCTGATATATCATAAAAGTTATACTCTCTTAACTGCAAATTTTGACATCACTTTTTAATCCAAGCCCAAAAATATATTATTATATTGTGGAACTTTAGAAATAATATATTTTCTCAAGCTTTTTTTTTTATTCATTAA
>NC_051401.1:14443661-14447339 GCF_015228065.2 Penaeus monodon
ACTTTCCAATACTGATTACAGCATGTTTCAAGTGGATTTGGATAGAAGGGTTACATTTTGAAAGCCACTGTAGGTGCTCTTGTAAACATTTACCTGAAAAATTACTGAATCTGGGATGTTCTGTAAGATTTTCCATGTCAGAAGATACTGACTCTAACCATCCCCAGGCAATTTCTATTTCATATGCTGTTGACTGTATATGTGTTGATGCCAGTTTGTCCTATAGTCTAAAACCCCACACTGAAGCGGATAGGACTTTAAAGCAAAGGCTGCCTATGGCATAAAATATCAGTGGTAACAGCAACCAGATGGTATTGCAAAAGGTAGAAAAAATTAATTGCATGTAAAAATTATATTTTAAGGAGAATCAAAGGTTTTACTATATTTCACTTGCATTCCCCCTTCTATGCTCGCAGTAGCCGAGTTGCACTTCAGTACCACCTGAATTATTTTCCATCATACTTGTTGTATGTATTATTCTTTGTAACATTAACCTTCTGGTTTATAAGACTTAGCTAGATAGAAAGGTAGAAAAAATCAATTCCAGATGAAAAGTCATAGGTTTTACTATATCTTAAGAAGAATCATAGGTATTACAATATTTTACTTGCATTCCCCCTTCTATTCTCACTGTAGCCTAGTTGCACTTCAGTATCACCTGAATTAATTTCCATCATATTTATTATATTCAAGTAGTGAGATTCACCATAGCTACAATTAATATATTTTAATTTGCTTATCTCATATTATTTAATGTTTTATTACTGCATAATGTGGGTGTTAACATACTATCAACTTATAAAATCTTATTTTATGTTGAATATTTAATATTCAATATATTTTATACATATACAAATTTCAAATGTTACATATTTTTATTATAGATAATACAGTCAATAGTTGGATGATTACAGTCATTTAATAGTAATTTAGTATAGATTTCTAATCTCTTCTGCAGGCATGTTTTCCAACCAAAAGATTTGGCATGTGATAAAAGAAATGTCCAATGTTCCTTTTCATTCTAAGTATTGATGTCTAAGCCTGATCCTCTTTTTTCAGGGATCTGGCCAGGAAGTGCTAACAAAAGTTGTTGAAGTCGTTCCAACAGATATGATCAACATACCTTCCTATGCTCGCTGGTTTGTTCGTTTGGCTGGCGTCTCCGGTGCATCTGCTGTTGCCCTTGGGGCTTATGGTGCTCATGGTGAGATATTCAAGCAGTTTCTAATTATTTTTAACTTTTGCTTGTGATATCTTTTATGATTAATTCAGTTTTACATCATGAACTGTCTGTTATTGAAGATTTTTTTTCTTTTCTTTTCTACCCCCCCCTTCCCCATTTTTTCCACTATAAAGACAATCATCATAGACCATGTATGTTATTCGAATTATTGTTGTTCAGGAAAAGGAGACTACAACCTCATATCAAAATTAAATGTTTGTTATTTCTTTTTTTAAGTCATTGACAGAGTATATTGATATTCAGATTTTATAGAATCTTATCACCATGTTGATGGGGAGTGCTCAGTTTTATAAGGGATCATTTTGATGATGTGTAAAATGGAAAGGAGAAAAGTAAAGGAAGAAATAGTCAATAAGGCCTCCTTTATTTGTTTATTTATTTATTTTTGTGTGTGTGTGTGTGTTTGTTTATTTGTTTGTTTGTTTGTTTGTTTGTGTTTGTTTGTGTAAAAAATATTTTGCTTATGTGGTGGGTTGTGTGTAAATATATATATATATATATATATATATATATATATATATATATATATATATATATATATATATATATATATATATATATATATATATATATATATATATATTTATATAATTTTTTCATCTTTATTTCTCACTTGCCCCTCCCCCCCCCAAAAAAAAAAAAAATAAAAATAAAAATAAAATGTATATCAGTTTTTCCTATATCTCCAGTGTTTTATCGTCGAGAATATCCAGAGGAGTTGAAACAAGTATATGAGACAGCCAACAGATACCATTTCTTGCACACACTGGCCTTGCTTGGAGTCCCTCTCTGCAGAAGACCGAGAGTGGTAGGTATATAACCATAGCAGACATGTCTTACCAGCATTGCTTCCTTGGTTAGTTTGATAAACCTCATTAAATAGTTCATCAATTAAATTACATGGAAGTATGTAAGTAATATATATATATATATTTTTTTTTTAATGAATTTTTACATTTTACATCACAAAATCTCTCAATATCTTCCAACAGGCTGGGAGTTTGATTGTGGCTGGCACAGCAATCTTCTGTGGAACGTGCTATTACTATGCACTGACAGGATCAAAGAATGTTCGGCAGTATACTCCATATGGAGGAATGTTACTGATTATTGGATGGTTGGCCATGATCCTTTAGCTATCAGATTATCAAAACATTTGGAATGTATAATAAAGGAGGGCAGGGATTGAGGTGTGATGACATATGCATTTTCTGACTTAATTTTCTATTCATGTATATTTTTGCTGACACAGTTAGCTTATATCCTTTGCTTTGTTTTTCTTCAGTATGAGAGTGATATGGTATGGTTTATAAGTCCCTTTTCATTGTAATTCAATTTGAAAGAAAATGTAATAACTGACAGGTAAACAAGGTACTTCCATTTGTTTAAAAAATTGTGCTAGTAGAGATCAATATTGCTTTTAAATTTGTGTTAAACAAATGTTATATTTATTTGAAATCACTTAAAGTGAGTGGAAAGAGACATTTTTCAGTTAGTTATTTCTAATATCCAAAGTTATATTTCATATTAATTGTAGTATATATATAATAAAATATACAAAACCATATTCAATTTTAGGTACCCTCTGTCTGTTTACATGTGAATGTGTGGTGTGAGTGTAGGTGAGAGTGAGAGTGAGTGAGGGACTGAGACTGAGAGAGAGAGAGAGAGAGAATGTGTGTATGTGTGTGTTTCAAATATTAAGAAATGTTGTCTTCTGTGATGAAAAAAAAAAGGTAATAGTAAAGATGAAAAATATTGGATTGAATTGAGGTTGTAGAAGACCATGATGGAATTTTTATTTAATCTTTTTATTGTGTGGTCAACAGGCATGTGAACTAAATACTCGGGCCTTGAGCAAGGAATTAAGACTGCCAGGTAGTGCTTGACTACTCACACTTATTCCAGTGTCTCTGAGGGTTGGCTACTGACCTGGGTAGGTGCTCTGGAGTGGAGTGAGCTGACAACAGGTATCAAGGGGGAAGTCGTGTCCTGAGTCGTGATCAAAGGAGAGTCAGGGGTCATGGCACTGGAAAAAATGTCATAGGGTATGGCAAGTCATTAAACAGGCATAACCTCACCTCATTCCCACCCTCATTTCCTGCAGCTGCTCTCCCACGCCATTTTTAATGACTTGCCATATTCAGTATGTAAGAGGTTGTAGAGCCTTCAGTACAATAGATGTGACTAGTTGGCCAGTGATAGTGGTTACACGGCTCTTTATTTAAGCAGTCATACAATACAGTTAGGGAACACACAAGACGTTGTCTTAGGGTAAGAGCTGAGCACGGTGTCGCGTGTCTGGCCAGCCAGCCCTGGGGGGCTGGAGGCTTGTGGTGATCTTGTCAGGATGACTTCTAGGAGCAAACCGAAGAGTGGGTTATCCTCAGGCACAAGCAATGAGCATCCACCAGAAACGTGGTCTGGGAGACACA
>NC_051401.1:14447439-14463128 GCF_015228065.2 Penaeus monodon
ATTTTCAAAAAAAAATTACAAAAACTCCCACTCTTAAAAAAAAAATTCACATTACCTAGGGGAGGATCTTTTTTTAAGTCTAGTAGTTATGAAACTCCATTTTACATTAATTACATTTAAATTTTAATGTTTCACAACTATATTAAAGTGTTTGTAAAACAGGAAGGCTTCTAAATCATTCATTTTATACTAATGAAACCTATTTCCAAGGCATACCCAGTGGTGGATATTCAATACTTGTTAAACATTTTTCATTTACACCGACCACAAAATCTAATCTATATGTAATACGTCTTGACAACAGAGTTTTGCACCTGTAACAAATGTTCTGGTAACTAATAATTCTTTGCTGAAATGTCTGATATTTACATGTTAGTGCTATGTATTATATTCATAAGGTCGTGTCCATTTTAGATTAGCTAAGCCTTCAGTATCCCCCTCATTATTTTCTATTAAATTGGCAATAAGCCACTTAGTTTGCCTACCAATTCACACATTTGTAAATTGCAGATACATTTTTGTTAGACAGGCCTACATAAGTTCACTACACACGGCACTGGCAATGCTCCAAATTCCAGCAATTGGGGCAGACCTTCAATGTGATAATTAGGGTCAGGGCACTCTGTCTGATTATTCATCAAACATGGCCAGAGGTTAGTGTTTAGCATGAGTATCTAAAAACATGGAGACAATAAATTATAAAATGTTAATTTTAAATAAAAGCTGCATCAACTATTGTCAAAGTACTGTAATACTGTACAAGAGCACTGCAGTCTATCATTCATAAATATATTACCTTAATTTGCAAGAATTCTACATGTTCAGACATTAAATTTCTAATTATTCAGGGTTGTTAGGTAAACTCACCAAATAATGATTTCCTGCACCATGCCATTGTTTTAACAAATAAATGTGTTAGACAGTCATATAGCACTATGGTAAGTATTGTGGTGGTAGGGAATTTAAAAGTTCTTTATTAGAACAAAATGTTTTATATCTCAATGGTCTTGTGGCTAAGATAGTATGATAGTGAAAGTAGTAGAAAGAGGGGGAGTAAATGGGGTAGGATAGGGATTGATAGAAGGGCAAGGGTTAAGGACCAAGGGTGGTTAGATCAAATGGAGGATATTTATACATCTGACAAAGGAGAACAGGCTGTTAATTGAAAAGGTGGGGGATTCTTTGAGGATGTTTGACAGTTTGGGGGGTTGGAGAAGTAACACAATGTGGAGCATAGAGGTGGGTTGCAATGTGACATGGGGTATTAATGAGTGAGTCAGGTGTGACCTATTTGTTGATGGGAAGAATATTTTCCTAGTATCTGTTCTAGTGGTATGGGTCCAACCAAGGGGATATGGAAGGTTTTATGGTGCACTAGCTTTCACATACAGTCAGCCAATTGAGCTGAAAATTTTGTACAGCAAACACACATTTACTGCAATACATGCTTCTGACTGTAATATACTTTATTTTTAAGGGAAAACCTAAAAGATAATTATTTAATGATAACTTTAAAAAATAAATAATAACAATAACAATATTAACATAAAGCCTACTTTTGAGGGTCTCTATCTCCTCAATGCCCACAGTCAGGACCAAACAAATCGACAACTTGGTTTCAGACTCCATCACATATGACATGGGTACTTAGGTTAGACATCATCCTGTATCAGTGGGTTAAGAATTTCCATAATTAATTTTTGGACTTTTTCTATGTACTAGTGAATAATTTCACTCATTACTACACATACTACTGAATAATTTCACACATTATTACATAAACATAACTTAAGCTGCCAGTTATTATTATTATTTATTTATTTTATTTTTTAATTTTTTTGTTACAAAGCACCAAGAGGGTCAACTTATCCCATTTCAGACGGGTCATGTGTACTGGTGTCATAACAAACTGCTTCGTCCATGGGGTACCCCTATATGTGCGGCAATGCGCCACAGCAAGTGGAGCAGGATGTTCAGCTTGATGTAGTGGACTTCCGCACCCAGTGTCTGGCCATTGCCAGAAATCACCAGAGTTTATCATGCTCAGGGATTTCTGTCCTCTGCTCAAGTAATTTAACAGTCTTTTCTTCTCCCCCTTTCCTTCTCCTCTCCAACCCTGCTCCTGTCCACTCCCTAAGATGTGTGAGCCATGTAGAAAGGATAAATGGCTGACTTTAGGGAGCCATGGGCCTGGTATTCATGTTTTGTTGTCTACCTTTTACCCCTCATGGAGGCCCTGAGGAGTGAACACATACTCCAGGTTTACCCATTCCCTGATCCCTGGCTTTCCTTTGATCACGACTTTCAACGCTGCTGCTACTACTACCCCCTCCTCAATACCTGCTGTCAGCTCAATTCATTCCAAGTCACCCACCTCTTAATACTTGACTTCCTTCATGTGATTCCTAGTTTTGATCCCCAGGTTTTTCACTTCTTATTTCTCTGATGCCCATTCATAATGACTCTTTGATCTAATTGCCCTTATCCCCTATTTCCTCTTTTGCTGATCCCTGCCTTACACAATGAACTTTCAAGGGGATTCCTTTTGATAACTAGTTTCCCTTCCTCAAATGCATACTTATCCTCAATTTGTTCTAATTCCTCTTAATCTCCCCCTTTCCCCCTTTTGCTAGTTCCTACCTTAACTCATTTACTCTCCCTCTCTAACATCACCACTCTTTTCCCCTTTTCAATACATACCATCCTAATATACAGTACAACTTTTGATATGTAGCACATTTAATCATCACTACCCCCTGTACCCTTTTTGCTACTACACCTTCCTATCATGATAAATAATCTTTGATGCCTAACACATTTATTTGTTTTGTAACCATTAACCATTCAACTGATTATTTTGAAGTCACCACAAAATCATTTGCAAAAGTATATATTACAAAATTTCCATAAGGCAATAACCTAATGAATCAAATATATGAACATATTCTTAATTCTACAAAGCTGAAGAGGGGTGTACCATATTTAACTGTGATATCTACTATAAAAATACATTTGGAGAAAACAAGATTATAAATTAAGTGATAGTTTTGTAAGATAAGTAATGATAACTACTGTATAAATCATTAAAGTATTATAGTACTTACTTTTGTACTGTGAGCACTAAAATTTTTGAAAGAAATCATTTACCATTTAACAAGATAAAAGTCAGAAATTTAAGAGCTAATGTAAAACAATATAATATAATAATATAATGACAATAATATAACAATAATAATATAGCAGAAGTTAAAGGAAATAGAAAAATATATGACTGCTTTGTGAACTGTCAAATTTAACATTATAAGACTATGAGAAAGTAGAAGGCAAAGCATAACATTATTTGAATGAGTAGATATGGAAAAAAAGTTAAAAGTAACAAAAATACAAGTACATATAGCATTTAAAATTATATTAAATATATATTTTCAATAATCTCAGCTAAATGCATCAATAAGGTTCAGTAAATTATTTTAAGCCATTTGCATTACTAAGCACAGATAATTAGCACATTTTATAATTAAATAAAATTATTTTATTCTCAATTTTCCCATACACCTAACATGAAAAATAACTAAAACCACAGTATTATGACTTATTACACTAATAAACAGTCCTAATTCATCATTTATCATTTATGGGAACTGATAAGTATAAGTATAGAATTCCTGAATCAATGTCCACATTAAAACCATATTTACAAATCACATTTTAAGTACACATTACAAAATCGAGCAGATTTTTTTCAGTGCAATAATAAAATCCATTTTAGAATATTATATACCACAGTTATATTTTGGAAAAAATTATGAAAGGTACATTTATATCATACTTTTGTAAAGAATAATCCACATATTTAAGATTTTTCCTATAACCTCTTTGGTAGTATGTACAGTAACAGCAAATTTCAGCAGTATCAAATATTAAAAATAAAATAGAATTATTTAAAGCTGTAGTTAATCTTGGTACCTATGAAAAGTATGGAAACACAAGTGTATACACATTACTAAACATGCAAATACACATTTAAATGACAAAGCAAGTGCTTGTGCAAGGTTCCACCACCTGAAATCTTTTTAAAATAACTTTCAGCCCTTCATCTTTCATCCTCTCTGAATTAAATCAGTAAGCTAGTTATCACAAATTTCTCCTCTCAATGAATGCATAACTTGCTTGCTCAACAAGCATAAATACATTCAGTATCACGTACTATAAAACAATTGGTTTGGACTGCTTCTTGTCCATTTCCTGAAGGGTCACTGGGCTCCTTAAAAAGGTATGCCTAGGGGAAAGATTATGTTTACTTACAGATACTTACACATACAGACATGAGCATGCGGATGGATTTGAATTTATATTATTATATCACTTCTATTATAGAATAAACTGGTCCTTTATACTTCTCCCTACATATAGCAAACTAGTATTATTCAGAGAATATGTTTCATTACTGAGGTCAATAGTTTAAAGTTTGAGAATATCCTTTACAATGTACCACATATATGTTGCTTTACATCTTTAACAGATTCACTGATCAACAATTCTTGTTCGCAAGTAGTCCAGATCTCTCGAGTTCCTTTAGCTAAAATGGCAGTCCTTGGTACCCTGAATGCATTTCCTTCTAGTTGCAGAGTTCTAAAAGTAATTATATTTTTTCTGACTTATTTTCTTTATCTTTTAATTACTTTAAAGAAATTGTAATATCTGCAACCCCTGTTATAATAAAACTCATTTTAAAAAATTACTCAACTTGCAAGTAATTTTAGCTACTTAAACTACAGAATTATAATGTTACAATAAAAGGAAGCCATACTATAATCATTCCACAACAAACCTTAGCTGTGTCATGTTTCCAAGCAGAGGTGGGACAAAATCTATGTTGTTGTTGTGGAGGTCCAGAGTTGAAATTCGTTTCAACTTTGAGAGACCTTCAACATAAATAGAAGAAATTTTTTGTTGTCCCCAGCAAATAAAATTTCAAGCTGTGCCATTTCATAGACACAGCTGGCACTGTTCAAATCTGAAATAAATATTGATAATTTCTTTTATCTGTCCTAATACTGAAGACCTACTTTAATCTATTTCACAATACTTATAACCATGCTGGCAATATTTTCTTATTACTTAATGAGTGGATAAAGTAGTAAGTTTTCAATTCTCAAACAGGTAAACAATGAACTTGTACCAAATTTGCAGAAATTTTTGATTTCACGTAGATACAGGCATTGTGCAAGATCTGTGGGTAAATCAGTAAGTTGGTTTCCTTGTACATCTAAGAACTGTAACCGCTGAATGTCCCAAAGAATGCTGGGATTGATGTTAGCTTATTCATGCCCAGCATAACTTCTGATACATGACGTGATAACATCTCCAGTCTGGAAAAAAAAAAAAATAATAAAAAATAATAATAATAATAATTCAATGATCAATAATAATAATAATAATAAATAATGATAATAATAATCATCATAACAATGATAATAATAACAATTACAATAATACCGACTGTAATTTAGAAAGTAACTTCATCAAAAACAAGCTCAGTGACTTTTTGAAAGGCATTACTTGATCCCTGAGTAAATGCTTCTTTTTTTAATAAATCTATTATCATATCAACTTTGATATAGTTTCACTACTATTACTATCATCTTAGTAGTGACAGTATTTGTATAACTTCTTATCCCATCAGTATTTAGTAGTAGTAGAAGTGGTATAGTAATAGTAGTAGTAGTAGTAGTAGTAGTAGTAGTAGTAGTAGCAGTATTTTGTGGTAGCTGTAGTAGTAGTAGTAGTAGTAGTAGAAATATAGCAGTAATAAAAATAATAGTAATATGTAAAAGCATTTAGCAGAAGTAGAAATAGTATTTAATAGTAGTTGTAGTAGTGGTGGGTGGTAGTAATAAGTATAAGTAGGACTAAGTAGTAAGTAGAAGTAAGTTGACTAAGTAGTAGTATTAACAGTAGAAGTTAGTAATAATAATAATAGTTAATAGTAGTAAGTAGTAGTACCAGAAGCTGCAACAGTATAGTAGTGTAAGTAATAGGTGCAGTAGTAGTAAATAGTAAGTATTAGCAGTAGTAGTTTTAGTAGTAAGTAATAGTAGCCAGTAGTAATTATTAGCAATAGTAGCAGTAGTAGTAAGAAGCAGCAGTGGAAGTAGTGAGTAGCATAGTATAGTAGTAGTGGTAGTGGTGATGGTGTGGTAGCAGTAGTAGTAGTAGCAATGGTACTATTAGTATTAATAGTAGTACTAGTAGTAGCAGTAGAAGTGGAAGCAGTATTATTTTTGCAGAAGTATTTAGTAGTAGTAGTGATGGTGGATTTAACTAGCAGTAGTAAGTAGGAATAAGTAATAAGAAGTATAGTAATAAGTTGTAAATAAGTATAGTACCCATAGTAACAACAGTAGTAATTAGTTGTAGTTGTAGTAATCGTCCATAGTAGTAAAAGTAGTTGTGGTAGTAGTAACAGTAATACTTTTAGCATTAGCTGCAGTAGAAGCATTAGTAAAAGTAGTAACAGAAGTAGCATGATTAGTAGCAATAGTAGTTATAATTGGAGTAGTAGTGGTAGTATTTGTAACAGTAGTAGTAGTAATACTAGTAGTCAGTAATATTAATAACAGATGTATAGTAGTAGAAGCAGAAGTGGAAGTAGAAGTAGCAGTAGTATTGTGTAGAAGTATTTAGTAAAAGTAGTAGTGGTCGTGATGTAAGTAGCAGCAGTAAGTAGAAATAAGTGGTAAGTAGTAGTAGTAGTAGTAGTAACAACAGCAGTATTAGTAGTAGCTATAATAGTAGTAGTAGTAGTAGTAGTAGTAATAGTAGTAGTAGATGTAGAAGTAGTAGTAGAAGTAGTAGTAGTAGTAGCAGAGGTTGTAGTAGTAAGCAGTAGTAGTATTATCAGTAGTGGTTGTAGTAGTAAGTAGTAGTAGTAGTAGTAATAATAGTTGTAGTGGTGGTGGTGGTGGTGGTAGTTTTGGTGGAGGTGGTGGAGGGGATGGTGGTGGACGTGGGGTGCAGGTGGAGGAGGAGGAAGAGGTGGAAGAGGTGGAGGAGGTGGTGTTGGTGGTGATAGAGGAGGTGGTGGTGGTGGTATTTTGGTGGAGGTGGTGGAGGTGCAGGTGGAGGAGGTGGTGGAGGTAGAAGAGGTGGTGGAGGTGGTGGTAGCAGTTGTAGTAGTAGCAGCAAAATAATAATTAATAGTATCACTGATAGTAATAGTAGTTTAACTAGAAAAGTAAAATGTTAATTATTTTTTTCTGACACTTTTCTTTATCTTACACTTAAACAAAATATACAATATAAAAATTACTAAATAGTCACAGAATATGGTGAACTTCCTTTTTCATTTCCAATTAACCAACAAACTTACTTTTCTGGAACCTGAGACAGGATATTTTTACTGAGATCAACTGTTCTCACTCCTGCTTCTGCTGCATTTTCAATCAGTTTATCTGGAATTTCTGCAGTTTTTTCATTGTATGCCATTGTCTGAGTAGTCCTCATCTGGTACTTGTCTGGAATTGCTTTTTCTCCCATTATCAGGTTTGTGTCAACAGGTGTATTTTCAAAACCTGATAAAAATAAGAAAATATGCTTTTATTTAGACTGTTGATACCATAGTTACTGTCTACACAAATTAAATAATTAATAAGATTTTAGCAAGGCTTTATATATTTCTTGCTTTATAAAATATATAATGTCTATCTTAACTAAAATCTTTTTAAGATCTATCAAAAAATATATAATACATGTTGATTTCCACTGACACGGACATGCTCTGGATAAAACTACACACAAAACATGATCTTAACATGATAATGTCTATATTATCAACAATATTTGCTTTGGTAACATAATCTCTTACCAGGGAATGTATTGACAGGAGCTGAGACTCTTGAGCGTAAGTACTTCAAGAGCTGCATTGTTCCACGTTGGATAATATCACGTCGAATCAGTCTCATGGGATTACCATCCAATGGCATGGACTTTAAATGGGGAAGAAGGCCAATATGGTAGGGAAGGCTACAGAGAGAAAGAGAAAAAAAAAAAAAAAAGAATTCCAGTAATGACTAAACTGAAATGAAGATGAAATATTTTGGACACCGAATTTCTACTATTTGATGTTTAAAATATTTTCTTTAATATCACTTAGTAGTTAAAACTGAATTACCAAGTTCCCAGTTCATTGGTATATTATCTAAGCAGTTAGAAACTTCATTTTAAACTCCATATATATTTGGTACTCTAAAATGACAGTCTAAACTGCAAATGAAGTCTCACCTACATACCCTGTATTACTTTATTTTTGTTGAACTTGATACTGTCATTAAACTTAACCCAATATTAAAAGCCCTACTTACGTAGACCAGGTTGTTATTAGTAATATCAAGCCGCTCAAGCCCCTGAAGCAATGTTATCTGATCAGGTAAATCATCGATCTGATTGTCTCGTAGGTCTAACACACTTATCCCAGTCAAATGATTTAGCTGTTCTGCCTCTATCTCCTGTAAATGGAAAGTACATTAATATTACAAAATCTTTTTATCTATATATTATAAATGTTATTACCTGATTACATATAAAATATATATGCAATCCACTATAAAATATCAAAAATAAAAAAATACACCAAATTCCTTATTCATGCTCAACCATATTACTGTAGCAACAGATGTGTAGTCAATAGCTAACCTTAATGAAATTGAAACCAAGATGCAGCTCCTTTAATGATGCACAGTTATGTAAAGGAGGGAGAATTTGGATCGAGTTGTAGCGGAGGTAGAGTTGCTCTAATTTCTGCAAGTTACCAATGGAATCTGGAAGGCTTTTCAGCTCATTCTGGTTTAGATCAAGTTGATTCAGACCTAAGAGAAAATGATGATTTTTAAAAATCTGTCATTTACCAGGAATGCACATATAAATGAAAAATAAGTTATCCCACACAAGAAATACAAAATACACAACAAATAATCATAAGCCTTACTTATTACATCATCTTATATCTTAAATGTTTTCAGATAATTAACATAAAAGACTTTTATGAAGCAAGAGGGAGGATACATATTATCACACAATCATGATAATGGTAATGATATATATTTCCTCAAATGACTCAATACACAAAACTAAAAAGTAACCATTACTGATAACAATATCAACAAAAACCCACAAACAGCACCTGTAGCACAATCACAGCATGAAAAAGGACTTCTCATTAAGTTCACAAGAGAAGAAACACTGATACATACAGGATATACCTCTTAACATGTAAAAATTGAGGTTACTAACCAAAACAATCTCCAATTTCATATGGAAGCTCTTGTAACTTATTATTTGAGGCATTAAACTTTGAGAGACGCTGCATGTATCCTATACTTGAAGGTAGCTCTGTCAGAACATTGTGTGAAACATCCTGCAAAAAAATCAGTTAAAAAATATTATCTAAACTTTCTGAGGCTTGAGTGGTATAGCTCGGATCTTTATGTGCCTAATCTAGGTCATGTAGGTTCAAATACTTTCCAGGAAGTCATGTATGCATAAAACATGTAAATCTGAGAGTAAATCATACACTCAAAACCCTTGAAAACAGGTTAAGATAATTACCAAATATTCCAACACTGTGAGATTTCCCAGGTCATTGGAGAGAGATGACAACTGGTTGTGATCCAGCTGCAGCGACCTTAAATCTGATATAAGGAAAAGTCCAGCTGGCAATTCTTCAAGACGATTGTGGCTTAGGTTCAAGCGATGAAGGCAGGTCAGTTCACCAATAGTTGAAGGGAGGGAGGTCAAACAATTGTCTGACAACTGGAAATAAGCAAATGATGCCTAATAATTATTAAATCTTAAATATGTCCTTGCAATGTTTCATCTAAGTTATTGCCAACTCAAAAGTCCGAATGATATAGACTGGTCTTGATGAAATGCATACAAGATTACAGAAAAATTGCAAGGGCAAATACATAAATGAATTTAAAACAGTAGAAAGATTCCAAGTCCTTTGGATATATAAATGGGTACTAGAGAGGAAGACAAAAAATAGAAACAGGCAATATAACAATCAGTACCAGCTGCATGAAAGTCCATAACATCAAAGAAAATAAGAGAAAAAAAGAAAAAAAATCAGTTTTTTATATTATAAGTATCCAGCATATAACATATAAATAAACATACAGTACCCCCTTTACCTATACAACCTATGGTGAGGCAAAACCTGAATTTTGGATGGCAATAGAGCTTTATGTTCTTCCATTTTACATAGCTATGGGATTTTATGGCTCTGACAGTACTTGTTTTTGAACTGCAGCCCTTCAAAGTTGTTCTTAATCCTCAATTTTCTAATCTTTTAATGTAATACAGTAATCAACTTGTTTAGAATCCCAACTTCTAAATTTCAGCTTAAGTGAACCACCTTAAAATTAACACCAAAACAGTTGCCAAACTGTTCCCATAATTTCCTCTTACCACATTTATTTCCTCTTACCATATGCTTAAACCTAAATTTGCTTATGCACAAACTCACATCAAGAACTTGGAGAGACATGAGGTTGCTTATCTTGGGAGATATAGATGAGAGACAATTAGAGGAGAGATACAGACGGGTGAGATCTGTTTGTTCCCACCAGCGATCATCATCAGTATTATCCATGCTCATACCCATCATCATCTTCTTGGCTTCATCAGCATCCATCTCATGAATGTGATACACTTTATCAGGCACTGAAAAAAGACAAAAAAAAAAAAAATAACACTGAAATCACACAAAATAAGGAATTCAAAGAAGTAAACTAGCTAGACTCAACAATTATAGAACAATTCTTCATTAAACCAAAAATAACAATAACACTATCTTGAGTATTATCATTCTTCTGTTCAAAATAAAGGAATCACAAACTCATACCTTCATGCATTCCTCTGTTGGAAAGATTGAGCTGCCCTGATCTTCTAGCCATTTTGATGATCTGTGGATGTAACACTTCTGACTTTGCTTCATCAAACACAGAACCAACATTGGCAAAACCTTGCATCATAGGACGTCCACCACGTACACGTATCCTTGCGCGCACGGATCCGTAGGCTCTTGAGGTTGGCTTGCGAGGAGGGTTTAACTTTGGGGTTTTGGTACTGTTATAAAAGGAACAGTAGGGTTAACTTTAAAAGTCAGCAAAAGAAAGACTGGGGAAAGGGGGCAGTTAGAACAAGAAAAAGGAGGAAGAGGACTGGTTATGATGATGAAATTGAAGATGGGGTAATGGATAGGAAAACATGAAGGAGGAGAAAGAAAAGGATACATGGTGGGGCAAGGAGAGGAGGAAACAGTAAGGGAAGGGGAAGGAGAGAGGAGAAAAGAGGAGTACGAATAAGACAACTGACTAGCCCTAACCTGCCAAGACCTGGCACTTACTCTAAGTAGGCTCTCTCTAGAGCTTTGATGGCTCTGGTGATATGAAATACAACCTCTCACTGAGCATTCAGTCTCACACAAAGAACTCTCCATTTCCCATCTTCATATTAACACAACCAGGACCTGGCAGGGAAAGTAGAAAGGACAGGGAGAAGAGAGAAAAGGGAAGAGGGATGGGCAAGGAGGGAGTGGACAAGAGAGAAGAGTAAATAAATAAAAAAAATAAATAAATTAATTAAAAAAAAATAAAAAAAAAAATAAAAAAAAAAAGGTGAGAAGGAGGTGAAGGAAAGAAGAAAAGAAGAAGAAGAAGAAGAAGAAGAAGAAGAAGAAGAAGAAGAAGAAGAAGAAGAAGAAGAAGAAGAAGAAGAAGAAGAAGAAGAAGAAGAAGAAAAAGAAGAAGAAGAGAAGAAGAAGAGAAAGAAAGGGAGGAGGAGGAGGAAGAGAAGGAGGAGGAGAAGGAAGAAAATGTCCCAGAGAAAGAAAAGAAGAAAAAGACAAATAATGCTATGAAGATAATCATCAACTCTCTGGCTTCATAACTTTTAAGAACCCCCCCAAAAATGTTTTAAATCTTACGTATTAAATTCAATAATAATAACATTTATAAAAATAACACAAATAATCTGATAAACCTACCCATCCTCATCAACTGTATCCGAGTCTTTTCTGCTCGACCCTGAAGATCCTGATCCCCTGCTCATCCTGGAGGCTGCTGTTGCGGTCCTGGACCCGCCACGAGAAACTCCACGAGAGCCTCTGCTTCTTGGGGGACCTAAGGGTTTATTTGTCTTTGGGGGATCTGCCATGAAGGAATAGAAAATGAGAGAGAGAAAGGAAAAAAATAATAATCATACCTTATACCCACTTTTCTCTTTAAATATTTTTCAAAAGTATTAACAGAAAATAACATAGTAATTAACCAATATCAGGACACTGAACAATGAAACAAAATTTCTGTACCCATTCCCAGTTCTGATGGACTAGCACTCAGAGGTGGAAAGCTTGACCTTATTGGAGCAAGATGCCTTGTTGGTGAAGGATGTGGCAAGCGACCAACCAGACCAGAGCCCCTTGTGATTGGTGTTGGTAACCTGGGGAGAGCAATGCAATCAACAATAAGGATTTTCAAGTGTACACTCTCATTTCTCCTTTTCTCTTTTGGGTGACAAAAAATAAACCACATGCAAATGTCTATTTCCTTTTTAGTTACATTTTTGTATTTTCATAGAAATGATGGAGGCAGTTATATCAATAAGGGTATAAAATTAAAATGAAACTATATTTCAAACACAGATTTTCTACTCTTACATGCCATTTTTCTCAAGAACTATTACAATCTATTTAAGTTATATATTGACTGATAAAGTATGGTGATGCAGCAATTAAAATGTTGCATTTCATATAATGAATTTGCTACACAGTGCAAGTGGTAATGATAGCATCTATTAAGTCTTCTCTGTTATGCTTGAATAAGTGACATGCTAGTTGCTTTGATGTAAAAGAATTGTAAACTGGTATCTGAAATATTACACCGATAAAGGACTGTGTTCTACTTTTTCTAGTACTTTGCAAGAACATTCAGACTTCCTTCACCTTTTCTACAAAGTCTATAATTTCATTTAAATCCATATTATTCACCATATCATAAAATTTCTGAAAATTATTTATCTTGCTTACAAGGAAAGGCTATATAAACATGATAGTTTTCCAGTAGCTAAGATGAAGGAATGCCAAAGGGGTTATGTTGTCTTGAAGACTACTCACTGAATCACTTTTGATTCACTTGAATACCATGTATCTGAGGGCAGATCTTCACCAAAGAAGCTAATATGTTGATAGTTGTTTGTGGTCAACCATTTTCTTCATGAATAAAAAGTTTTATTCTATACACTATTGTTCATATCTTCATTTTATTTTCTTGGTTTAGATGACCCGGTTCAGCACTAGTCAGTTCAGGAGAGAAATGAAACAAATGAAGGTTGACAAATCACACTGCAACCCTATATTCTTTACTTGGGAGACATTTCTTTCTAGACATCTTTGTTTTAGGATCATGAAAGATAAGCAACTAAAACAGTTACTATTGTGACAGCATTTGAAAGTTTTCTTACTTCTGTGCTTAGTTCTGAAGAAGGCACATTCTGTATCTGTCCCCATAGCAGACCTATTAAGCAATAATAAGCATTTTAAGCTTTAGATGCCAGTTCATGTTAGAGAACATTTGTTTGTACATTTACATATCTTGAGAGCATGTTTCCCTTTGAAAGCACTCATTGAGTGTTGTGGCTTGCTCTCTCGTGCTTGAAGGAGCAGGACAACTGACAAGGACACAGCTAGGGTATAATGGTTAGTCTAGTCTTATCCAGGACAAATAGGGAGTGTGGGGAAGAGGTCCCTGGTTGACCAGAATATATGTATACTGCCTACTGTTGCCATCAATGCACTGGCAATGAAAAAGCTAGCAAACATAATGGCTACAAGGATTTTTCTTGACAATCCAAATTCCCAGTTCTGGAAGGTATGAGGGTGCAGGGCTTTAATCTTATTTACAACTCAGACTCCTATCATTAAATACAGGACATATTCAAAATGTACATGACACACAAATATACAATTTTCTTATATTACAATAAGTAATATCTTATTTAATTTTCTTGAAATATCTCATGTCTAAGGTAAGTACATGATATTTACAAACGTTTTTGAGGACATAAAGAAATTCGAGATAATTTCTTTTCTGTAACAGAAGAAACTGGTGCAGCAAAGAAATTCATGAAAAGGCAGCAACCAAATTAAATAATCAATCAATCAAAGATGGATACATAATAACAGAAAATCAGAAAAAAACAACAATACCAATTTTATAAAAAAAAAATAATAATAATAATAATAATAACACACAAAAGCAACCACAGCATTCATAAACACACAAAACTCTTGGTCAAAGAGTGCAACTTCTCACAAAACATCATGTGCAGTTTAACACAATATGGAAGTAATTCAGGTTACGCCATATCATTAACCTAATATAGGAACACAAAATCAAATAAAAGAACAAGAGGTTAGTTTAAACAAATTTATTTCAATCCCCTCATCAAGTAACAGAATCAGGGATACATATCTATATTTAGGACAGCACACAAGTTTTCTATCTTCTATATATATACATATACTATTTCTTATCAAACTACATACTTGCTCTTTGGTACTGGAATGCGACTACCTGGGGCTGGCAAGGTGATTTACTTGTGCCTCCCAAACTGCTTTTATCTTCCTCATTCCACATTACTGATCACCATACTAATCTCTGAAAGCATTACATGGTCAGATAAAATTTATAAATTTGGCAATTCTGCCTTATTAGTAATCACTGCATTTCATGTATAACGTTAATGAACTGTTGAATACATAAATTTACATACCATATCTACAATGCATGAACAAACATCCACAAATAACCTTGCATAAATTAATGTCCATAAGCAGTCACCTACATACCTGTCTACATAGACATCCACATCAACATTTACCTCAATATATCAAAACCTAAATCCACAGTATAACAAAAGGACTACTACAATATTATGACTTTATAGTGATAAACTCGAGGGGGAGGAAGTTTATGAAATAACCAATATCTGCATAAAAAAGAAGGAAAAAAAATAATACCCACACAATTAAATTTATTACAGAAATTATGAATGGAGTTTGCAAAAGGCTACATTGCAATAGCAAATATCTTAATCAGAATACCTAATTGCATCAAGGTTTATCTATTTGTGTGTTGGGGTGATAACAAAAAGAGAACTAGAATTTAAACTGGTCTGCTGTAAATATTCATGTTGAAGAGTGAAAGATAATTGATATACATAACAAAAAATGTAATTATATTATAGTCTGTGTCAAAACAAAACCACACTTTGTCATGAATAAAAAGTGACTAAACATTGTTGGACGGGTCTGGGGAACATTCAGAATTTTCACGGAACATTCTCAACAATGGTTGCATTCAGGTGGGAAATATCTTTTTGTATATATACACACCATAAACTTTTACACACACACACACACACACACACACACACACACACACACACACACAAACACAACACACACACACACACACACACAACACACACACACACACACACACAACACAAACACACACACAAACATATATAATATATATATATATTATATATATATATATATATATATATATAAATTTTAATATATATATATATATATATATATATAATATAAATTATAAATAATATAT
>NC_051401.1:14483228-14488228 GCF_015228065.2 Penaeus monodon
GCTGACAAACGCCTCCTCGCCCCCCTTGGTTTCTCGTCGCTCTCATTCGCTTTGTGTTCAGTTCGTTTCTCTCTCTCTCTCTTCTATCTATCTATCTCTCTCTCTGTCTGTCTGTCTCTGTCTCTCTCTCTCTGCCTCTCTTTCTCTTTCTTTCTTTTGCCTTTTCACGCTGTCTTGATTTTCTTGATTTTCTCTTGTCATTTCTCTTCTTCCTGTCGAGTTGGGCGAATCATGTTCGATTACATTACTCTTGCTGTAAAAACAGATTATTTCTTCAATAACCTGAATTTGTTTGATAGGCTTATAAATTATGAGCGTGATCATATATGTTACGGTAAATGTTGACACCTAACATTACAAACTGAACATTTCCCGAGGCAATTCGATCTCTTACGGTGAATGGCAAAGGAATAAATAAACTAGTTGCTCTTTCTCTTCTCTTTTTGTTTTGCCTTTTCTTGCTGTCTTGATCCCCTTGCTCTTTATTGTCTCTTCTCGCTGTGTCCCCTTTTCTTTCTTTTCTTTTTTTATACTTAACCTCATACACCTTTTTCACTTTCTTCGTCTCGCTTTTCGTCTCTTACGAAAAGTTTCTGGTGTAAAGATTAAGATGGATTTTCTTTAAGATGTTTCAAATTAAAACATTTACGCTTGTAGTTTCTGCTAAAAAATCGTGTGTTTAGATAATTTTTTTTTTGTATGTTGCCGAAATGGGCAAATTCTGTTCGGTTACGTTGCCCTTGTGGTAAGAACTGATTACTTATCAATAACTTGAACTTCGAGGATAAAATTATGAAACGTGCATGCACATACGTTTTACGGTAAATGTTGACACCTAACATTACAAGTTTTAAAAATTCCTAACGTTTACATAAGAAAGAGAGAATTCCATCCCCTATGGTGAATGGCAAAGGAATAAACAAACCAATGAGAAGCTCCCGTATTCAGACCCTTCTATCCTAGCATTGCCGCAAAACAAACTACAGTGGACAAGCACGACGTCGACTTTCCACCAAAAGGGCGCCAAGGTGGTCCCACGGCCTCTCTCCGACGCACTCACCTCTCCCGTCGCTGTTTACTTGTTCCACAACTCAGCAAATTTGGTTATAACGAACGTGACTTTAGGGCGCATGTCGGGATCTGAGGGGAGGTAGAGGCGTGCGTATATTAGCTTGGCGTCGACAGATGGAGACCCAGGTGAAGGTGGTCAGACCGCGGTGAAGAATGTTGACATAAGCCGCCGAAAGAGGAGGCGGCGAAGGCAAGGCGCGAACCAGCACCGGCGACGAAACCTTTTTCAGAGGGAAGGATTTTTCTTTCGATATGATGAAATTTCACAGTGAACTTTTCCAGCGTGGAGATTCAACACGGCAATATCACTTGGCACCAGAATATCTAGCAGGAAAGTGGTTTGGGCTTATATTGTCACTCTAAGAACATCCCAGAGCTATAGGTGTGTCGACACTGAGGCTCGCACTATAATAACAACTAATACATCCACTCCCCATGCTGCAAGGGGAGTGGATGTAGGAGGGAATGTAGGCCTCGGATGTATGGAGGCTTTGGCTTACTCTTTGGCTTAACTTACTGCGTCCGATATATTCAAATTAGAGCTTTTGGTATTTAGATTTACACAGCGTAACGTATATGCAGGCATTCAGTTTCATACATGGAAGCTTACACTTGAAGTACATTTAGTTGACATTCTAATTACATCTTACACATTCAAATGCTTTACCTATGTGTTTAGACGCACACGCACACATGCATTCAAACTACTTTGAAATTATATGCCTATGTATTCAAATTCATCTATGCATTCAAATCATTTTCAGAGTATAATTTTATGCATTCAGATTTTATTAAAATGATATACAAACGTTTACAATTCAACTGCAATATATTCAGATCAGTAGTCGTAAGTATTCAAACCACATTTGAATGACATTATACCTATGCATTCAGGCTAACCATGAATTACGTTCCTATTCACTCAAAGTATACTCACTCCACATTCAAGCTATATTCATTACCACCTGTAAATCTTAATAATTGAGATCACACTTCTTAGCTTTCATTATCCGCTTCGCAGCGCGGGCAACAGTGTGAATACACGCCCCTACAAAAGCGAAGAAAAAGTAAATTATTGTATTCCTATCTAACAGACATAAATTTACATAAAGAGACATGCAGGTACTAGCGAAGGGCTGCACCCATGATCTGGCGGTTAACCAATTTGCAATGTATAGGAGTTCTGTGGCGCTGTGGTAAGTATACGGGCTGCTCTCACTGCCGAGACGGAAACTCTGCCCGCAGCATTTGCATTTAGACAAGAAATCTGAGTTTGGGGAGATCAGGGCTCGTTGTCAGCCTCGCCGGGGAGAGTAAATAAGAATTTCCCCGCAGGAGACAATGGCACGGCCGTCTAGTTTGCAGGCTGCGGCTCATGGCTAACAAAAGAAAAGTGGCTAACTGTGTTGAAAGTTATTTTCACATGGAGTATACCAATACAGAAAATTTATTGTGAATTCTGTATCAAATGGAAATTAGAACGATGGCAAGTTACTAACATTATGACTCTTGACAAGCAACAGAGCAGAATAGTCTAAGAAATGCAAGGGTGTTATTTCCACCGGGCACTTAGGCTCCTACCGGCAAGACAAGCGACGATTGTATCTTATAATTTGCATCCTACGCAAACTCAAGAGACTGCACTTGTCCGACGATATTGTATGTTGCACGTCCTATGAATATAACCAGCCACGCAAGTCGGCCAAGACCTGGCATGTCAGATGCCGGCGAGGCGATAGAGAGAGCGCGCAGGTCATCTGCCGCGCCGTCTGCGTAAATACACCTAATTAGCGTGCCCGGGTGCCACTTTGGGGCTCTCGTCATCCGCATTTTGACGTGGACCTTCTTAAACCACGTGTTCTCTGGACGATGATAAGCATATGTCGCCACTAGAGGATCATTAATCAACCGAAAACAATGCCAAACTAAAATCGAACGACGATTAAGCAATTAAAGCCTGTTCGAGCGGCGCCACACGACCAGCTTCTCCGCCTTCCGCCGTCAAGAGCGCGCGCGCGCCGGCGTCCCGCTCTCCTCCGCCCGCGGAGATGATTGACACGGAATGATCGCTCCCACCATTCGCTTACTCTTATCTCGGAAAGCAATCTTTACGACGCAGCGCAGCCGGGCGGCCAGTGAGGTACTAAACAATGGGAATTATCACTTCACATTTCTCATCCATCTTTTTTTTAGGGAAAGTTAGCATGTTCACGTCGTCATATATATTTTCCATTGCGGTTATTCTGGGATGTATATTAGTAAGCATTATGCATATAGCTATTTTTTAATAAAAAAATACATGTGATTCATTGAGTTTATTCATGTAATAATTTAGTGGCATTTTCAATATGCTCAGTAGTTTACGTTTATGAAAACTAGAATCTTTTGGTAAATTTGAACTTCTTTATACAGCCTATTTAAACTTCGCGTCTGTGGTAGGCAGGGGCCCAAGGGGCGCAAAAAGGCAGGGGAAGGTTTCTACGCCTTTTTTTGACGAAAAAGAAAAGAAATGAGCCTAGAGGCTTCCGAGACTTAACTTGATTGGAATTTAATATCAGGTGATAACGGCGGGAGTCAATGTGACCATCGCGGGCTATCAGCCATCTCATCCGGAATAAAATAGATTGTCGCTCCTCAACCAACGCGTCGCTTTTCTTAGCAGCGCGGAAGTCCAGCCGCCAACAAAACCGGGATTTTCACCGCTGTAATACGATTGTACAAGGGTCATAATCGAAAGCGCCAATCGCCTGTCCGCTTAACAAGAGATATTGGCCCAGCGGTCGCTTAGTTATCGATACAATCAAAAGAGGTCTCTGAGGCTCCGTAAAACTGGTTTTTAGTCGCCAACCGTTGGTGCAGGAGAGGAGGAGGAGGGGGGAAGAGGAGGAGGAAGAGGGGGGAAGGAAGATGAGGGTGGGGAGGTAGATGGGGAGGAGGGGGAAGAAGAAGAGGAGAAGGAGGGGGGAGGGGAAGAGGAGGATGGGGGAGAGGGAGGAGGGGAGGAGATGGAGGATGAGGAGGGGGAGATGGAGGAGGAGGAGAGGAAGGGGAGGAAAAGAAGAAGAAGAAGAAGAGGGATGTCTGACAGCAAATCCACCTTACTTGCTTAATAAATGTACTCTAATTCTTACCCATCAGCATCTCGGCAAACACAACTCGCGTCAGCCGGTTGTGCATTGCTGTAGATCTGTCAACGTCACTGCGATTTCTGGTCGTGGGGCTGGCGACGACCTCCTCCCTCCGGCTCCTGCAGGTTGACCACGACGGCTCCTGGTCGCGTCAGCAGCATTCCGACAACCCCACAAGTCAAGATTAATTGACATATCACTCTCGGTGTCGTGTGTGTAGGACTCAAGGAAATAAGTGCCCGCGAGGGAAATGGCGCTGCCGTGTGGTGAAGACCGGGGCGGGGAAAAAGTTTTTTTTTTTTGTTCTAAGTTTTGTAATTTTTACTAATATGATCCGTTGCTATATGAAGATATTTTAAAAAATTTTTTTCTTTCTATAAAAACCCTTTTTTTATCCTCCTTTCCCCTTTCGTGTCAACGAGGTTACTATTATTCCACTTTGCCCCGCCCTGATTCTTCTCCTGAAATAAGGGGCCTGCGTTCAGGGGGGACTTTTGCTCCCTCTTTTGGGGAAAGGGTTACAGGCGCGCGTTCGAGTCACGTCAATGTAGCTTGGTAATGTTTTTCCAATTTAAAAAACACATCGTCATCAACCCGGAAATAAGAGGAAAATTTTTAGAAAATTTCCTTTTTAAGAACATCCTGAAGGATTTATGTACATTAAAGCTTGTTACTTTTCTGTGACATTTATTTAAGAAAGAAACTGGAGCTGACTCGATCATCACAAAATTATTTCATCGTAATATGGTACCTACTCCATTCCATTGTATTAGTTACCTAGTGGTATACGTATATGTGAGT
>NC_051401.1:14493228-14495728 GCF_015228065.2 Penaeus monodon
ATCCACTTGCACAAAGTCTGCTCCCTGCACGTCACCCAGGTTCGCGACGCTTCCAGGCAGCGGCCGGACCCCCCGCTGATATGCAGGACCACCACACGACGCTCGACCACAGTCACCTGACACCACACCAATGCTCTCTTTGCTCATCTTTCTTCGTCTGGTTTGCGTCCACTTGGGGGATATTCATCAAATTAGGGCTAGGGCTGTGAAGATTCCTAGATTTTCTTTGTTTTCATTCACCACTTATATTAATTTTGTGGATGGAAAAAAATTATGATTCCTTTTAGTAATTTTCTTTTCTTTGTTTGTTTTGCTGTTGATGTAATGTCACGTGCCTGTTGTCATTCACTGTGTTGTGACGTAAGGTTGTCGCTTGCTCCACGCTTGAAGTAGCCTCAGTGTACCATTATTGAACACATTTATCTCCCTTCACAATAGCCTCTGCTTGCGAAGTGTTGGGTGGACAGCACCAACAACCTTGGCCGTGCGACTACAGTAAGGTCTTCTCTCAACACGTGGAATTGGGCTTCCTTTACAGAACATTTTAGGAATATGGTTTCCATAGTGAACAATCTGGGAACAAGGTTTCCATATTGAAAATTTGACTATTTCTTTACTTTTCTCTCGATTATCTGAATATCTCTTTCTGCACGTTCCCTTCCCTTACTGACACCACAACTCGGTCACAACACATTATGCAGTAAAACACTTAAGAGCTATTTTAATGTTCAAGAGCTGGTTTGGCACAACATAAAAATCATATTATGCAGGAGTGATTTTTTTTACACATACAGAAATATGCAAATATACATCAGTCTTAAAAATAAACTGTACAGTGGCAAAAATAAAGATATACGTCTCGTGGACAGACAGTTAAAAGTTACAAATTTTAGCAGCTGGAGAACGAAATCTGAAGTCATTTCCTGCGGTGAGACGAGAGACAAAACACCGAAAGGGTAAACAATGCAAATACCCCATTGTTGAGAGTTCCCAAATATGACAGATTCTCAAACAAACCAAGCTAAATAAAAAGCCGTAAAAAAGGGATGTGTGTCACTGACGAATTGTGGAGAAACGGTGATTAATTTTGTGGGTTTCAAACTCCTAATTGGCAAGATTAAATGACAGAAATTCGCCATTGATCAAGTTGAGGAATCTCACGCAAGCTTCAGATTTCAGCCTCCAGTGTCTATTTCAGTGAGGGGTCAGTTTGTTGACTAACATATATCATTGATAAGAGCTCAATTAATCACTAATTTGAACATCAAGGACATTAATTTTAAAATAAATTTCTAAGTTACAACATTATTTAAACTTGCTCTACATTAGAGAAATCCATACTCTAATTGATTGCATTTAATCTGAGGTATAAGTGAAATTACGATGATGGCCACATTATTCGTCCTGTTCAGTTATTCTCGAATGCATTCCTAGCCAGTCATAACTCGCACCAATCGCATTTTGTGCCATTGGTTTCCGCCGCACAATTGAGGAACATTGTGCTGCCCTTGTGGTCGACCCCGCCATCCACCGCATTCCGATCCACGTCCAATGTCAACAACGACTCGTAAAAGTTATTCAGTTTTGTAAATGAAACTGTTAGCAGATGACACTCACTGTTGAAAACTAATCCTCTAGTAATTAGGTTTTCAGTAAAGCTAATGACTTTTGTAAATGTTAATCTAGCGTATTAAGTGGGTGAGTTGTGTGATTTCGCTAAGTCACTTTGGTTGGCTATCGTCTGATGGAGGCTGTAGTCATACCAGATAACGTCGTCAAGATGTATTTGCATACTAAATATATATATTTATACAGACTATGTGAGGCAGTTCGATTAACAGCTTCTTCCACCACCAGGGAATAAACTACAGAAAAAAGAATTCTACAAAAACATTTTATTGAAAAAATTTCGTCCCTCTCGATGCTAAAAGTGTGATGATGAGACACGTAAATATATCTGTATTTTAAGTCTCCTATTCTTCCATTTTTATTCTCCTTCTGTCCTCGAAAGTTGTGATTTCCCTGCTTCAGCCACTCACCCACTCCACACTGACCTCACACTTGGGTTAATACTCCATTTCTCCTGGGACGAAGCCATGCCCCCTTTGTCAAGACTGGCATGACACGGAGCTTCCGATGCCGGTGGGCGAAGGGCGACGTTCGACCGAAGACACATTCACACACGGGGTCACGCAAACGGCCGAGAGATATGTCCATTCTTCATTCTGTTTGCTTCTACATCGGCGTAAAAGTGTTTACAAACACACACACACACACGCGCGCACCTACCTCTTATATACAAGCAACTTCGCCACCCAAACCAGCTACGAAGTATGCAACACTCGACTCCAGAGCCCACACTCTACGAGACCGACGCGCAGCCACGACTTCCTCTCACCCACGTCCCGTTTCCTCAGCCTTCTAAGGGTCAAGTGACGAGCCGAACACCCGGGGAACTATGGACAAACTAGACCGACAGAGGGAGCAGCCAAGAAATCGC
>NC_051401.1:14513228-14515728 GCF_015228065.2 Penaeus monodon
AATTCCAAGACGTGGCGACGTTCTCGGGAGGGGCGGAATCCACTCGGGCGAAATAAGGGGCCACATTTTAATCTTCGAAATTCCAGGCATCATATTCAGTCGGATAAACAGATAACTTGTATCGCGATTCTCAGTTGTGGCCGGGGCTCAGCGCAGGCAATGTGCGTGTCTCCGGTTGCTCTACATTTTAAACAAGATAGAGCAAATGTTCAAGAAGGTCTTTGCATGCCAGTTAACCGCTCGATAATCGTCGCTGCGGTTAGCGCCCCTTCCCCTTCCCCGCCCGCCCGTAGCTCCCCTTCCACGCCCCGCTCCCGCCCACAACTCCCCTTCCCGCCCCTCGTCTACCCGCAACTCCCCTTCCTCGCCCCATCCCATGCCCGCAACGCACATGCCATGCACACAGCCTCACCGCCGCAGCTGGGGCTATTAGCGCACTGTAAGAGCGCAGCCGGGTCCTCCCTCAGTGCAATTACGAAGGAATGATGGCCGAACGAGGCCCAACAACCGTCAAACTTGACAAGACTAATTACCCTGCGCCTGTGCATGAATTAGTTATTTTGACGCATAACATGTAATTAGGACTCCCGTTGCTGTCGCAGGCCGCGGCACAATTACGGGACTCGGGATTCACGTAAAATGACCCGAAGGTAATGCGGAAATAAGGGCTAAAGGTTCTCCGATATCGAGACGGTGAGAGGCGGGTCGTGAGACGCTCCGTGATGGGCGATCGGGAGGGAGGGGGTCGATCGATCGACTGATAAAGCTCGACAGATAATTATGCTTGAAGACAGATAACGGACCGTGGTAGGTATAGATAGATAGATAGATAGAGGGAGGGAGTGAGAGAGAGATTGAGAGAGAGAGAGAGAGAGAGAGAGAGAGAGAGAGAGAGAGAGAGAGAGAGAGAGAAGAGAGAGAGAGAGAGAGAGAGAGAGAGAGAGAGAGAGAGAGAGAGAGAGAGAGAGAGAGAGAGAGAGATAAGCGTGCGAGGGGGGAGTAGGCTCCGGAGTTCCTGGGGATTAACACAAACAACTCCAATAAAAGTTTAATTGTCACTTACGAGGCAGTTGAGTATTCCCCTGATGATTTCCTTTCTAAATGCAAATTGGCAGTGATACATGATGGAGCTGAGGGGCGCCATCTTAGCCATCCCCCCCTTCTCTCTCTCTCTCTCTCTCTCTCTCTCTCTCTCTCTCTCTCTCTCTCTCTCTCTCTCTCTTCTCTCTCTCCTTTGTTTTTTCTCTCTCCATTTTATTTCCCCTCCTTTCTCTCTCATACCCTTTTCCTTCACTCTCTCCACACATTCTCTTTCTTGATTTCCTCTCTTTGCCCTTCTCCCTTTTATCCTTTCATCTGCTTCTCACTTCCCGTGTGCCACATCTCTTTTTATACATCGTCTCCTTTATTGCCCTTTCTTCATTTCGTGCTATTCACCGCCATTCTCATTCCTCCCCTTCTATGTTATTCACAGTTTTCCTCTAGCAGATTCCCCTCCAGCATAAATCTATTCTTTTCTTTCCTTCTCTCTCTTTTATTGCACTTTATCTGCGTGTGCCACTGCGTTCCATAAAAGCGTTACCTACAGCATGTGACTTTTCACATCAACAATACGGATAATGTGGTTTTGAAATGAACAATTCAGAAACTTTTTTTTTCCATTATAAAAATACATCATATACATCCAACTGTGCGAAATAAATGCATTTTAATTTTCTGAATATTGGGCGGATGGGGAATAAATATTGCGAGTCTAAAAACACCAGGGAACTGATTTATTAAGTGGTATAAATTCCTGTGACAAAAAGTACACTGCCCTTTGATGCTCTCCACATTTACTCTCTTGCCTCTCGCTCTCTCTTCCGTACGTACATGTGTACAGGCAAACACACACGCACGCACGCATGCACGCACGCACACGAGCACGCACGCACGCGCACGCACGCACGCACCACACACACACACACACACACACACACACACACACACACACACACACACACACGCACGCACGCACGCCGCGCGCGCACTCGCACTCACACTCGCACTCTTTCTTTCTCTCTTACGAACACACACAAACTTTCACGTTTTTAGAATGAAATGCGGTATGCAACACCCGCAGACTCTTCTTTATTGCAACCTGCGCATAGATTTGAATACATAATTGGATGTGCCGTAATTGGAGAGCTTATATGTGAAACAGACCCCAAAATTTTTACTTGCGTCAGCTGTTGCGAATGCTAGCAGATGTGAAAATAATGAAGCACACCTGCAAATAAAACATAACAATTATAATGAGACATGCTCTTAAAAAAAAGAAAAAAAAAGTTGTTGGCTCGATCTGCCATCTTTAAAAAGCGACGTCAACCGCATCTCTGTGCCTCGTACATGAGATGAGGTCGCCATGGCAACAGTTTTAGTTTCGCAACATGTAATGAAATTATATGAATAGAAAAAAAACGAGATTTCCCCGTCCATCGACGGGGTAGGGACGCTTATT
>NC_051401.1:14523228-14525728 GCF_015228065.2 Penaeus monodon
GGGAGGGGGAATGGTGAAGGTGTTTTGAAGCCTATGCTGAAAGGTCAGTTAGGCGGCTCCTGTATGGGCTTAGGACAGTTTTATCGGGAAAGCTTCCATTATCATCACGTCATGACTGAAATCATTATCATCATCGGCGTCTTCACAACTGATCATATAAACGAGCTTCTTTATAATTAAAACCACTGGGAAAGACACCCTAAGTATTCCTACGTACGGTATTTGGTGAACAGCCATTAAAATAATAAAATAAAATAAATATACCCATCCTTGGCGCAACTATTGATTAGTCTGCATAGGCCTAACACCCAAGCTCAATGAATTACAAAGTTTTGACTGCATTTCTGAGAGCGGGGGGACAAAACTTTCCAAATACAGAAACAAAGAAAAACAAATTTAAACAGTCGGGGAAAGTAAAGTTAAATGTGCTATCTGACTGGAAATACACCAACCGCAGCGCCTAAGCCTATATCTGAAATCAGAAACTACTCCCCCCCCCCAAAAAAAAAAAAAAAAAAAAAAAAACAGGAGGAGGATCTTCCGACGTAAACTATCCATAGCAGAAAAAATACCTTCCAAATACAGACGCACACACCGCCGAGAGCGACTGAACCGAAGGACGCGGACATCTTTAACGATAGAACTTCACGGGTTTTCCGAAGTTTTCACACGGGTTCCCTTACTTTCTCCCCCCCCCCTCCCCCTGCACCCTCCCTCCCCCTCCACTACCACACCCCATCCTCACTCCCTCCCCCTGTCCTTACCCCCTCCCCTCCCCCCTCCCCCAACCTAACCCCTCCCCTACCCACCCCTACCCCTACGGACCAGCTTCTCGCCCGGAGCCAAACAACGAACCTTGACATCTAATGAATACCCAATGAGATCTTAATTTTGAGGGGGGGGGGAGGTTTTTCATTCTTTTTTTGATGTCAACTGACTTGGAAAACATCTTCGTTAATGAGTCCAGCAACCTCAGAGTGTGCTGGTGGTGAAGGAAAGGGAGGCCGAGGGCGAGACGAGGGAGAAGGTGGAGAGGAGGAAGAGGAGGAGGAAGAGGAGGAAGAGGAGGACGAGGAGGAGGAATAAAAAAGGTACATAAAATAAAGGATGATTGGGGAAGGGAAAGGGCAGAAGGAGAAGATGGAAGATGGAAGAGATAGAGGAGGGGAGAAAGAGAACAAGGAAATAAACAGGAAGGGGAGAAGGAAGAGGATCCAGAAATTAAAAGTCAAAGCGACGTAGCAGACAGAGACTTTTACCATAGCAGATCTACACTAAATACACAATAACAATACATGTGCAACTGGTCTTCCGGAATGTGTTGCTATTCTCATAAAACAAAGGATATTTTTAAAAATATATTTAACTTAGTCTGATTTACATATATAACTATCATTCTCTTTAAAATTTATAACCTGAGGATCACTACAGCATCTCCTTATTTCCTTAGCAAGCGTCTCGGTTAATCTTACTAGTTTTTTTTTTCAGTAATATGTCTGTTTTTTTTTCAATAATATCTCTTTAGGTCTGTTTATCTGTCTGCCCATTTCTTTTGTCTATCGCATTCTTTTCCGTCAATTTGTCCGTCTCCCTTGACTTCGACCTTTCCCCTCCTTCGCCCCAGTCCATTCACCTCTACTTCCACCCATCGACTTATTCCCCTCTCTCTCTCTCTCTCTCTTTCCCCTTCTTCTGTCTCCTTCGTCTGCCTCTATCCTCCTCTTAACCCCGCTCCCTATTCAACTGGCGGCGGGACGGCAGGTGCAAATTATGGCCTCAACTGATACTTTTATGACCCCAAATATCGTACGCGGCTTGTCGATACTGGAGACGCAAGTATGGTAATAATGGTATATTTATGCCACGGGATCGGCTCCGCGCTGGAACTCTTCTGCGGTTCAATCGAGCGATGATACGAAAGAGGAAGGAGAGGGGGCGACGAGGAGAGAAGGAGAAAACAGAGGAAGAAGAAGTAGAATCAGGAGAGAGTGCAAAACCGTGATGAAGAAGGGGGAGAAAATGGCGAAAGACGATATTGTCGGTATTTCATCTTTGTGATGATTTTTTTATTCAACGCTGCAGCCAAACCCAACCAATATATTGCTATTAACGATAAACATGACAAAACAATTCCTCCGTGTGACGTCATGGTTACACGATCCAAAGCAAAGTGCTGAACCGTCCTCACGCTCCGCTGTAAAGTGCAATGTTTGTTATTCTGGCCGGTAGATGTCACACTAAAACTCTACATCATCTTGTAACCAAATAAACCAACACTTCTGTACTGCCAGGTCCAATGAGCTTCAAACTGAGGGAAGGGGAGGGAGAGAGAGAGAGAAGAGAGAGAGAGAGAGAGAGAGAGAGAGAGAGAGAGAGAGAGAGAGAGAGAGAGAGAGAGAGAGAGAGAGAGAGAGAGAGAGAGAGGGGAGGTCAGAAAAGAGAAAGAGAGAGAGAGAGAGGAGAGAGAGAGAGAGAGAGAGAGAGGAGAGAGAGAGAGAGA
>NC_051401.1:14535728-14545728 GCF_015228065.2 Penaeus monodon
TAATTCCCTCTTTAGCTTCCTTATCTTAATAAATATATCAATTGCTGTTCCTCCGCATCATATGTCGCAGCTTTCGCTAGGCAGACACATGTAAAGCTCCAGCGCACCATCAACAAGGGTTATCTATGACCTCTAACACTTCATTTACAAGTGCTTATGTATCCAGTTTTAATAATCAAGAAAAAATCCTGGTTCATGAACAGTGCCCCAAAACTCCGTAGGTCTGAAACAGACAAATAGACAGACTGGGAGAATCAGGGTTGCAGCACTTCTATTCCCTGCACCATAACCTTTCCTTAATAAAACAATAAACAAGTTAATTGCTATACTACTCATTAAACACTGAAAAGTCACTGCATGTGCCCGTCCATTCACCTATGCGGTTCATTGTCAAACACAAACAAAACATGGCAATACAAAGAGCATCCAATTTGTACACATCATGTGCATGAATGAAGGGTGAATGATGCTACAGCCCCAAAAGTATGAATGGAACGCTTGTACTAACGCGTGTAGAGTTCAACTAACCCCATGTATTTTCTAAGCATTTCTAAAAATTACTGAATGAACAGGAAGTCAAAAGTACTGAAGAGTTGAAATACCTTCTTATGCAAGTGTGTTCAAGAATCACACAAGTAACAGCCTATTTATGAGGAATCACACAGCACAACGAGGGAAGTAACGCTAAATAAACGGAAGAGCGTGCAGCGGAGTAATGTAAAGAGCTCTCGGGGCTGATAGAGAAATCCTCATCCCCCCTCCCCCCCAATGAATCTACGACACCACGACGCGGCACTGGCTGGTCGTTCCTCTCCCTGCCAACGACCCCTCCGAGAATCTACGAGCCAGCGGAATCCCAAGCAATCCAGCCGGCCTTCGCTCCTGTCACTGTTGGTTCGCAGGGCACGGAGGACGAGACGAGCGTGGAGACACTGCTGGTTCCAAGGGGGGATTTTCTGTTTCTTTAGGTGATCGCAAGAGGTCAACGAGAATCAAATAACGACAGGGTGATGGATGAAACTATGCTACTGACCAAAGGGAGAGAGAACAAAAGGAGAGGAAGAGCGAGGAGCGAGGGGAGAAAAGAAAAAGGAGAGGAGAGAGCGAGGAGATAGGAGAAGGGAGAGGGAGCGAGCAGGGATAGAGAAGAATAAAAAAAGAAGTAACATTTCCACAGCACAATAACAAATCCCAAAGCAACACACGGCGAGGAAAGAAGCAGAGGCGTATCAGCGAATCTCATCAGCGCAGAAAAAGAGAAAAGCCAAGACTAACAGACCGTGGGTGACGACAAATCAAGCGTAATGGCAACACAGGGACAGACAGACACAAACACCCTGTCAACCTCGTTTCCTCAAAAGCCATCCATTAGGAACAACACGATCATCTACAACGCTGGTAATAACTCATCAGCAACTAGGTCGTTCTGTCCCACCAGTAGCTCTAACTCCTATTATTAGTTGGCGCTCATCAACTTTAGTTATAAGGTCAAACTCCCACTCCCTTGCACGGATCCGCTCCTAATGCCTAGTTCCAAAACTCTTCGTGTTCATCGGCCAAACTACCAACGAAAAGCGACCACTCCTGTTCCAAACTCCCTCACCAACCCACTATAAACTGCCCCCCCTTACAAACTGCTTGGCCCAACTACATGCAACTCACCTTTGCAAGCTTTCCGGTGCGTGATGGGCTTGGTGGAGTCCCTGTAGAATCCCTCCTTGCAGTAGTGGCAGTGTCGCCCCGCCGTGTTGTGTCTGCACTTGAGACAGACGCCGCCACTAACTCGCCCCGACAGCTTGTACAACTCCATGTTGAACCTGCATCGCCGAGCGTGCAAGTTGCAATCGCATGCTGCAATGGAGGGAGAGAGAAAAAAAACATTAGAATTTTGCGGTGTCAATCATGTTGGTTTGTATTTGTTGACGTTGCAACAGAACAGATGATTTTTACTTGGCAAAGGAAAATAATATTTCTTTTGGAAGTAACGGAAAAGTGAATTTACGCGGACGCCGCTGGAATTTCTGGCGGGCGAAAAATGATTGTCCGTCGATTGAAATTCGTGTCTTCTTATATATTTTATTGTACACATCATGCTCGCTTGTAAACATCACACGGACAAACAGTTTTCATGAATATTAAAGTACAAACATTGGTGAATGCCCTTATACAAATATTGGCTAATGTTAAAATAAAATGTATGCATCTCTACAAACACGCAAACACACTCGGATAATTAAGTTGAACCGCACACGCGCGCACACACACACACACCACACACATACACACACACACACACACACACACACACACACACACACACACACATATATATATATATATATATATATATATATATATATATATATATATATATATATACCTAAAAACTTATATACATACATATACACATATACGTATATACACACATACATATATAGGAAGACATACAAACTTTCGTCTGTTTGTGTCTATGCATTGTACAGTATGTACCTGGAAATGTAAATACTAACATATCCATGACAGTAACAACAAACTTCAGCTCCCATCAGCATACAAATGACAGCAATTAGGAAAGAAACCCATATACCTTACCCTAGCCCCTCCCCCTCTCTCCCAAATGCTACGGCCACACTCACCCCCCCCCCCCCTCAGCGCTGCAACCCGATCTCGCGAGCAATCCCCGGGCGATAAGCAAGCACTATGGCCCCTTTCCCCTCCTCCCTCTCGCTCCATGCCCCCCCCCCTGCCCCCGCCCCTTCATCCCATTCAAGAATTTCGCACAGCACCTCCTCCCCCCCTCCTCCCTCCCTGGCGTCTCCCGGCCCCCCATGCGCAGCCGCGGAGACCGAGCATGTTTAATAATGGTCGACAATTAAAGCTTCCTTATTTGGCCATAACCGGCGTGTTAGACTCGGAGGCTCACCCACGCGCCGGGCTCCATCCACACGCCGTCTTGCCTACGCCCATCCACACCTGTTGGGCGGAGGGGGGCGGGCGGGCGGGCGGGAGGAGAGGGTTATCTCCTCGGTGCATGTCAGGGAAAGAAAGAAGGTGGTGGGCGGAGGGAAGTGAGGGAAGCTGGATGGAAGGATAGATGGGTGAGGGCGTGTGTGTGTGTGTACATATATACACAAACATATATATATATATATATATATATATATATATATATATATATATATATATATATATATATATACATATATATATACATATATATAACATATATATACATATATATATATATATATAATATATATAGATATATATTATATACATATTATAGATATATACATAAGTGTGTGTGTGTGTGTGTGTGTGTGTGTGTGTGTGTGTGTGTGTGTGTGTGTGTGTGTGTGTGTGATGAGTGAGTGGAGATGAGTGAGTGAGTGAGTGAGTGAGAGAGTGAGTGAGTGAGAGAGTGAGTGAGTGAGAGAGTGAGTGAGTGAGTGAGTGAGTGAGTGAGTGAGTGAGTGAGTGAGTGAGTGAGTGAGAGAGAGACGCGAAGGAAATGGGAGAGGGAGCAAGGTGATGAGTAACCTCCACCCCAGACCGCGCTCTTCACCTGCTGGCGAGTGTGAGGGTGCGGTCCTGGCGGCGGTGGAGCGGGTGGGGCGCACGACGCACGATTGTCTTAATAATCCTATCTAAACACACCAACTTTGGAAGGAAAAAATGACGAAAAAAAGGAAGGGAGAAAAAACGTATACGAGAAGAGAGACCTCAAAAAATAGATATACTAAAAAGGAAAGAGGGAATAAAGAAATAAAATTGGGAAGACGGAAAAAAGGAAAGAAACATAAAAGCGAAGAAAGAATACCAAAAAAGAGATAAAAAGGGAGAGGAAAAAGAAGTAAGAAGAGGAATATCAGCACGCACACCGCCCACACGCCGCAAGTGTTTACCGTACACACGAGCGGCTCCCCACACGACTGCAGTTTCGCGCGCAAATACCCCGCAAGGACGACCGGACACTCGCCAGCTCCAAGCCAAACGCCGCCACAACACACGCGGGAAGTGGATGGGGAAGAGCAATAAAGCGTAAAGGGAGCAGGATAACATACAATAAAAAGATCTATTTGGATAACCCGACGTCCAGATTGGTCCTGGCCCTCGTGGGGCGTCTGAAGGAACCCCGAGAAATGTAGCTGCGCCAAGGGACAATGCTCGGCCTTGCATGGAGGATAATTAGGGGCTGGGACTGTCTGCAAGGGGCGGAGGGCAGAGGAGAGGGAAAATATACACAAACGGAGGGAGGGAGGAAAGGAGACAAGGAGAGGGAGGAGATGAGGAGAGAGAGAGAGAGAGAGAGAGAGAGAGAGAGAGAGAGAGAGAGAGAGAGAGAGAGAGAGAGAGAGAGAGAGAGAGAGAGAGAGAGAGAGAGAAATGAGAAAATAAAGGGAGAAAAACACTTCCGAGAAAGAACTCTTCCAAACACACACACAAACAAACAGAGAAGAGAGCGTAAAAGAGTAGACGGCAGAAGCCCCGCCGCAGAGCAGCGAGCGAGCGCGGCCGCCATAAACGCGGGCAGCGCCCCAGGGACGCCCGGGACCGCCAGCTTACGACTCAAAGCCATTTGCTGATGAACAATAACAGCATCTCCCATTTTTTATACATACATATCTGTAACAGTCACACGCCCCACGCCCAAATTACGCCCTTATTTTAATGGGGGGAAGGTGCGAATTAGAGGGTGATTTTGATAATGGTGGCAATATATTAAGGTGGCTGTTAGTCAAGGTGAAAGGGGGATGGGAGGTGATGACAGCTACAAAGGAGCTGATTTTGTCGACAGAAAAGGGACGGACATGAGTGAGTTACATAACTATCTTTGGAATTTTGACATTTCTCTTCACCTTAGACACAGACATCCAAGTACACACACACACACACACACACACACACACACACACACACACACACACACACACACACACACACACATACACACACACACACGCACACGCAAACGGACACACCACACACACACACACACACACACACACACACACACACACACAAACACACACACACACAAAACACACACACACACACGCACACACAAAGAAACACATGAAAATTCCCCTCCCCCTTTTCTGGCTCACTAACAAACCATCAGCCAAACCAAGAGGAATCGCAGGGAAGCAGGGGAGGGGGGAGGGGGTCGACGCCCTCGCACACAATAACGAGCGAGACTTGTGGGGCATCAGTACCAGGGCGGCAGCGAGGTGACGTCACCACCCGACCTGGAATGCCCTGGCGAGAAGTTTAAGGAGGCGTTCGGGGAGCGGCAGGACATCGGCAGGAATTCCGGGGCAGAGAAATTTATCGTTTAATGGAAGCCGGGGCGGGGCCGCTCGTAAACGTCGCAAAATCACATCGTTAATAATAATCTCTATAAACGACGATGCTCATAATGAATATGATAATAATAGTATAATCATTATACTAACAGAAACTCAGTAATAATAATGGTGATAATATCAATAACAGTAATGTTCTCTATGCAATTTTCTAGATACAACCAAAACAATAATTATAATGACAACAGGAACAGGGAATAACAATAAAATCAAGAACAAAACAATGAAGAAAACAACTGTGCAACTAATATTACATTGATACCAACACTCCGGCATCTGCTAGCAACACAATGAGGAAATAATGAACAGCAAATAGTGGTCGCTGCTCTTGCATCTCTGCCAATACGAGCGGACCAACTGTCTTGTTAAAACTAAAACACATTTTCTCCCTCAATCTGTGACATTCTCACACCTCGAGCATTAATGTTCAACCGAGACGTAGAATTCTTGAAAGGTAAGGCAAAACGGAGAAATAGCAATAACGACAACAATGAAAAAGCAAAACAAATAAACATGAGAAATAAGGAAATAAGTTTTCTCAGTAACTTAACAGTGTCATTCGAAAACCTACAAAAAATAACAGCAACAACAACAACTGCCTCTACCACTAAAATACTGTACCATTGTATGGGGGCATCAACATTATAACAAGGAGCACGTACACTATGTCATGTTCCTTCTTATCGGGTCGTATCGTCTCCCATAACAAAGCTGGAGAACTCATTTCTCCCGTATTCCGAAGTGGATGTAGATCGTGTGGATTACAGGCGAGGGGGCACTGGGGGAGTGGAGGGGTAGAGGAATAAATGTAGATAAGATAGGTAGACAGATACAGGAAAAAGCGACTGAAACACAGTATGAAAATAAGGCAAGGCGAAAGGATGAAAAGATGAATCAGAATAAAAGGATGGATGAGGATAACGGGATAAAAACGAGTGGATGTGATTTGACGCGAAACAAAGGGCGTGCGGATGGTTGGCTTGAGGCCGTCATGGCTGCGACAGGTATGGGTGTCAGGGGCGTGGCTTCTGAGCTATGGGACGGCCACATAGAAGCAACACGCCCCTTGGGAGGCTCTTGGGACGTGCGGCCAGCTAGCGCCTCGAGAGAAGTACATGGTAATTATTCCTGTGAGAACGCAAGAGCTGGAATGCCTTTAAGGACCTCGACCTCACGCTCGGTCGTTTCCTATTTTGTATCTCATTCTATTGTTTCTATCGGCGTCTTGTGTGCGAACGAGGGGGGGGGGTGAACGGACGCATGTGGGCTTGTGGCTGTACACATATATATCCACGGTAATATCTTGGATGTTTATATGTATTCCTCTATGCACACACACACACACAAACATCCACACACCCACACCCACCCACACACCCACACCCACCCACCCACATACAAACACACACACACATCCACCCATCCACACCCACACCCACACCCACACGCACATTATACAGTCCAACCGCTTGCGTGCGTGTGCTTGGGCGTGCACCTGTGTCAGTCATCCCGCAAACGCCTCCGAAGACGTCAGCATCCAGAAAATGCCCCCCCCCCCCCCCCGACCCTCTTGGACCAAGCCCTCGTTCCCGGCTGACCTCGCCCGCCGCGACGGCAGGGAACCAGCGCTGTCTCACGCGAGGTCGAGGGTTGGAGAGGGAGACAAAGGTCAGCCACACGAACCCTTTCTTTGCCATGACCTTTCAACCCGCGGCTATGACCTTGCTAGTCGCCGGATGCAACGCATAAATGCAAGCAAACAATTCTCAGGGCGGGATGTGAAGGAAGAGACAAGAGGGGCAAAGGATAAAAAAAAATGGTTGCAATAATAATAAGTGATAGTGATAATAACAATAATCACATAATAATAATAACAATAACAATAATAAAAATATAATAGTAGTAGTAGTAGTAGTGGTACTAGTAGTAGTAATAGTAGTAGTAGTAGTGATAGTAGTAATGATGATGATTAATAATAATAATAATAATAATAATAATAATAATAATAATAATAACAAAAACAACAACAACAACAATAATAATAATAACAGCAATAACAATGATGATGATGTTGACATAAAAAAATATAATAATAATAATAAGTCCACCAAAATGAGAAACGAAAGAGGGGCAGAGGAGAAAAAAACTATAATAATGAATGTAATGTGTGTGAGAGAGAGAGAGAGGGAGGGGGGGAGAGGGAGGGAGGGAGGGAGGGAGGGAGGGAGGGAGGAGGGAGGGAAGGAGGGAGGGAGAGAGAGAGAGAGATAGATAGAGAGAGAGAGAGAGAGAGGAGAGAGAGAGAGAGAGAGAGAGAGAGAGAGAGAGAGAGAGAGAGAGAGAGAGAGAGAGAGAGAGAGAGAGAGAAAGAAAGAGAACAACATTCCGGCCAACAATGCCTCAACATTTAGACCACACACACGCACATACACACGACTGCATCTGCACGTACGACCCGCCATCCCTCTCCCACGGGGCAGGAACAGAAACAGACCGGGGAGAGAGGGAGGGCTCTCTCTACCTCCCCCCCATCCTCTCTCTCTCTCTCTCTCTCTCTCTCTCTCTCTCTCTCTCTCTCTCTCTGTCTTCCCCCTCTCCTCTTTTCTCTCTCTTGGGGTGAAAGAGGGAATCATTCACTGGGGTCCGCCCACCCGTTGCCAAGTCAACACACACTCACGCTGGGAAACTGAGTTAGGAATGACCCCCAGCGCCCCCGCCCCCGCCTCCTCCCTCAGGGTGAAGTGGATGTCACTTACGTCGGTGCTCGGGGGAATCCGCTGCCTTTGCCATCTCTTGCCTTTTTCCCGGGCAAACTGCTCCCTAACAGGCGTGAAACGGGGAAGAAAGGTAAGGATGATGGTCGAGGGGAGGAAGGTTTGAAAAAGAGAGAGAGGTAGGACGAGAAAAGAAGCAAGAGAGAGAGAGAGAGAGAGAGAGAGAGAGAGAGAGAGAGAGAGAGAGAGAGAGAGAGAGAGAGAGAGAGAGAGAGAGAGAGAGAGAGAGAGAGAGAGAGAGAGAGAGAGAGAGAGAGAGAGAGAAAGAGAGAGGTCGTTATATATAAGAAATTCATCAAAAGAATTATGGCCAACTACCAAATCTGACATTTGATGGATGACTACTTTAAATACTGCTTTACGTGACTATAACGGACATAATTTCGCCGGATTTCCCTGGTCTCAGGGTTCTTGGGGCCACCACGAAACTCACGATGTAATTAAACAATGAAAAATAAACGATGAAAACAACAAAGACGAAAGAAAGAAAGGAAGAGAGAGAAAAAAAGTTAGACTCGAGCATCATTATAAATCCACAAAGGAACGGAGTGAATAATGAATGGCATAATGAGGCACAAGCAGTAACTGCCGGGCCCCACGCGCACCCCTTCCCCCTACGCCCCTCGCTCCTCGCCCCCCGTCCTTCGTCACTCGTTCCTCCTCCTCCTCGCCCTCTTTCGCCCCATTCCCTCACTAGCCTCATTAAAAACATTAACAAAATCTTTTTCCTTCCCTCGAATATCAACCTGGAAGAAAGGTCGGTCATGCGTGTAGCGCTCAACAGGCTGGTCGGAATGCTTCCAGACTCACCCTGTACGTAAACAGACATACGCACGACATGCACACGCACAAGTTGGAGGGAGGGAGGAGTGAGGAGGGAGAGAGGAGAAGAGAGGAGAAAAAGGAGGGAGGGAGAGAGGGAAGAAGAGAAGGAAGAAAAAGGAGGGAGGGAGAGAGGGAAGAAGAGAAGGAAGAAAAAGGAGGGAGGGAGAGAGGGAGAGGAGAGAGAGAGAGGAGAGGGAGAGAGAGAAGAGAAGAGAAAGTGAAGAGAGAGAGGAGAGAGAGAGAAGAGAGAGAGAGAGAGGAAGAGAGAGAGAGAGGAAGAAAGAGAGAGAGAAAGAAAAAGAGAGAGAGAAAAGCAGGAAAGAAAAGACAAGCCGCAGATGAGGAAACGAGGGAGTCAAGGCGAACCGCACCGACACGAACTCCTCACATAATCTTTCGTTTAACCTGAGAAGTGCCAAGGTCTAAATATTTATTTTCCTTGTCGTTTAGGCCTTGGTCAGTGCCACAGTGGCTGGCATGTGTTCACTGCAGCGGCGTCGGGAGAGCCAACAGCCTGTGAAAGTCCATCAGGTTCGCCCTCCTCCGCGCTGTCCGTCTCGCTCGACCATATTGTGCGCTCACAATACGCACCTACGCCTGTGCGTCCATATTTTACATATTTACTGCCCGCTCCCACACCCGTACGCCCACATTTTACACGTTTACAACTTGAGCGTCCATCAAAACAAGTAGAGATGGCGCTCTTGCGTGCAGCTTCTCAACCCTCCTTCCCTTTGCATCGACATCTGGGGATGCGCACAGAATAAAACATTTTTTGCTTATTCTTAGCCTTTTTTTCAAAATCTCTCTCTACTTTTTTGGTATTTATTATGAGGGTATTTCTTCTAAACGCATTTTTTCTTCATAAATGACAAAGCCATTTAACTCGGAAACAAGAATTAGGAGGAAAAATCCCTCGCGGGCCGTAGCAAAAGTGCACTGAGCCAAAATCCACAACCGCCGCGTCCGCTTCGAATTCCACTTGGTGCTCTCATGCTCACCTGCATCCTATCATGGGCAGGTCGGACCCCCTCC
>NC_051401.1:14550728-14570728 GCF_015228065.2 Penaeus monodon
ATTTCACTTCCAATCAGTCAGGCCTCGGTTCATGTTCCTGCGCCTCCCCCTCCTCCGCCTCCACCCCACAGCCCCTGTGTTTCCCTGACCGCACTTGCTCACACTGCTGCTTCTTTCCCCTCGTCACAAAGGAAATATGATACAAGAGCTGGAGCCGCCTGCAACGCAGCCAATGCTGCACAACTCTCCCCCCCCCTTCCCTGCGCCTCCGACATTCCAATCGGCCTCATACCTGGGCTGGCATCTCCCTCCTCCCCCTCCCCCCAAAACCCGCTCCTGCAAGAAAGCCGTGCAGCGTGCAAGGTGCAAGGCGGGCCCGGCAGGTGACTTATGGGGCGGGGAGACACGCAGCGCACCCGCCCTCCAGCCCTCACTCACTCGGAGGGAAAGCGAAAGGGCTGCGAGTGTGGCTGACGGACGGCTATTCTTGAGGGTGCCTCGCGAGATGTGTGTACAACCGCCACGCGAAGTTGTATACACAGAGAAAGAGAGAGAAAGGAGAAGAAGAAGGAGAAAGAGAAAGAAGAAAGCCTACTTCACTTCGTCATAACAAAACCCTAGCCCACTACATTACACGCCCCTCCCCCTCCCCCTCCCCCTCGCCCACACAAAGGCTCCCCATCAACAACGGCCATCACAGAGCATAACAAAGAAGAGGGAATAAAAAAGGAAAAAGAAAAACAATTACACCAACACCGAGCGACATTAGCGCAACAACTTCTAAAAAAAAAAACCTTGATAACAGGTTAACTGCCACTATAAAATTCTCTCTATGGCCTCATTAAGTGCGTGAGGGCCGCTGTTTACCGTGCATTAGGAATAATAACATCTACGCAAAATCCACAAAGGACCCCCCCCCCCCCCGCCCGGTAATCCTCGGGCAGGCGACTCCGGAATCCGAAATAAATCGCCAAAGGATCGGACCGCCGTCACTCGCGGCTCCTTTGCTCGGAGTCCCTCTCACGAGTCCTTTTCGCCTCCAGGTCCTTCATTTAGAAAAAATAACAACAACAACAGGAAACTGACAATTATATCCTGAGCTAAACATTTGCATAATCCATGGCATAAAGAAAAGAAACGAAATCAAAGAAAGAAAGAAAGAGAAAGAAGGTAATGTCTTCGGTTGCATTTCTAGGATTTTCGGTGTTGTGAGCCTGGCATTTGCACAATTCATTTCGCTATGTTTTGCATTCATATTGCCCGCGTTCGTTGCGTCGTCGACAGCTTTAAGCTTGGTTATTATTCAGTCGGCCAACTAACTTACTTTTCGAATTAGTGTTTTTATTTTATTTTACACGGTAGGAAAAAAAACCGCGAAAAAACAATTTTTGTAGATGGATGAATCGCGTTTAACAATCAGATTAAGATGTTCACAAACCACCTGTTTTTACGGTAAAACACATCCATCAGACGGTTTTTGAAAAATGCTCGTGAGAAATAGAATGAACCGCAATGACCTATTCACCCGCGCCTTGCTTAAAAATGCAGCGGAGAGACAACCGGCGTGAAGAAACAATTAACGATGATGTATCGGCAGCGAGAGATCAGCGGGGAAGATAAACGCTCGAGGAGGGGCAACATAAAAAGCTAAAGCGAATGAGGGAAAGCGACATAATAAGACATAAACTGCAACATCATATCAAATGACATCTAACACGGAAAGAGAAGGACATCGGGGCGAGATAACAAGGGAGAGCGCAGTTGGCCCGGCGAGGAACAAGGCGCAAATTAACCTTAACGGATAAATGCCGTCGCGGGGGGCGGATTCCGGGGACGCCCACGTGACGCGACTCGCAACTTGCCCGCCGAAGTCTGCTCACAGACACGCGCACTGGCACAGACACACAGACATACGCTGACACAGACACGTCCATACGACGGTATGTGCATTTAAGCGTATACGGAGATGCATACCCTCGCTCAGCTACACACTAACACCGAAAATTATACAAATGCAGACTAATTTTTTATTTTGTCCTTCCCTCACGCCCTCTCTTGCTCCTTTCACTCTCAGTCTTCTTGTCTTTTCTTCCTTTCTTTCTGTCTGCCTGCCCGTCTTAATGTCTGTATGTCTGTCTTCCTCTCCCTCTCTCTCCCCGCCCTTCCTTCCTCTCTTTCTCTCCCCATTTCCTCGCTTGGACACACACATACAATACAATCCGCACACACATTTCTTGGCTGTTTCATCTGCTTCATCCGGCACCCCCCCTCCCTCCACCCTCCTTAATAACAAAGCAACTATCAAAGCCAAAGGAAGCCAGCGATGACGATGGATCTGAATCGCTCGTCCGCATCCGCAAACACGATTCATCAAAAACCAATAGAAGCGAGCGGGGCGGATGTGCTGAAAACGGTTCTCGAGCGGAGCGGCGGCGGCCGTCGGCGCTAGGAGAGAGCCGAACGTCGAAGTGAAGCAGCAGTAATGTTTTTCTTCGAGATTCTCGACATCGCGGCATTTGAAGCGAGAGGTGGGCGTCGACTAAGAGAGAGAGAGATTGTCTGTCTCTACCCCCCCCTCTCTCTCTCTCTCTCTCTCTCTCTCTCTCTCTCTCTCTCTCTCTCTCTCTCTCTCTCTCTCTCTCTCTCTCTCCTTCCCTGGTACACGCCGCGACCACCACGCACTTCGTCACGAAACCCAAACACGGTAATGTGTGACGGGCTTTGCGTTCATCCGTTTCCCCCGAAGGGATTCGCCTCGCGCGGTCTTGCCTCGTCCTTGGGTAATGGAGGGTAATAAGGTCGACGTTCGAATCATCCCATTTTGAACTCCAGGGGATCTGATATACCACAAGTTGAAAAAAAAATCAATAATAAACGAGAAAAAACTCGCTAAAAATGTTGATCCGCGTGTTCACACTACCATTTGCGTGCAGCTTTCCGAATGCGCTGATACGGTTATGAACGCGGTCCTTTATGTAGCTAGTATGACTCACCCTCTCACATCACGGCTTCATTTACTCGGACCAAAAGTTTACTGGTGAATATTTAAAAAGCCGGAGTTATATCAAAGGCCGAAGAGTTCTCCATGGCCCATTCTTATTTATCTATTTATTATAATCATTATCTTTAGCGGCTATATAGCTGACCATTCGTGAAACCCGTAAAACGGGGCAGACACCTTTTAAACAAGCACTGACAAAAGGCGAATATCAAATGTCATTAAAATACCTACAGATCATTTACTTCAGTCTAGAATCGACCGACTACAACAAAATGCCACGCCGATTACACTCCGTGCGAGTCAACTGACACACCGGAGCAAAGAGCAGGTGAAGGCCACAAACAAACAAGTTGCCTCGAGTAAACAAAATCAGTGCGATGGCAACAAAAAATATACAAGGAACGAACTCAAGAAGAGAGAGCGAGGACGAGAGCGAGACAGAGAGAGAGAGAGAGTGAGGAGAGGGAGAGAGAGAGAGAAGGAGATAGAGAAGGAGAGGGAGGAGAGGAGAGCACAGGAACAAGGAACGAACTCAAGAAGAGAGGGGAGAGAGGAGAGAGGAGAAGGAGAGAGAGAGAGAGAGAGAGAGAGGGGGAGGGGGAAGAGAGAGAGAGGAGGAGGGAGAGAGGAGAGGGAGGAGAGTAAGAGAGAGAGAGAGAGAGAGAGAGAGACCCCCAACAAGGAACGAACTCAAGAAGAGAGGGGAGAGCGGGAAGAGAGACAGAGAGCGAGAGGAGAGAGAGAGGAGAGAGAGAGAGAGAGAGAGAGAGAGAGAGAGAGAGAGAGAGAGAGAGAGAGAGAGAGAGAGGAGAGAGAGAGAGAGAGAGAGAGAGAGAGAGAGAGAAGAGAGAGAGAGAGAGAGAGGGAGAGAGAGGAGGGAGGGAGGGAGAGAGAGAGAGAGAGGAGAGAGAGAGAGAGAGAGAGAGAGAGGAGGAGAGAGAGAGGAGAGAGAGAGAGGAGAGAGAGAGAGAGAGAGAGGAGAGAGAGAGAGAGAGAGAGAGAGAGAGAGAGAGAGAGAGAGAGAGAGAGAGAGAGAGAGAGAGAGAGGAGAGAGAGAGGAGAGAGAGGAGAGAGAGGAGAGAGAGGAGAGAGAGAGAGAGAGAGAGAGAGAGAGAGAGAGAGAGAGAGAGAGAGAGAGAGAGAGAGAGAGAGAGAGAGAGAGAGAGAGAGAGAGAGAGACCCCCAACCTTCACACCAGAGGCGAACGACAGAGAGCACGTTCCAACACCGAGTCAACAACGAAAACAAACACCAGCAAGCAACACCTGGTAAACAAGGGTAAGGCAAGTGTCCAAGGCAGGAGTGACTGGCCACTTAGTTCTCATCCGTCACTTAGCGTCACTTACACCGATCCTCTCTACCCGTCACAGCTCACCACCTGGGGAGCGCGCCCGGGGTCAGGTCTTCCTTCGTTTTTCTTATTCGTCTCAATTTATGTTCCTTTCCTTTCCTTTTCTTTCTCCTCCTCCTCCTCCTCCTCCTCCTCCTCCTTCTTCTTCTTCTTCTTTTTCTTCTTCTTTTCCTCCACCTCTTCTTCTTCTCCTCTTCTTCCTACTCCTTCTCTTCATCCTCTCCTTCCTCCCCACCTAATAATCTACCTCCTCATCTTCTCTCTTTTTTTCTTTTTCTTGCTTTCTTTCGTCTGCCTCTTTGCATCTCCCTCAACGCCCGTCCATATGAGTAAGCGTCGATTATTGATCAGATATGCTTGCCTCTCTCCCTCCGCTGCGGATCTCTGGACGGCGGCAGGCAAGGGGACCACGGGACGACTTCAGCCGAATCCTGGGTGAGTGAGAATGGTCCCGTGCGGACTGAGATTAGATATGGAGGGGGGAGGGGAGAAGGAAGTGTGGGAGGCAGCGAGGAGAGGGAAGGAGGGAGGGAAGGGAAGGAAGCGAGGGAGAGAGGGAGGCAGGGAGAAGGGGGAAGGAGGGAGGGAAGGGAGGGAGGGAAGGAAGGGGAAGAGCGATGTGAGAGAAAGGAGAAGGGAGGAGACAGGAGGGAAGAGGAAATAGAGAGGGGGTGGAAAATAGAGGGTGGAGAGATGCAGAATGAGGGATGAAGGAAAGGTGGAGGGGGAGGATGGAAGAGAAAAAGGGAGGAGAAGGAAGAAGGAGAGAGAGAGAGAGAGAGGAGGAGGATGGGGGGAAGAAAAGGAGGAAGGATTGAGAAGAGCGAGGAGGGCGGAAGTTAGAGAAGTGGGCGAACTGGAAGACGGAGAAAAGTGAGAAGAGAGAAGATAGAAGAGGATTGAAGGATGAGAGTAGGAAGAAGGAGGAAGGAGGAAGAAAATGAAAGGAAGGATGGGGAAAGAAAAGGAAAAGGGGGGAGAGAGAGAGAGGGAGAAAGGGAGTATGTAGCATGAAAGGAAGAGGGAGGAAGGAGGGGAGAAGTGAGAAGGGAAGAGGGAGGAGAGAGGAGGGGCGTAGAAGGAAGGGAGGTACGTGAGTGTGGGAGGGGGGGGGTGAGGGCTGGGTCGTGGCGTTTATTCTGTTGCTCTGACGAATGCGTCTGTCACACCCTCTTTGCATACCGATAAGTCTGTTACAATATACGATTTTTTCAACTCCATCAGTGTCATCTACTGTATACGCTGAGGTTGGTCACTTCACACATATAGGGATACTGGTATATCATTATTAATGTTATTACTCATTATTATTACCATAAACATTATTAATGTTATTACTCATCCTTATTACCATAACCATTCTTTTTATCCCTAACCATCGTAATCATTATCATCAATATTAACTTCACTATCAACACTGCTCCTATAATCACCATTTCTTAAAACTAAGATTAGTAATACCGTCGTCACCACGAAAAAACACAAACTTCGGCCTTCAGTTCCCATCTTCCCTTGAGAATGACTCACTTGTTTCCACATCGCCAGACACCTCCATGTTTATCTTGCTGTCTTACACTATTTCATTGGTCGTGTGCCTGTGTACCTTAATCAAGACCTTAATCAGCCAATTTAGTCTAAACGAGCTTCTGTCTATGCATTTGACTCATGTGCGCTTCTCTGTCAACCGCGATGGGGTGCGTGCATTTATCTTTCTATTTTCGTTGATTATGTATCTCTCTTCTTGACCCCCTAGCTTGCTCTTTTTCTTTCTTTCTTTTCTCTTTTTTTATTTTTTTCTCTCTCTTCTCTCTGTCACAGTTTCCTCTTTTATTATGTATCTCTCTCTCTCTCTCTCTCTCTCTCTCTCTCTCTCTCTCTCTCTCTCTCTCTCTCTCTCTCTCTCTCTCTATCTATCTCTCCCTCTCTCTCTCATCTTCCACTCATTCTCGTACTTTCTTCTTTTATTCTGTTTGACTCTCGTTCTCTTCTCTCCTCCCCTCTCTCACTCACCATCTATTAATTAGCCCTGCCTTCACTTGCCAGCAAAAGAGCGGCCTGTGCGTGTTGGCGTCTCGGCCTGCGGATCTCCGGGGCGCAGCCTGCCATAACCTCCGCAGCTTCCACTGGGGCGTCGCATCCATTTCCCGCACGTGCGTCTCGTCTCGTTCGGTGTTTAAGCGTCCACTTTGTGCCCGACTCGTTCAAACCCCGACACGACGTTCTGCCAAGATGGACTTCCCTTGTCTGATTTCTTCCCCGCTCTCCTCCTCAGCGCACTCGACGTTTCGCGCTGTTGCTGTTGTCTGAGGCGTGGGTGATCTGGCCGCTCGCGAGCCTCGTCTGCGCTTCTTATCTCATGCTTATAAATTCTTGCCTAATGTCTTTCCTGCCACGGGCGCACAAGCGAAATGTCTTCAGGGGCAGTCAGCGCTAATTCACTCGACTGTGAAATGCGTATCAAAATCATTTTCTGCTGGTTTTATCTTCGTGCTTTTCTATATGATTGTCGTTACTGTCTTTTTTCTGATGTTTCTTAACAATCATCCAAGGTCGTGCGTGGGGAGAGTATGTGGGCTGAGCCGTTTCTCAGTTTGTGGTCGCCCTCAGTGGTGACCTGTCGTGGTGACCAGCTTCATCCTGTCATCACAACCTACTCCATCGCCTGGCTCTTTCTTGGGGATTAAAGAACGACCTGCCTCTACGACCTGCTCCGAGGACTTGCTTTGACCTGCCCGCCCCGTGCAAACGACTTGGGCAAACCACTTTCCTTTCACCTATCCTCGTTCTTTCGCATGATCTTGGCTTCGGAAGGAGGTCGGCCTTGCTCTCAAGAACGTTTTCATCTCAACGGCTGACGTCAAGCAACAAGATGAAAAAAATGAAAAAAAATGTAAAAAATGTTATCGGAATTATTGGAATGAAGAAAGACATGAAAATGTCGGAAAAGGAACAGGTGAGAAGTGAGAAGGAAAGGATGGTATTAATGTCGGAGGGATGAGCGGAAGGAGACGCAAAAAATAGCTGGAAGATACTTCCCTTGCTCACGATAGCGTGTTCTCAGTCCAACATCAGAGACAAAAGCATCAACAAAAAAGACCTTAAATAACCCACATGGGCGTGCCCTCATGCCCACACGCCCACTCCACCCGTTCGCTCCGCGCACAATGTGATTTCTCGGTATGTGAACTAAGCGCTTCGATTAGCGAGACGATCTCCTTCGATCAGTTACTCGTGGGAGCTGACCCCATCCGCCAGGCGCTCCCAGAACCCGAGAACCCTATCAAGGCAGGTTCTAACTACCTGGCCGTCAGTACCTGCGCTGCATACTAACTGTCATTTAGGCCGCCGCTCCACAGCTGCTTGCCGCGTACAGTACCGACTCCCATACTGCTCTCGCCAGCCTTCAGCTCGTACGCATCGACCACGAGACTGTTACGCCAATGAATCGTGTGCTACCTTGTACGTAGTTTGTACTATGCAAAGGGCGTGTACAAGCACCCTGTACTCTTGTGCTAAGACATCTTGTTCTGTAGCAAATTTTGCGCTGCTGAGGGTCTGATAAGGCGCGTAACGATATAAGAAAATGTTGCATGTAAGATTGCAAAAAAGGTAGTCCATGTTACCTTAATGCGCGCTGACGTTGGCCCTGATAAAGGCCGGAAAAAAGTTCTCAAAATGTTTCAAGATTTGACCGTCATGACGTCTCGAGTCTAATAGGAACTTTAATGGACCGTCCAAAATCGGAGAACCATGAAGCGAAATTTTCCAAAAATTCTTAATGCACTCAAGACATTGTTGGATTATTTTTCGCTTCTTGCCTAAACTTTCATTAATAATGCTCATAAAAAGTGGAAACCAAATGAGCAGAAATATTATTTATACTTACTTGTTAGCCATCAAATTACCATAAAAATTATCATACACCAAGAAACAAACAAGTCATTAGAGCGCCTAATCTCCTCCTAAGCGGCACAAACTCCATCGCGTTTTTTTTTTGCCTTTCGCAAGTTCAAGATAACGAATATTTTCCCGGTTAATGATATGCAACAGAATATCAAAGTTAAACCGGCGATGCTCCCATTGCAAACACGTAGCCGGCGCTCTCACGGCGAGGGAAGGAAAAGAAAAAGAGGAAAAAGAAGAAAAAGACCAAAAGGAAAACATTAATAGCGCTGCCAAGCCGGCGGTAAGAGCAGCACATGATAAACCTTCCCGACTGTCGGTTATTTACTGCTGCAATTTGAATGTCAGAATGTTGCATAATTAATCTCACACGAGGGCACCACATGCCACGCGGGGGAACTTCCAGCATAATGTAGGAGAAAAAGAAAGCGGTTCTGAAGGCGGAGAGACCAGGGCCCCCCAGCGCGCGACAAAGCACCGGCGGGACATCGTTGACAGGGACGACCCGCTCCTCCTGCCGGTCACCGCCGCCCATTTGTCTGCTCGCCGGCGCGCCTCCTCTCGCGACCTTTACTCTCTCTCCCCCCCCCCCTCTCTCTCTCTCTCTCTCTCTCTCTCTCTCTCTCTCTCTCTCTCTCTCTCTCTCTCTCTCTCTCTCTCTCTCTCGCTCGCTCTTCCATGGCATCTAATACCATCTTATTGGTTCCTGTAAAAAACGAAGAAAAATACAAAGAAATACGAAGACGAAGAATGAAAATAAGAAAAGGAGAGAAGAGGAGCATAAAAGCCGCCCTTCCCCGACCCGAAAAGCGGCACTCAGGGGGCGTGCCATCCGTCGCTGCCAGGGGCCCGACGCCACGCACCAGCGGCGGCATTTGTATTCACGCGGCCGCTGCTTGCCTTCTCGCCGAGTACTCCCTCGGATGGGCGTGCGAACGGAGACCGAAGGGGCGGACGAGGCTTGCTTGGGCTGCCTCCAACGCCGCCCACCCACATCGCGCGCCCACGCTACCCAGCGTAACCCGCCATTTTTTCTATTTTCTTAATAACGTCAGGGAATTTCTGCATGATCCATCAGCTGCCGGCGCCGCCCGCTCTGCTGCCTCCCAATTGCAAGTGCAGCGGGTGTTATGTACACGAAGACATAACTTACACTACAGGTAGAGGCGGAAGGAATACAGGACACGAGTAAATAGCGAAAAGAGAAGGGAAAATAAATAATGGAAGAACAGAGAATATGAATAAATGAGTTGATGATCAATTACTGACGACAAGAAGCGAATTTAAAGAATAACAAGAAGATTGATTAAAAACTATATTCACAAGTAACAAAGATTATAGTTATCATACCGCTAATACGAACTGTAGGCATACTCAGAGAAGACAAAAAGAAAGCATAAAATAAATGGCAAGCAAACAAAAAAAAAAAAAAAAAAAAAAAAAAAAAAAAAAAATCAATAAAAATAATAAGAAAATATGAATAGCTAAATACGAAGAACATCTAAACAAAAAGCTAATCAAGGAGAATAAAAAGCGATAAAGAAGAAGAAGAAGAAGGGAAGAAAAGAGAAAAAAACAGAAATGAGCAAGGCAAAAGAGCGCTCGGGAGCATCAATAAACAGAGCTGAAAAGCCTATGACATCTGTTCATTTACTCTCCCGCGGGCACACTTTCGCACCAATTTCATTTGACAACTCTTATATTCCTTTTAGCGAATTTTACGCCTTTCGGTAAAAAAAAAAAAATCGTTTCCTTTTTATCCTTCTTTCTGAAACTTCAGTCTCTAAGAATTATTCGTGAAAACAAGAGAAAAATATCCTTTATGTTAGTGAAGCCCCGTGAAGCTCTTTAAATATCACAATTTTTTTTCACATTCATAAAAAGACATGACTGAAACTCACGCCGTCCCTCGTTATTAGATTCGCTCTCCTGTCTCGCCCATCTCCCTGTTTCACGAAATGTTCTCTTTCGTTATTCTGGATATCATGTAATTTGCATTTGTTCATTCCCTTGTTCTCGTTTCCTGTTTTCTCTTCCCTTCCTCTTTCTCTTCTCTTCCCTCTTCCATCATTTATCATCAGGACTTCTGTGATCTATATTTCACCAATACCTTTATGATTCATTTATATCGATTCCATAAATCCAATATTCATATTCATCAATACTTTTAAGATCCATTCTCACCTTATACTTCCATGATTCATTTTCACCAACAGTTCTACAATTCATTCATCAATTTCCATCAACAGTTCTACAATTCTTTCATCCATTTCCATCAACAGTTCTACAATTCATTCATCCATTTCCAGCAACCAACACCTACACTCCTCCTGCTCAACATTTTCTCAACCCATTCTCCTTCCGTCCTATCCTTCGACGCACCTCCGTTCACCCTTATTTATTCTCCCTGTCGCTCTTCTCTCCATCCGCGTACTAGAGTGCGAGGGCGAGAGGAGGCCACTCGAATACCTCAATAAGAGTGACGTCTCATTCCGTCTCTCAGTCCTCTCCTCTCCTCATTTTTATTCAAAGGCGTGTCTTCTTCTCCCTCTGTCTCTCTCTTCTTGAAAATGTACATGGATACACACGGATTAGTGTTTACGAGACGATGTGTAAATGTATGTATATAAATAAATCAAGTAATGAATGAATAATAATACTGTATATACATACACTCACTATGTACGCATGTATATCGAGCTATCAATATACATGTATAAACGACAACTAAAAAAAAATAAATAAAATGATAGTAGTAGTAGTAGTAGTAGTAGTAGTAGTAGTAGTAGTAGTAGTAGTAGTAATAACAAAAATAACAATAAAATAATAATAATAGCAACACTAGTAATAACAATAGCAGAAAAATAATATTAACAATGATAATGATAATGATAATGATAATGATAATCAGAATCATAATAATAATAATATCTATAACAAAAATAACATAAAAATACAGTGATAATAACAATAAAAAGAAGGAAATCACCAATAATATCACTAATAATAATCGAGATTCATGTGCGAGTATATTCCGGTCGCACGCCCCCCCCCCATCCCCCACAAGCGGCGAGAGCGATGTTTGCGTTGCATAATAAGATCAAACATTCGGGGCGACGAGGAAGCTCTCTCTCTCTCTCTCTCTCCTCTCTCTCTCTCTCTCTCTCTCTCTCTCTCTCTCTCTCTCTTTTCTCTCTCTCTTATCTCTCTCTCTCTCTCTCTCTCTCTCTCTCTCTCTCTCTCTCTCTTTATCTCTCTCTCTCTCTCTCTCTCTCTCCGCAGCATCATTCATCTCGGAGGGAAGTGTTCGGCATCCGGACGTGGCCAATCGGGGCGTGACGCTCGAATTCCGATAGTTCGTGTTGGAGGATGCGCTTAACGGAATGGTGGAAAGGAGAGAGCGGATGAGGAGGCGTGGCGATAATTATGGAGAGATACAGACTTGAGGAAGCAGGATGATTCATGTCCGAAGTAGAAATGATATGAAGATGAGTGGCTGTAATTACTACTACTACTACTACTATGGTTCCTAGCAATACATATGTTCATAATAACAGATATAGGAGATGAAAGAAAAATGAGGAAAAGGTGGCGATGAATGGCACAAGAATGATGGATCTGCAAAGTTGCATTAAAAAGAAAGGAGATACAAGACGGGGAAGAGAAAATGCAGTGCATACATACATACACACATACATGCGCACGCACGTACACAGATACACTCTCTCTCTCTCTCTCTCTCTCTCTCTCTCTCTCTCTCTCTCTCTCTCTCTCTCTCTCTCTCTCTCTCTCTCTCTCTCTCTCTCTCTCTCGTGCATATACGAAAGGTATTTCTAGAAATATGAGCAAATGGTAGAAGAGCGAGAGAAACCCCTCCCCTGGCGCCCCGCACGAGCGCCCTCGGTGGGCGGCCTCACCCCCAGCAAACCGAGAGCTTCCCTGCGATACCATCTCCTTTTCCCTCTCTCGTTTCTCAACGCCCTCTGGACGGCAGCAGCGTCTCCTTAGCGTGCCAGCGGCGTCCTTTCGACTCTCTGTACGGCGTCTTTATGGCTCAACTTGAATCTTTGTTACACGATTTATCTCTCCCTTCGCACGGCCCTCTCTCTCTCTCCCTCTTTGTCTCTCTTTCCTTCCCTTCGCCTTTCACGCCCTCCCCTCTCTGGCTCTCTCTCAACGCCCATTCCTGCTTCTCCTCCCTATCTTCGACAAGTCAATCTTGGACACCTCACCTCCCGTCCCCGCCCCCCTCCCCCTCCCACGCCTCAGCCGTTAATTAAGTGATTAACTACCTTGGCGGCGAGAAGTGACGACCGTATCATTGGCGTTCTCGTTGTCGCCCACGCCGGCCGGCCGACGCGCGCCCACACGGCCGCTCTTCTCGTTCTCGCTAATCTGTCGCCGCTGTCGTTAGTAGTGTCGTTAGTTCATCAATTGTAATTTCATGTTTTGTGCGTGCGTGTGTGTGTGTGTGTGTGTTTGTGTGTGTGTGTGTGTGTGTGTGTGTGTGTGTGTGTGTGTGTGTGTGTGTGTGTGTGTGTGTGTGTGTGTGTGTGTTGTGTGTGTGGGTGGTGGGGTTGTGTGTGTGTGTGTGTGTGTGTGTGTGTGTGTGTGTGTGTGTGTGTGTGTGTGTGTGCATGTGTACAAGTCCGCGCGGGCGTCTGCGTGTACGTCCGTCTGTAGGTGCGCACTACCGTCTGCACGTCTGTCTGTCCCGCTACTGCCTGCCAGTAATGGCATATCCATCAATCATGCTTAGAGCGAGAGAGGCAGAGGGGAAGAGGAGGAGAGAGATAAACTCGGGGAGAAGTTTGCGGCGCCATTAAGCTTAATTAAAAACTTCCCGGAGCTACTTAAGGAAGGCCGGTAACGTACGCCCGCACACTCACACGCCGCTGCCAATTTGCATATACCTGGCGATCATTCCAACGAGGCAGAGGCGAAGGGCTCTTTGCGATGTCTTCATCTGACCTGCATGGCTGTCGCTGCAGGCTTGCCTCACTGTCTGTCTGTCTGTCTGTCTGTCTGTCTGTCTGTCTGTCTGTCTCTATCTGTCAGTCTGTCTGACCCCATTTCTTCCAATCAGTTTCCCTGCTAGACAACTTATCTTATGCATATAATCACGATCTGTGATCAAAGTTAAACGCATAGTCTAGCGAAACCCTCGGCTCTCTCCAATAAGCAATAAAGCAAGAACAAACCAAAAGATCAAATAAAAATAGCGAAAAGTAATTTATTCCTTCCACCTGCTCCATAAATAGGGAAAAATGCATTCCCGTGGCATAATGGAAAAATAATTGTCTGATAAAAAAAAATCAACTGCATCTTAACGATACAATATACTGTTCCATCCGGTCTGCTTTAAAACGTCCAGTGCAACACAAAACCAACATAAATAAAAGAAAAAAAGAAAAAAATGCGAGAGCGACATTTGCAAGAACTTCAAAAAAATCCGGTCAAGTTTCGTGAATTAATTGCAAAATAATTCGTTTCCAAGTCAGCCTTTCATTTACGAGTTGAAATTGTCGAAACGCTCATCTGTGGGGCAGCGGGGGAAAGATAGGATGGGCAAGGAAAAAAGAAGTAGGAGGGAATTTTTCTATACATAATTTTCTTATACATAAGGGGGGGAGGGCACCTGTGTGCGCGGATAGACCAGAGCCACCGAGTGTCCGCCGCATATATACATGCATACTGCACAAAAATGCGCATAAGCATACATACATATCTATATGTACTGCATATACATACGCATATTCTTACATACACACATACAAGTGTACATACATAAATACAGGCATGCATATATATATATATATATATATATATATATTAATATATATATATATATATATATATATATATATTATATATATACATATATATATATATATAATACATACACAATGTGAACACACACACACGACAGAATGGGAGCGAGAGAGAGAGAGAGAAGAGAGAGGAGAGAGAGAGAGAGAGAGAGAGAGAGAGAGAGAGAGAGAGAGAGAGAGAGAGAGAGAGAGAGAGAGAGAGAGAGAGAGAGAGAGAGAGAGTGAGTGAGTGAGTGAGTGAGTGAGTGAGTGAGTGAGTGAGTGAGTGAGTGTTTTTAGTTTCAGAAAATAATACAAATTTATCATTTTTAAATTATGTCGCAGATAGGAAAACGGGAAACAACTTATTTAAATCAATCCTACTGATTTTAAACTTTGACTTATGATATTTTTTTAATACAAAAAATATGCACTTTTCCTGTCATCAATACATCAACATATATGAAAAGGCTGAAGCTAAAAAAAAAATCAACAGCAGCATTAACCGATTCAACCGGGAACACACCCAGATATTTACTTGCCCCTGTCCTTCCGCCCACTATTACCCAGTGATAATCAACACGTTACCAAAACCTACTCCCCCCCCCTCACTCCCACCCACCTCACCGCCATCCATCCTTAAGCCTCTCCTCCCAAATCCCCCCCCCCACGAGTCTCCATGAGGAAGACGTGACTAATAACCGGGGCGCCTCATAACCCTCATCTCACGCTGTCAGACTCCAGAGGGCCGGATAGACGCCCTGCTATCTCTGACAGCTCAATCACCGCGCCGACAGCTGCTCCCCTAACCTCGCGCTGCTTTTTGGGTGAGGTTGCGGGAGGCGGCGGCCGAGTTGCGGGCTGATGGCGGTATTATCAATCGGCCTTATCTTAGGAGGGACCTTTGCGTGTGCGTGTTGCGTGGGTTTTCTTTCTTTGCGTTATCTTGGCATTATGCTAAGAGGTTCCAGTCGATTTGCTTACTGGCGAAGGGAGTTTGATGGAGTCTTGCAGACTGTGGGATCAACAGTTATAGACAATACAGGGACAATATAAAGGTGTGTGTGTGTGTGTGTGTGTGTGTGTGTGTGTGTGTGTGTGTGTGTGTGTGTGTGTGTGTGTGTGTGTGTGTGTGTGTGTGTGTGTGTGTGTGTTCGTGTGTGTGTGTTTGCAAGGGCTTGTTCGTGCGCGCGTGCGCATGTATTTCCTATGATCATTCTCGCTGATAAACTATCACAGACTCCGTCAGACTGTAAAACTCTATCAATTCCAACGATAATTAAATACAACTAAAAAAAGGAAAAAAAAAAGTCCTTGCTTGATATCAGCTAATCACAGGCCACTAAACCCTCAGACGTAATAACATGTCATTAACACCACGTCGGGCATTAAGGCGCTCGATGCAGGTCTCTAATTATGTTTTTTTTTCTTTTTCGTTTTCAAGAATCGATGCTTCTAAATAAGTGAAAACATTACAGAAAATACATTTCTTAGTGATATGAAGACCGAAAGCAAGAGAAGAAGGAGCATCAGTAGGAAGAGGACGTGAAGCAGGAGAGAGAGGAAGAATACGAGCAATAACTAAGAGGAATGGGATAGAAGGGTGGCACGATTCACGGTTTTTAGAAAATTCTACGGGACAGTGTATCCAATTTTCAGTTATGCAGCTTTGATATAGTACTTATCATAATAATGTTATAGCCTAAAATTGAAATGTAATACCATTATATGTTATAACCATGCATCAAATGTACCACAGCTTGCCCACGCCTGTGCAGTTAGCCAGGGTGGTAAATAAAGGACTAAACTAAACTAAAGCAGCTTGCCCACGCCTGTGCAGTTAGCCAGGGTGGTAAATAAAGGACTTAATTAACTTAAATATGTCTGCTACAAAAAAAACAGTGCATAACTGCGTGTTAAAACAAACTGCATTAGCAACGGTAAAAAAACACACAGAATCTATGGGCGATAATGTATACGAGTGTAGCGCTGACGGATCCGTCAAAGCTGGTTGTGCTTGCGCTGTATACAAAAATGGCTTACTACATCAAGTTAATATGAGAGTGCAAAATTGGGCCAGCACTACCCAAACGGAGCTGGCAGGTATACTCCTCGCAACGGAATTCTTAATGTCTCGGGGCTCTGGAGTATTTTCTGTGACTCTCAAAGTGCTCTTCGGACGCTAAATTCTTTCAAAGCAGGTGGCAATGAGGAAATTGTGAGTTGCAATTAAGCGTAACGTAACTTATGCAACAAAATGTAATTTCAACATTAAATTTTTATGGATACCATCTCACGTTGGCATACGCAAGCACGACCGCGTTGACAACTTGGCGAAGGAAGCCTACAGCAAAGATACTGTGAACATAGATCTGGGGATGCCTCTTGCTAGGATTGCACATATACTGAAAAGTTCTCATAAGGAAGAGCTAGTAGATCTGACAAACACTCAAAGGCCTGAAAGCTGTACTATAAAGCACTACGATCAGTACAGAGATAGCAAGCCTTCCTATGTGTGACACCGAAGACAAACCAGACAATGTGAGGTGGTTATTGTAAGATTACGTTTAGGTTACAGAATGTACTGGCAACTGCAGGTGCAAGAAGCGCAGATGAATCTAAATGTAGATCTTGTAACGAAGAAAACAAACGAACGCTTGAGCACTATATCTGGGAACGTAATGTGATACAGCCTTTCAGACCATCTAACATGAGGTATAATAAACTGTGTGAATATTTCATTTCATCTGATACATTGGATTCTATATCCTAAATTTACTATGCAAAATTGCCGTAAACAAATAAGTGTGATGTAAACACAGTGGCAAAAGCATATCAACGTAATATTTTTTGTATGATGTATGATATATATTTTTATTTTATGATGTACAATTACAGTGGTCACAGAATACTATACAATGTTAAATATATGTAAAAATGTAATCACGATTGCCTGAGCAGACTGCCAGGTTGGTAAAAAACTTACTTAATTTAATTTAAGCTAGTATTCGTGTATTCTGAGAAGTTCAACTTATTAATCACACGAATGCTTTCATCACACACACACATACACATACACATACACAAACACATACACATACATACACACACACACACACACACACACACACAGATTAGAAAGATGCAGGGAAAAGGAAGAGAGAGAAAGAGTGAAAATGAGAGACAAAATAAACTGAAAGAGTGAGAAAATAATAAACCAAGGCACTGAAGTAAAACCGATCTTGTATATCGTAATCTTAATGAAGTATATCTTTTAAGAGGCAAAAGCCTGTGTTACTGACTCTTTCTCTTTCGTCATCTCTCTCTCTCTCTCTCTCTCTCTCTCTCTCTCTCTCCATCTCTCCCTCTCTCTCCATCTCTCCCTCTCCATCCTTCCCTCTCTCTCCATCTCCCTCTCCATCCTTCCCTCTCTCTCCCTCTCCATTCTTTCCTTTCTCTCTCCATCCTTCCCTCTCTCTCCCTATCCTTCTCCATCCTTCCCTTTCTCTCCTTCTCCATCCCTCCCTTCCTCTCCCTTTCCATCTTTTCTTCCCTCCCTCTCCCATTCCATACATCCTTCCCTCTCCCTATCCCTCCCTCTCTCCCTCCCCTTTCTTTCCTTCCCTCCCACCCCTTCCCTCTCCCTCCCCCTCCCTCCCCCTTTCCTTCCTCCCTCCCTCCCCTTCCCTCTCCCTCTCCCTCCTCCCTCCCCCCTCCCTCCCTCTCTTTCCCCCCTGCCCCACCCTACCTCCCCCTCTTTCGCATTTACGACCACTGGGACATCAACACTACGCTCATTAGGGCCTCACGTTGACATCCGAGAAAAGACGAAACTGAAGACTAATCGACCTGCTCCGCTAAAAGGAGGGGTGGGTGGGGCTGGGGGTGGGGGGTGGGGGGATAGGATAGTAAATGGGAGATAAGGGAGATAGGAAGAGGGGGAAACGTAAGGCGAAGGGAAGTGAGATTAGAGGAAAAAGAGAGAAAATGAAGGTTATAAAACACAAACACGGTAAAATGAAAAAGAAGAAGAAGAGGAGGAGAAGGAGAAGAGAAGGAAAAGAGGGAGGGAAAACGAGGAGAAAGCAGTGGGGGAAGAGCAGGGAAAATGAGAAGAGGGAGAGTAGGAAGGAGAGAGAGAGGAGAAAGAAGAGAGGGGAAACGGAGAGAAGGAAGATGAGAAGGAAGAGGGCGAGTGTGAAGATTAAGGAAGTGGGAGAATAAGACTGCGAGGAAGTAGACGGAGAAGAGAAAGAAAAATAAACAGGGGAGAGGAGGAATAGCAGACGGAAGATACAGGAGATAAAGAAGTGGAGGAGGAAGCAGCGGGAGAGAAAGAAGATAATGCAGAAGAGGCAGAAGAAGAAGAGGAAGAGACGAGGAAGCGAAGAGGAAGAGAAGGGGAAGAGAAGAGGAAGCAGAGAACAGGAGGGTCACACGCAGGATGACCACCGTGGTCAGTGGTCCGAAAACACCGCTCTATGATTTCCCTGGGGCGCAACTAGTTTTACGGGGGGGGGGGGGGGTAAAGTAAAGTCGGGGATGATGTCATAGGTGAAGACGAATGGGAGGAGAGAGAGAGCATAGAAAAAGGAAAAAAAGAGAGAGAGAAAGAGAGAGAGAGGGAAGAAATAGAGAAATAGAGATATAGATAGATAGATAGATAGATAGAGAGAGAGATAAAGAGAGAGAGAGAGAGAGAGAGAGAGAGAGAGAGAGAGAGAGAGAGAGAGAGAGGGAGAGAGAGAGAGAGAGAAGAAGGAGAGACGAGAGAGAGAGAGAGAGAGAGAGAGAGAGAGAGAGAGAGAGAGAAAAGAGAGAGAGAGAGAGAGAGAGAGAGAACTAGGAAGCGAAAAAAGAAGAAGAGAAGATCTTATTTCACACAGAGAGAAATGATACGGTTAGCTGGGCACAGTTTCGGCAAGAAATGGAGAGGACGCAGTGGGCGTGACAAGGACATTATCGGGCAAAAAGGAAAACGATCTGACTTGAAAGGCGATAAAGATGAAGATGACTGCAATAAAGGTTATGACAAGGGTGATGATGGAAATTATAGTATATTGTATAGGAAGGTCACTCAATAAACAAGTAAACCGGAGAGAGAGAGAGAGAGAGAGAGAGAGAGAGAGAGAGAGAGAGAGAGAGAGAGAGAGAGAGAGAGAGAGAGAGAGAGAGAGAGAGAGAGGAGAGAGAGAGGAGAGAGAGAGAGAGAAAGAAGAGAAAAGAAAAGAGAGAAGAATAGCAAACCAGCCAGCGAGAGAGAGAGAGAGACGCGACGAGAAAGAGAGAGACGAGGTAAGAGCGAGCAGGAGCAGGAGAGAGACGAGCAGAGCCACGAGAGGAGAGAGAACAGATAGAGACGAGTGAGAGATGAGGGAGGAGAATGAGAGGAGGGAGAGAGAGAGAGAGAGAAGGAGAGAGGAGAGAGGAGAGGAGAGGGAAAGAGAGAGAGAGAGGAGAGAGAGAGAGGAGAGAGTGAGAGAGGGAGGAGGAGAGAGAAAGAGAAGTGAGAGAAAGAAAGGAGAAGAGAAAGAAGAGAGAGGAGGAGAAAGAAGAAAGAGAGAAGAGAGAGAAGGGAGAAAGAGAAAAGAGAGAGAGAAAAAAAGGAGGGAGAAAGGAGAAAGAGAGAGAGAGAGAGAAAGAAAATAAAAAACGAGAGAAGTTAAGAAAAGTAGAGAAAAGCATAATGAGAAAGATATTTCTACGCCTAACCCCCCCACCCTCCTCTCTACGCCCGCTATCCGGCCGCCAGAGCCCGCATCGTCCGTATCCGACACACATAATCACTATCGGTTAATTGGCGGTCCCGCGGCAGATCGAGATACAGCCAAGCCACAGAGACACACAGATAATTACTCCTCTATCAAGTGCGGCATCGGACTGGGGCGGGGGAGGGAGAGGGGAGGGGGGGAGTGGAGGGAAGAGCAGAGGCAGGAGGAGGAGGAGGACGAGGAGGAGGTGGAAGAGGAGGAGGAGGAGGGGTAGAAGGGGGAGG
>NC_051401.1:14603228-14610728 GCF_015228065.2 Penaeus monodon
AAATGGAAGAAAATAGGAGAAAAGAAGACCCGCTGTTCAACCGGCTCCCGAACCCGGCTCGGAAAATTCGAGCTGCTGAAAGCTTCGGTTGAGAGAGATGCGATAAGTGTGATATGGGTAGGCTGGATATCTCTATGAGGTTGTGCGTTTATTGTGTGTGCGTTCAAGAAATATGCATTTACATACATAAGTATATATATATATATATATATATATATATATATATATATATATATATATATATATATATATATATATATATATATATATATATGAAAATATATACATATAAATATATGTGTAAAAATTTCCTAATTGTAAATAGATAAATCAACAAATACATAAATATGTGTATGTGTGCGCGCGCGTGTGTGTATGTATGTATGTATGTATGTATGTATGTATGTATGTATGTATGTATGTATGTATGTATGTATGTATGTATGTATGAATATATATATGTATTTATATGATATTTAATATATATATATAAATCATATATATATATATATATATATATATATATATATATATATATATATATATATATATATACATATATACACATACACATAAACACCAACACACACATGTATAGAGAGCGTGAGAGTGCGCGCCAAGGGGTTAACGCGGCGCATCGGAGCCAAATCCCGATGGCCATCAGCGACAGCGGCTCCCCGCCCGCGCGCCCCTGGGTGACTCCCGCCCGCCGGCCATTAGAACCGCCTCCTCATTATCAAAATATCTGTTTAATGAAGGCGATAATCCCGCACCAACGTCACGCCATGAACACCCCGGCAGCTGCTCCGCCCGCCGTCCCTTGTCGCCATTTAATTAAATATTTTTCCCCTCTTTTTGTGGCAGGTAAGGCGACTCCTCTCGAGATGAAAGGGTTACCGTTGTTTGGGCGACACTCGAGAGCCTTCGGCGGGGAAACCGGAGGGCGCGGCGGCGGCGGCTCTCGCGGGCGGTGTCCTCGGAGAGCGGCCTGCGGGAGGAGCACTTGCAAATGTCAAGGGGGTGGGGGTGGTGAGGGAGATGCTAAGGGAAATGGTGGTGGTGGTGATGAGGGTGCAAGACAAGATGAGAAGACAATGGTGGTGATGACGATGGTTGTGCACAAGAAGGAATCTGGTTGCTGATACACGAAGCCAAGGGAATGTAGAGTAAAGCAAAAATTGGCATTAACAATGGCGGATAATGATAACAACCATACTGTTTTTAACCCCCCACCACCACCATAAAACAAAAGAAGAATCCCAAACCAATAGACTGGCCTGACAAGCGATCAACTCTCCCCCCTCCCCCTCCCATCTCCTTGATCAAACAAGCATCCCGCTGTCTGGCTCGGTTGCCGTCAATCACCAGCGGCTTGAAATTTTTTAGCCTCGGCATACATGGCATTCGGTAATCATGCTAATGACGATAATGATGATATTAATGATGATAATGGCGATGTTCCTGTCAATAATGATGACCAGAATAAGGTAATAGGGAAGACTAACTTAACACATCAAGAACTGTTTAAGATTTTTAAATACCAACATCATTTCTCGTAGATCACCACAATTACACTGTCCTTTCTCTTCAAACCAGGTAACATACATCCGAGAAAAATCGGAAAAAAAAATCAATTTTGCAAATTTGCTGCAACCGCATTAAATCACACGTCATACTCCTATACAAATCATTATATTACTGCTAAGAGGCTGGCACAGGTAATGATATATTGCTCTGTTGCATGACGCTATGTAATGACTGTCTGACCGCCGCAGATCTTGTCTCCACGTTTTTCACGAAGCCCACGTCCCTCCTGCGATGGCCGGTGGGATGGGAGGGAAGGAAAGTGGGAGGGAACGAAGGAGGGAGGGAGGGAGGGAGGGAGGGAGAGAGAGAGAGAGAGAGAGAGAGAGAGAGAGAGAGAGAGAGAGAGAGAGAGAGAGAGAGAGAGAGAGAGAGAGAGAGAGAGAAGGATAATTTCGGTCCCCTTCTCATTCTTCTTCTCTCCATTTTCCTCCCCCCCTTATTCTTCTTAATTCTCCTACCTCTCCCTAGTGTCGATTTCAGGAGCGTCACAGCTAGTCTATAATCACTCTGGCGTCACTCCCGCACCCTCGCCGTCACCCTTGCTCCGAGCGGATGCAGCCAGAGAGAGAACGACGCTCGACGCAAAAAAACGCAATTATATGATTACGAACGACGTCGCGAGAAACGCTACACCGAGACAAAAAAGTTCCTTCCGATAATCCTTAAGGAACCGCGGGTTGTTTGTGTACTGGGGGAGGTTGGGGGTCGACTAGGGGGGGAGGGTGTAGATGGTGGTGATAGTGATGATGGTGATTATGATTTTAGCAATGACAACCATGTGTGTAACAGGTCTATTTCGGGGCGAGGAAGATTTGACAAGATTTCTCTTGGAGAGAGGAGGAGGAGGAGGAGGAGGAGGAGGAGGAGGAGGAGGAGGAGGAGGAGGAGGAGGAGGAGGAGGAGAAGGAGGAGGAGGAGGAGGAGAAGGAAGAGGAGAAGGAGGAGGAGGAGGAGGGAGAAGGAAGAGAAGGACGAACAGCAGAAGGAGGGAGGAGGAAGAGGAGGAGGTATAACAGGAGGAGAGAGGGGGCTCTTCCAAATAAGGGATGTTGTAAGGAAATGGCAATTTCTTCATCTCCCTCTTTGTGTGTGACTGTGTGTGTGAAAAGAACAATACTGCAATGATTTCACAGACACACACAAGCGCACGAGCAAGTGGACTGTCCCTGAAAACTAATGAAGACTGCGACTGACAAGGAGTCTCCGTGATCAAGCGGCGCCCCGATCTCGCCGGCCTATATGACCCGCCACCAACACCTATGAATATATAATGGATTGCGTGATAGTTGCATTACGTGTAATCTATATTCAATCTTTGATTACTTCGGCGCGGACACGTTATAAACGAGGCGTGCGTGCGGCCATCCTCAGCCTGCACATCTTGGACAGAATTTCCTTTTATATGCATTTCGACTTTTCTTTGTTTTCACTCTACTTTGATTTTGTACCTTCGTGTAATTCTCTTGTTTCTGTTTTCTTTCCCTTTGCAAAGCAGCTTTTTAGGTCTTCTGACTCTTTCAATTCTTTTCATCTTCCACGCCAGTTCTTGCTTTGCTACAGCTGTTCCCCCTCCCCTCCCCCCCTTCTCAAGACATCTATCAGCTGTTCCGAAAACCTCACATCACCCTAACAGAGTCATCAATTCACCCTGTCATGAGGCATTCATTATCTCCTGTTCTTCTACCATAATACTCTACCCTTTTTTCTCTCTCTCCCCCCTTCCCCCCTTCACCACTCTCCCTCCACGCACGTGTCCACTGCAGATGACCCCCCTCCGCCCCCTCCTTCCCTATTCCCCCACTCTGCTCCCTCTTGGTATGGGGCCAATCACGGAGGGAGGGGAGGAGGAGGGAGGGAGGGAGGGAGGGGAGGGAGGGGAAGGAGGGAGGGAAGGAGGGAGCAAGGGAGGGGAAGGAAGAAATGAAGAAGGGAGGGAAGGAGGGAGGAGAGGAGGGAGTATATTCACGTTCATGACAACCACAAGTGCACACCTGTTTCTGTCACTCGCTTCTCATGAGTTCATCTTTATTCACGAGTTCTAATTATATCTATGAGTATCTTCGTACATTCGCTCGTCCCATCGCCCGCTCCCCGCATCCTGCCATCTTTCTACCCCTTCCTTCCAATCCAATCTTCCTCTACCTTATCGCCTTGACGCCCATTCCAACATCCGCACGGAGATTGCAAACACAACGCAAGCACCCTTTGCAACATGCTTGGAGTTTCCCCTCGAGGGAGACGGACGCGCAGACAATGCACTCGTCTCGCAATCAAGGTCAACATTGCAACTAAATGCAACATGGACTGATAACATGATACCCCCATTGTGCAACGAAGGCCCCAACAACACCTGTGTTTACCTCCTTCACCTACAACCAGTGGCATCCTCATGCAAGATTTTTTTTCACTTGTTTTGTAACTACCAATTCTTTCTTTTTCTGTGACTGATGGTGTTTTTCTTTCACAGGCGCCGCCGGATTTTGCGAAATTACTAACAGAATAATGACAACAATTAACGCTGTCGTTGGTAACCTCTGTTTTTAGCAATACCATTATTAATAAGTCAGAGAAGTAAATAATGATAATCACTTCTCGCTTCCCCTCACTCCCATCCCTTCCCCCATCCCCACCCCATTGCAGACGGTTGCAGACCCGAGGGCCCGAGACGGCAACGATGTGTGGAATGTACTCAAACGCGAGAAGGGTATGTAAGGTGGGACGCCGAGGAGAGCAGGGGGAGGCTCACACACACACACACACACACACACACACACACACACACACACACACACACACACACACACACACACACACACACACACACACATACACACACACACACACACACACACACACACACACACACACACCACACACACACACACACAACACCACAGCATACACATACACACACACACACACACACACACACACACGGGCATTCCTTGGCCCACCTGCATAATGTGGGTACTGCTGCAGGTGGTACTTGTGTGGCCGCCTGTCATACCGTAGCCCAGGGCGCCGTCCCACCTGCCGCAGCCGACGGCGCGACGGGATGGGGGGAGGAGGGGGGAGGAGGAGAGAGAGGAGGAGAGAGGAGGAGAGAGGAGGAGAGGAGGAGAGGAGGAGAGGAGAGAGAAGGAGAAAGAGGGAGAAAAAGAGGAAGAAGGGGAGAAGGAGGATGAGAGGGAGGAAAGAACAAGGAAGAGAAGGAGGAAAGGAGGAAGAAGAGAGGGAGGAGAGAGAAAGGAAAAAGAAGGAATACAAGAGGGATGGACTAGAGTAGAATGAAAGACCAGAAGGATGAAAAACAAAGAATAAAGGACGGAAACAGGAGAGGGAAAGAAAGGAAACGTAGACGGATCAGAGAGAAAGAGAAACCTAAGACAAACGAGGAGTTCCACGCGAGAGAGATGAACGAAGTAGAAGTCGGTTCCCAAGAGACGGCCGGCGTGTCACTAAAAGTTCTCGAGGAAAAGGCTGGAGTGCATGCAACTTCTCCGGCGAGTTGCAACGGAGGCGGAGGGAAAGGATTTTGTGGCGAGCATGAATCACTTCGGAAATCACATCGTGAGACATGTTGCGACCCTCATGGCCGTGAAGTCATCAGCTGAGGACACAAATAACTGTCGTTTCCATCACCTTCATAATCACCGTCTTTACTTTTGCCGGAGACACATAACTCACTATAATCACTATCATCAGCTAAATATCAGAGATGTATCAATTTTGCCATCGGTGCCCCGGAAAGCATTTTGCTGTTATCTTTTATTATTCTTTCATTTTGCTGGTGCTGTTCTTGTCGATTGCGCCCATGGCACTTGGATGACAGAGGTGCCGGATGAGGCGTGGCACTGTGTGGGTCGGATGATCATGGTCGAGAGGGGGGGGGTCGGTTGGCGGGTCGAGTGTGTGGATATATAAGCAGCATCACGCCCAAGAATAAAGCATTCGAAACCGATATAAATACATTTGGAAATGGCAGCGAAGACAAATGACTATCGTGATCCTGTGAATGACATCATGGCCTACTTAGACCACGAGGAAAAGAGAAAAAAATGGTATCAAATTCGTTGGCTAAAACCCTAGTCCACAAGGGAGAGTCTAGTTACAAACACAAGCTCACCGATATTGTTTTCAACCTTGCCGTCAGCCGCAGTGCAGCTGGTAGATAGACCTAAATTGTATCAGAAATCAATTCCCGAAAGAGTGTAAATGCACATAATATCCAAGTAGATCTGTGCCGATTGCTACTGCCGTCACGCTTACCTGTCTTGGCGCAAGTAATGAATCCATTACTTAAGCAACGCGTCCCGACAACATCTGCCGAATAACCAGGCATTAGGAAGTGAGGAATGGCGCACATCACTCACAGCTCAGGCTTCGGGGTCTCCTGCTCTGCGTTCCTCCTCCTTCCCCAGCCCACCGGCTCCTTGATGTAATAACACGAGCTAGAACAAGAACATCGCCCAAAAAAGGACTGATTCCGCTGCGTCATCGTAAAGCTTCAGTTATACAAAATCGAAACATTAATTTCAACACGAGTGTACAAGCGCGACATTCTTCAGAAATGCCTTGCGACTCTCACGGTCCGAGTCCTCGCTCTCTCTCTTTCTCTCCTTTTATCTCTCTCTCTCTCTCTCTCTCTCTCTCTCTCTCTCTCTCTCTCTCTCTCTCTCTCTCTCTCTCTCTCTCTCCCTCCCCATGCATAATACGACAGCCTTGTCAAACGATAATAACCCCGAGGATTAATATGACGCTAACTTAACGAAAGCAGCACCGGGGAATAATTCGACACGACGTCATCTCTCCGCCGCAAACTTGCATCAAATTGGGTCAAAGCAAGTGAGGTGTCTCTCCCGTCTTGCAAGCTTGCCGCTGCATGGGATCACCGCCGACCGCAAAAATCCACGCACCTGAAAGCAGTTTGAGCCCACGACAATCAGCAGTCAGAGGAGGACCTCCTACTGCGCCTGGCTGGGCTGGGCCGATTTGATTCTACTAAATCGTGGGAGTGTGCGTCTGGCTCTGTCTCTTGGTCTAATGGCAGGGATTTTTCTGGCAATACCACATGCGAACAGGCACGCGGACACAGACAGGCACGGGGATCCGCACACACAGATGCAAACATCTAACCACGTAAATACGTACAGGTAAAGCGATGCACATACATGCGCATCAGGAGAAGGACAGCCAGTTAGAAATACAGACAGACAGACAGGTAACAGACAAACACCGACAGACAAACACACAGAGGGGAGGGCACACAGAGACAAACACGCGAGGCCCACAATGGCAACATCCTGCACAACGCTCTCGGCACCAATCAACAACCAGCTCGGGATTGTTTACATCCTCGCCAGTAGCAAGCACGCTGGGTGGCGCTCCCTGTCATGTACGTATGGCCCCCTGCTTTCTAAAACCACTGCCGTCGCTCTGCAGAGTAACTAGTCTACCCGCGACAATGCTGTAGGGGGAAGGGGGAAGGGAAGGGAAAGGCAGAGAAAGGAAAGTGGGAGAAGGGAAAAGAAAGGGAAAAGGGGAAGAGAAAGGGAAAAGGGGAAGAGAAGGGGAAGAGGGGAAGAGAAGGGGAAAAAAGGAAAGGGAAAAGAGAGAGAGAGAGAGAGAGAGAGAGAGAGAGAGAGAGAGAGAGAGAGAGAGAGAGAGAGAGAGAGAGAGAGAGAGAGAGAGAGAGAGAGAGAAGTAAAAAGAACTTAATGACATCGGGATAATAATAAGCCCAGCCACATCCTTAAATAGCTCCGGTTAATGAAGTATTTTATTAGGCAGTGAATGCGAGCCTTCACGCCGCGCCGTTTCGTTTGATGGCTATCGCTCGGAATTCAAAAGAGAAGCATGTAAACACGAAGTTCTGAGTGACGCTTTTGTCCGTCTCGTCCGTCCGTCCGTCCG
>NC_051401.1:14628228-14638228 GCF_015228065.2 Penaeus monodon
AAGGGGGAAAGTGAGGGAAGAAGGAAAAAGAGAGAGAGAGAGAGAGAGAGAGAGAGAGAGAGAGAGAGAGAGAGAGAGAGAGAGAGAAGAGAGAGAGAGAGAGAGCACGAGGAAGAATGACAAGACAGAGAAAAGAAGAGAGAGGAGATGCGAAAGCGTAAGAAAGAACAGACAGATGATAGAAGATAAAGAGAGATAGAGTGATGAAAAACATTAAATAAATAAATAAAAAGGGAATGAATAAATATACAAACAAACAGGAGAGTGAGAAAGACACCGAGAAATTTAAAAAAATGAAACAAATGCGGGCAAAAACACAGACCAAAAGACAAAAAGATCCAATAAAAATAAAGCAGAAACAAAGGCGAATAACTCCATTTAATCATCCATTATCCATTATTACGACCCCAATCACCTTGCTTATTTTATGGCGTGTAGCCAGATGTGTAAATCCAACTCGGGGGCCATTTCAATAATGAGTAACATACACCGGCGAGGTTACGAGATCAGACCTCATAATGGAGGCTTCTAACTCCATTTCTGCCTCGTTCTCACGCTTTCTCTGATTTTTCTCTGGCTCTTTCATGCGTTGCTTTTCCTCTCGGTATCTCGTTCTGTCTCTCGCGTTCTCTCTCTCTCTCTCTCTCTCTCTCTCTCTCTCTCTCTCTCTCTCTCTCTCTCTCTCTCTCTCTCTCTCTCTCTCTCTCTCTCTCTCTCTCTCTCCCTTCCCTCTCTCCTTGTTTTTTCTTACCCTCTCTCTTTTCGCTCTTACAAGGGCGGATTCAATTATAAACAAAATGTGGATGATAATATTATTTAGGAGAAACATAATAGCGATGATATAACAATCATAATAAAAATAACAACAATGAAATGAACATAATATTACTACTACTAATTATCAGTAATAATATGACGAGAAAAATAATGAGCATTAAAAATAATAACAATAACATTAACATTAACAGTGCTGATGGCAAAATACTACTGTACTAATAAAAGTGAAGAAAACAATATTACAGAAAAGGGCAACAGCACTGCTCGCCCTGCGCGCGCAAACAGGCCGACCGTAGGCTGCTTGCGCGGAGGCAGCCCGCAAAACCCGTGATTGCAGTCCCTCAATCATGGGATTCCTCATAAAAGCGACGTAACTTGGCGTATGCCCCGAGTACTCGTTTCGGCTTCTTGGCTGCCTGCTCTCGCCCGCGGAATGGCTTCGAAAATGCCTCGCAGATAATGTCTTCATCACAGGATACTGATCTTGCAAATTGCGCCGCGCCGATGCCAATATTGCAGCTCGTAAGGCAATAGTGCGGCAATTATCAAAATAGTCGCATGCTCCAGTGCGGCCGCTCTGCATAACCCTCAAAGGGCTTCCCGGAAGCGGCTCACGGAGGCTCGGAATCGATGCGCCGTGCTACATGTCCTCGTGGCTTGGATATGACCATTCTCTATTAATTATTCATAATACGTATTTCGAATGACGATAGTTTGATATACTGTACATCTAAGACGGCACTTACGAAAACGGCAAGAAGAAGAAAGGTGATATAAGATAGGATAGTTTCACTAACATCAACGACAGATAAAAAAAAAATAGTAAGCCTATGATAATGATATTGAAACTGACAACAATGGTAGCAAAATCAGAATCAACCATAATAACAATAATGATATTTATAACATCAATAATAATAATGATAATGATAATAACAACAATAACAATAACAGCAAAACAACAATATAATAATTATAATAATATATAACAATTACAACAACAAGAACTGCAATTAAGAAACAAGACATGATGCGACATGAAGCAATAAAACAGTATAACGCAAAACCAGTAAGAGAGACAAACGAGCAAAAGGCTCCACCAACCTCGACGACAACTCCGCACTCCGGCCTCGCTCTCACTCCTCACTCCCGCTGCTCTTTCCACAGATGCAAGACTGCGGACTCATTAGGCCCATCATTAATCACCATGTATCATTACTATCTGATGAAAGCCGCGCCAGCTCCGAGTCCCGATCCACATCAATTTCTCTGTCTCTCTGTCTCTGCCTCCCTCCCTCCCTCCCTCCTCCCCCCCTCTTTCTCTCTCTCTCTCTCTCTCTCTCTCTCTCTCTCTCTCTCTCTCTCTCTCTCTCTCTCTCTCTCTCTCTCTCCCTCTCTGCATCACACCACGTCCTTAGAATATTAAGTCCCTAGACGAAGAAACAACTTCCCTCCAAAGTCCTTCTGGTAAAAAGACCAAACGCTCGGTGGCCGCAGAAGTCCCCCTCCTTCCCTCCCCCTCTCCGCAAAGTCCCCCTCCCCCCTCTACGCACAAGTCCTCCCCCCCTTCTTCCCTCCCCCTCTACGCATGTCCCCCTCAACCCCTTCTCCTCCTCCCTCCCCTACGCCTCCCTAGTAATGACCCCTAGGAAGTCCCTCAACCCTCTCTCTCACCCGGGGGAGGTGAAGAGGTTCCTCCGGGCCGTACTCGGTGTTCTTGCTTCATTACTGGTACTTACTACTTAATTACGGCCGCCACTCACGTCATGCTGCGTGCCTGCGTCGGGAGAAGTGGCAGGGGAGAGAAGAGGCGGGGGGGGGGGGGGTGAGTGGATGGGAGAGTAGCAGGGGAAGGGAGGAAGGAAGGAGGAAGGAAGGAAGGAAGGAAGGAAGGAAGGGAGGGAGGAAGGAAGGAAGAAAGGATGTGACAGAGGAAGGATAGGAGGATGGGAAGGAGGAAAGGAGGGAAAAAAGAAGAACCACAGAAAGGAGAGAGGATGAGGGAAGGGTGTAAGGCGAGAGAAAAAGGGAAATGGAGACTGAGAATGAGGGAGAAGAAAGCGAAAAAGAAATCAGTGAAGCATGGGGGCAGAAACCAAAACCAGACCACTGAAAAAAAAAAACAGTACTTCCACCCGAAAAAGACTTGAAAAAGCGACAGACGACCTGTTGCGACCAGGATTCCAGAGAGCGCAGGGGAGGAACCCCTAGCTACCCCCCCCCCCACTTCCCCCCTTGCTCCCTCCCAAGAACACAGATCCAGAGAGACTTATTAAGTACTCAATAAAAGTCGTTCCTGTCACATAAACCGCTTCAGTTACGAAATATTGGTCAGCCACAGACCGAAGAAACCAGGAAACGAATCAAGTCATTCCTCTCGCATCGTAACCCGGAGATGACATTCCTCGAAGAGATGGCGCTGTCCGAGGAGGAGGCCTGGAGGAGGAACCTGGAGGGATGGTCGGGCGGGGAGGGGGGGTGAATGGAGACACGGAAGGGGGCGTCAAAAAATGAGTTTTCTGCTAAAGTGAAGAGACTTTTGAGTGTAGCGGAGAGGAAACAGTATGAGGGAGGAGGGGACAAAGGGAGGAGAGAGGGAAAAGAGGGAGGGAGAGAGAGGGACGGAGAACGAAAAAGAGATAGAAAGGGAGAAACAGAGATAGATAGGTTGATAGACAGAGATAAAGAAAGAACGAAAGACAGAGAGAGCGAGAGGAGGAGGAATGAGAAAGCATTTTTCTGCAAAATTGGAAACTTTTGAGAGGAGAGGAGAGGAAACAGCGTGAAGGGGGGAATGGAGAACGATGGAAGAGAAGGGAAGAAGGGTAGAAGATAAAAAGAGAGGAAGGGAAGAGAGAAAGATAGGAGAGAGAGGAAAGGAGGCGGAGGAGGAGGAGGAGGAGGAGGAGGAGGAGGAGGAGGAGGAGGAGGAGGAGGAGGAGGAGGAGGAGGAGGAGGAGGAGAAGGAGGAGAAGGGGAGGAGGAGGAGGAGGAGAGAGTAATAGCAACCAATGCTTCAGGGAAGTTTGGAAGAGCCTGCCTCCCTCTTCTCCTGCACCCTCCCTCCTTCCCTGCCTCCAAACCCGGGTCCATCCCTCCCCCCCTCGCCCCCCTCCTTTAGCAAACGCCTTGGAAGACTATTATCTCAAACTATCGGATTATGGCTCGGAATAATTTTCTTCGTCAGAATGTGATCGTTTTCCTCGACGAATAGGTGAAGCGGTCGTTGAATACGTTATCTGCCCGTTTGTTAAACTTTAAATTGCCGCTTACATTATGGTTATCTGATGCGCCTTCGCCCCCTCCGTGCTCGCACATGCATGCATGCATGCATGTATGTATGTATATGCATATATAAGTGTGTAATTGTATGTGTATGTGTGTATGTGTGTATGCGTGTGCGTGTGCGTGTGTATGTGTGTGTGTTCGTGTGCCTGCGTACGTCTGTGTACGCCGTTGCTCATTTCACTAGGTTTTATAGCGCCCTTCGAGGCTTGCATCATTCTGGTCGTTCTAAAGTAATAAACTCGCAATTTCCTTGCTTTATTAACATCGCCTCGTCTCGTTTACGCTTGAAAGAGGAATCGAGCCGAAATCTCTAGCTCCCTTTGCTCCGATGGAAGAGAAGTAAACACAATCGCAATTCTCTTGGCCTTTAATTTCGCATTATTTTTATAACCCTTTATTTCTCCCTATCTCTTTATTCATTCTCTTCGTCTGCCTGTCAGTCAGTCTCTCTCCCTCTCTTTTTCATTTCTCCCTCTCTCTCTCTCTCTCTCTCTCTCTCTCTCTCTCTCTCTCTCTCTCTCTCTCTCTCTCTCTCTCTCTCTCTCCTCTCTCTCTCTCTCTCTCTCTCTCTCTCGAGCACATCCTTTCACCCATACCCTACAACTAACGAGTAAAAATTGCATCGAAAAAAGAACAGCACGACTCATCTTAATCACCTGTTCTCGAGAACCAGAAAAATTACCGCCGACGTCCATGACGGAGTACCTCACACCACGCTGACGGTCCGGCCTTCCGAGACAGATTAGGGCGTCTCTCCCGTTCTTATCTCCTCCTCCTCCACTCCCTCTCTTATCCTCTGCCCCTCCCCTCCCTCTCTTATCCTTAACCTTCCCCTCCCTCCTTTATCCCCTTCCTTTCTTGTCCTCTGCATCTCTCCTCCCTCCCTCATTCCCCTCCTTCCTTTACTCCCTCCCCTCTACCTCTCCTTCTCACAGCCTCCTCCTTGCCCCATCATCTTACTGCCTTCACCTCCCCTCCCCCCGTCATCCCCCCCTCTTGACGTCTTACTCCGCTCCTTGCTCCTCTCTCTCTCTCCTTCGCCTCTGCTTCGTCAGCGGCGTGGGAGAAAGTGATGGATAATTATGCCATAACGGGTATAAATCGGGATGCTCCCTTAGGCTTAGCATAATTAATCTACGAGGCGGAGGTTGAATTTCGAGCGGTCGTGCGTGCGAAGGAGGGAAGGAGGGAGAGAGGAAGGAAATTGGGAAAGAGCGAGGAAGGGAGGGAGGAATAAAGAGCGGAGGAGGTACAGAGTTTGGGAAGAGGGGGGAGGGGGAGGGGGGAAGGAGGGAGGGAAGGAAGGAGGGAGGGAGGGAGGGAGAAGGGAGAGGGAGAGATAAGATACAGAGAGAGAGAGGAGGAGGAGGAGAGAGAAAAGAGAGAGGAGAGAGAGAGAGAGAGGAGAGAGAGGGAGAGGAGAAGAGAGAGGAGAGGGAGAGAGAGAGAGAGAGAGAGAGAGAGAGAGAGAGAGAGAGAGAGAGAGAGAGAGAGAGAGAGAGAGAGAGAGAGAGAGAGAGAGAGGTCAAATTAATGACCGCCCATTTAATAAGCACTTGCAATCTACCAATCACCCGAATCAGCCTGTCCACCGGGCGGGGTAACTTTCTTCGTGGAAAACGCGCCCGGCAATTATTTAGGCCTAAGCCGATGACCAGAAGGCCGTCTTGGGGAATGTAGCGCACAGCTTCATACTCGGCCGGTGCCTCGGGGTGCCGGAAGTGCCCTCTTTCGCCCTCCCGTCTCTCCTTCGCCTCTGGTCGCTTCCTAAAATTTCTCTGATCTCTCTCATTCTTTTTATTTTCTTATCTTTTTACCAAGCCCTCTCTTCTTTTTCACTTTTCTTTCTTTATATATTATATTATATTATATTGTATTATATTATATTATATTATATATATATATATATATATATATATATATATATATATATATATATATATATATATAAAACACACACACACACACACACATGTGTGTGTGTGTGTGTGTGTGTGTGAATGTCTATGTTGCGTCTCCTACAGCCCCCTAAATCCAGAAATGAACTCTGGTGGTAATGACGAACATAAATAAGATTATGTTGCTGTAATGCTGATGGCGATGGTAGTGAAGGTGTTATGATGTTGATAACGATGAAGATAAACACATCGTTCTCCCTACAGAGCCTAAAATACAAAGAACCAGAGGAATATCTGAAAGAAATAAGATATAATGAATGAACCCACACCGCAGCTGCAACAAGACGAAACCCAAGCGAAGCTATCAATTATCCAATTCATCGTTGCAATCTAAAGAGGATATGAGTAGACAACAACCACAGCTTAAACCACAAAAAATAAACCTTAACAAAAATAAGCCTACTTGATATTTTTATCTTCCTAGTGCGAAGGGCTTGTGGCCGTGACAAGCCTGCAAAAAAGTCTGGCCAAGTCTGCGTAACTTTTTAAACTTTCGTCATTAATAACTCGACTCCAAGAGCTTATTCTCGCTTGCCAAGTCTTTATAATCCTGTGCCTTGCTGTCCGAAAAGAGAAGACGTCTGGAAAAGCAAAAACAAAGTGAGAAAATATGCAAGAACACGAGAAAAAAGTATGAAAAGGACGAATCAGGAAATTCAGAAAAAAAGAGATAATATGACAAGACCGAATGAAAAAAAGAAAGAAATCTGATAATACAAAAGAAAATAACGAAACATAAGAAAGTAAAAAAGAAATATAAAAAAATATGAAAAAGCAAAAGGGGAAAAGCGGTGACGACCACTGGAAAAGGTGCCTCGGTCCGCTAACACAAGGTTAACCACTCTGTACAGCATAAATATTTGTGTTCGCATAATGGGATCACAGTTAATTCACATCGGCGTATGTCTGTTGATGAATATTCACTCTAAAAATAAATATATGAATTAAAAGCAGAATTCTCCCATTTTAGGGCACAGACAATGCTTGCAAATATTTCACTTTCTGTCACTATAAAATTCAACAAAAATGTAATGTTGACACATTTTTATGCAAAATTTGTACAAAATTACAAAGATTTCCACGCGTACATTACCACGGAAAGGGGAATGTGATCACTGTTGCAATACCATTATAATTACACAGTGGTGTGAGTATTAATAACTATTAATATCTATAATAATCTTAATATGTCTAAAGGTATTGTAAGCTACAGCACTAGTAGTAGTAGTAGTAGTAGCAGCAGCAGCAGCAGTACCAGCAGCAGTAGTAGTGGCAGAAGTAGTAGTAGTTGAAGTGGTAGCAGTAGCATAGTAGTGTAGTGTTTGTTGCAGTAGCAATAGTAATAGTATCAGCAATAATAATAATAATAATAATAATAATAATAATAATGTTAATAATAATAACAATAATAGTAGTAGTAGTAGTAGTAATAGTAGTTGTAGTAGTAGTAGTAGTAGTAGTAGTAGTAGTAGTGGCAGAAGTAGTAGTAGTTGAAGTGGTAGCGGTAGTATAGTAGTGTAGTGTAGTGTAGTGTAGCAATAGTAATAGTATCAGCAATAATGATAATAATAATAATAATAATAATAATAATAATAATAATAATAATAATAATAACAACAATAATAATAGTAGTAGTAGTAATAGTAGTAGTAATAGTAGTAGTAGTAGTAGTATTAGTAGTAGCAGCAGCAGCAGCAGCAGTAGTAGTAGTAATAGTTGTCGTAGTCGTAGTCGCAGCAGCAATAGTAGCTGTAGTAGTGACAGCAGCATCAGTTCAGTTCAGTAGCATTAACAATGGCCAACATGGTACCGGTAGCTATAACGGCAATGGTAGATGGAGCGATACTTGGCCATGAATAAACCGAAAAACGGTGCGACTGGAGGCCACTCCTCCCGGCCCCGCACACCCGTGTTCAGGCGCGCGGTAAAAAATCGCTCAGACTCGACAATCATCGGCGGCCAATTCCAACACACCAGCGGGAGAACAACCGGTTCCGTCGCCGTGACGAATGATGGACGAAGAGGAAAAAAGAAATGAAAGAGATGAGAAGGGGGGGAAAGATGTCTATATATGTCGAGACCCTGTTAAGCATCGCACTGCAGCCAATAACGACCCGCCGACGACGTCCCCACAAGCCAAGGGGCGTGACGAGCGGACCACCGGCATCGGGAACGGAGCCAGCGCTCGCCGGCGCGACTTGCCTGAGCCCTTAGGCCCACGCGCTTGCAATCGCAGTTGCACATGCACACGCACATGGATTCTTCTCGCTTATTCTCCATCCGTCTCCCTCTTTCCTCTTACCCGTGTCTATCTGTCTGTCTGACGAGTCTCTCTCTCTCTCTCTCTCTCTCTCTCTCTCTCTCTCTCTCTCTCTCTCTCTCTCTCTCTCTCTCTCTCTCTCTCTCTCTCTCTCTCTCTCTCTCTCTCTCAAATTCACAGAAATGACATGGTAATGATTACGTTAACAGACCCGGAGAAATAATGACGACAGGTGATACTGCACTTCTTACTTTTTTTCCCTAAAGCGTAACAAGGAAGCGTCAGAGCAGGTTTGGAACCGACGGATCTTCCCGGAAAGCGCATGACAAAGCTCGGCTTCCAAGTGCATTCGTCGCGAGATGAATAATGAACAAACCGGCCGTATGGCGATGGCTGTAGCGATGGCTTCGGCGAAGAGAGACATCAACAAGTGGCGCTGACGTCTCCGAACACATCGGAAGACACTCGCTGGTCTATTAGAGAGAGAGTGTACGCAACCGGACAGAGGGCCAGTTATGAAATCGTAGAGATAAACTGTTTCACTTGGCTTCTCTCCGATTTCATGCAACGATGCGGCGTCAAGACATTAAGCACACAAACAGGCACTAACAACACAAACCAAACGCCGCCCGAACAAACACACACTCTAAGTTGCAAGCCTCTTTAGCTTGGAAGTGTCACAATATATCTGATCTTGTTTGAAATGACAAACCAACATGCAAACAATCTCTATTTCTCTCTCTCTCTCTCTCTCTCTCTCTCTCTCTCTCTCTCTCTCTCTCTCTCTCTCTCTCTCTCTCTCTCTCTCTCTCTCTCTCTTTCTCTCTCTCTCATAACCTCATCCTTTTGAGATGTAAGCTTTTGTCTCAATAAACTTGTCAAAGTCAAAGGGAAAAAAGGAAAAAAGGCTCTCACTCCTTCTCTCATTATCAGCAACAATGCGATTAAGAAAAACACTTCCCGTCACAACCAGATACAAAAATAACGAGGTGCCGAGACCGCTGACCCAAGAATGCAACAAGATAACCCCGCTGATCTAAAGCTATTACTGACAAATTTATCTCAAATATTTCAGAGCCATTTGCCCTGGCATATTAATTTGCTCGCGTTACATGATATTTCAGTGTTTAATATTCGGAGCTAATAACATTGTTCATAAACCTTCGGACAAAGCGTGCCCCGACTCCGCTGGGCTAAATACCACATGGTACAAATCAACACGCAAATAATCCCCTCCTCTCTCTCTCTCTCTCTCTCTCTCTCTCTCTCTCTCTCTCTCTCTCTCTCTCTTCTCTCTCCTCTCTCTCTCTTCTCTCCCTCGCTCTCATAAGCTAAGTAATATACAACTAAGCTAAATACAACTTGGTACAAATCATGTTCATATGCAGTGAACACCTACGCTGACACAGGGTAATGAGGACGTTATATTCAACCTTTGAACTGCCTGTCATGTTCCTTTCCTCGTGTCCCTCCTGTGAACAATTCGGCCGACGCAATTTGAGTGTTTGATTTCGCAAGCAGAGTTGACATTAGATGACAAATACCTGCGAATGTGCAAGTGTGTTTGTACTGCGAAGGCAATGGGAAATTTGTGTCTCCCCCAAAATATATAAAATTGATGATCATAGACATAATATATAATAATAGTAATGGTGATGGTAATTATAATGATGATGTTCACTGTCGTAATAGTAATGTTAATAATAATGATAATGAT
>NC_051401.1:14650728-14653050 GCF_015228065.2 Penaeus monodon
ATCATATATTATACAGTATATTAGGTATGTATGTATTTGACTTCTATATGTTAATACACGAGTGTGTATTTATAAATGTATGTAATATGTATTGTTTTATATTTATATCGGTTTCTTGTACAAAAAATAAGAACGCTATAAGAAGAGAAAAGTGAAACAAAGAAATAAAAGAAGCAGGATGGAAAGAAATGGAAGAAGAACAGAAAACAACCAGCGTCGCCATCTCATCTCCAATTGTATCCTCCATCAACTTTTAACTCCCCCCCCCCCTCCAGCCAATACCACTCGTCTTGCACCCGTAACACAATTGAAGGGTCATATCCGGCACCGCATAGGCCTCCGCTCCTCCCCCTCCTCTCTAGGCCTACCCCCCCCCGTATCCTCCCCACTCCCATTCTCCCTTCCCTTGGCGACCACATCACGTCTTAGGGAGCCACCGTCTCGAGACTCTCTCCGGCCAGCCTCTCGGTCGCCTTCTGTTGACGCGGTGGGGGGGATTCTGTGGGCGGCTGGTGGGGGAGGGGGGGTGATGAAAGAGAGCTGCTATAAGGGTAATGCTATCGTCATAATATCACCCACTGTGGCTAATACCAATGTTAGAAATTACCAGCGATATTACAAGTCACATCAAACAGACAACACAAAAACGGAGAAAATCACTCGCACAGACGAGAAGCACTCTCCCCCTCCCCCCCCCCTCCTCAAGTCTCCCTCGCCAAGCCTTCGTCAGAAGGTCCTGTCTCAGGAGAGGAGAAGAATGGGCGTCTCAGCCACTTCCCGAAGGCGAGAGTGGCGTCGTACAAGAGGTGATCGAGGCGGAAGGGACAATAGACGGAAATTGGATGACGAAAAGGGCGAGGATGAACAGGGAAGGAAGGAAAGGAAATGAATGCGAAGAGCGGGTCAAGGAGGAAGGGAAGGCTCAGAGCGAGTGGGAAAACACAATAAGGAAGAGGGAAACGGTGTGGGGGAGGATGAGGAGGCTGAGGGGAATGAGGAAGTGAAGAAGTTGGAGAAGGAAGCCGAGTTAGAAAAAAAAGAAAAAAGAAAAGAAAAGAAAAGAAAAAAAGATATATGGAAAAAAAGCATACCAAGATTTAGATAAATACAGAGCAAGAGAAAGAGAGAAAACACGAAAATGCAGAAAAAAGCCAGAAAAACAAAGGATAAGCCAGCGTCGGCGGCCGCATACACGCCCGTTGTTTGTTTACCCCGGCGGAACAAGACCAGGTCGGACAGTCTCCCGCGGGCGAAGTGACGGCCCTCAGCTGCCCCTTATTGTTCTCCAGCTCTGTCTCCTGTTGAACGCATTTATCACTCTTTACTGGCTTGTCACAGAGGTAACTGATATCATTCTTCCTCTGGGACCTACTCAATAGATCGCCCTTTTTGTCTCCGGATTATCTTTATACTTATTTTACTGTTAGTTTTGGTGAGTTTTATGGCCGACTGATTACGCGCCGCCCGCCCGATTATGTGTCCATTAACAGATATCTAAAGAAGAAACCAGTAACGTATACTATATAAATATTCATGTACCGCACTTGTCAACAGATACGCGCCAGCCAGACGGTTGGGATACTAACAAGGAAAAGCATTTTGCGAGAACGCCGAGTCAGCTGTCCATGATCGTAAGCTAGATCACCGATTATGACCGATATATCTTTCCCCCATCAATACTTTTTGTTCGATTAACTGCTCTGGCTGTATCGTATCCAGTGCCTTTGGTAAATGCATCATACATGGAGTTGAAAGAAGCCTGATATGCTTCTGATATTCTTCTCACGAAATCACAGTTGCGAGTCCAGAAAGGCGCAAAAGATTTTTATAAACGACGTTCTCTTCCCGCCCAAAATAAGTTTCCCGCCATAATTCTGCGGACACAAAGGGGAGGCTTCGAAAAGGAAGGGAGGAAAGTCGGTTCTGATTCATGGCCAGCACTCGCCGCCGGATGACTCTATTCTGCTTACGTCTGCCGAGTTTTTGGCGCACTTTTGAAAATTATATTTGGTCTGGGTTAATGATCCTTTGCAAAAGCCGAACAAGATACGATCGCGGCCCATGATTTACTCGCTTAGGGTTTCGGACACGGGAGTCAGCGCCGCCGTCGTCGGCTCGCTCCGAGGCTGCTTCTCTTATAAAGCTTTTGTCTGAGAAGTTCATCCTAACTGGAAGCCGCAAGTTTTTCGTTTTTTTTTCTAAGCCTAAAAGGCAGCCTTCATAGAGAACAAGAGCACTGCCGAAATAAGAAACAAATGAACTTTCCGGTGTTCAGAGACAGAGTAGCTGTTTGAATATCACAACTTCCAACATTCAATATAA
>NC_051401.1:14653150-14660650 GCF_015228065.2 Penaeus monodon
AGAGAGAGAGAAAAAGGGGAAGAGGGGGGGAACGAGAGAGAGAGGGGGGGTGGGACGAGAGAGAGAGATAGAGAGAGGAGGAGAGAGAGAGAAGAGAGACGAGAGAGAGAGAGAGAGAGAAAGAGAGAGAGAGAGAGGAAAAAGAGAGAGAGAGGAGAGAGGGAGAGAGAGAGAGAGGGGAAAGAGAGAGAGAGGAGACAGAGAGAGAGAAGAGAAGAGAGGAAGAGAGAGAGGGGAGAGAGAGAAGAGAGAGAGAGAGAGAGAGAGAGAGAGAGAGAGAGACAGGGACCAAATAGAACAGAGAAGAAAAGGAAAATAATAAAAACAAAGCGCAGAACTCGAGCACGACAATCTGAATAAGCCAGTGCTCGTGCAAGCAGCGGAAGGTTGACTTGGCAGAAGGCAGAGAGAATAAATTATGACAAGACACAGAGGTCACGGCAATTCAGCGCAGGGATCACACTGATAAGAGAAAGAGGAAGCAGAAAAGGCAGGGGTTTAAAAGCAAAAAAAAAAAAAAAAAAAAAAGAAGAAAAAAAAAGATGATAGTAAGAAAAAATTATGTAAGACGTACATACATGCACATATCAATATGCGTAATTATAAGCAAAATAAGATATCTAAAAATAAATAACATAAAAAGAAAATAAAAAAAAGTATCAAAACAAAAAATACTGGAACAAGAAGGAAGAGAACGTTGCATGCATAATGCACGTCGAAGAAAAGGCGGAGAGAAGGAAGAAGAGAGCAGAGACGACGACCGAAAAGACGCAGAGAGAATTACGGGCCACCGGCAAGGACGACAGGCGCCTCGCAGGAAGCGGGAGGAGAAGGGCGAGAGAAAGAAGAGGCGAGCGTGAATAAAATGACGAAAAAGAGAAAGGGAAAGGGTGTGGAAGATGAGGCGCAGCAGAACGCACGCCAATATATCACGCCAAGAGGAGACCGAACAAACGCCGAGAGGAGCGCACGAAGGCTCGAACAGGCGCCACACAAAGGGAGCGGGACAAGAGAAAACAGACAGACAACGCCGGGGTGAGTAAGCAGCCTCTTAATCCCCGACATAATCCTAGGAAATTTGTTCAAGTTAAGTCTAGCTGACGGTAAAACATTTTCGTGTTTTGTGGACCCCTATAAACTCGCGGACAATATGGCGACTGATGGCTCTGGCGGCGGGACACGAGGGCGGGAAAGCGTGTGAAATGTACTACCACTCCGACACGGCCGTGGTATATATTTTTCAGATTTATGGTTCGGCCAGGAAATAAAATGGATGCGTAAGCAAGTCTACAGCCCGTGGAATATTATTCACTTGTCGGTTTACAATCAGCAAATACAAATATATTCACTCACGCGCAGTCACACACGCGCATTTTGCTGTTCCTATATACTAATAATATTCATCAAACTCTGATTTCACCCAATTATTTCGAGGCTACACATAATAAAAAGACGACCCCCCCCCATAACACTAACGACAAAAGAGACAAAAAGCAAAGACAAAACAAAAAATCGCCGATTCCGGGAAGTGAGATGCGACCACGATGGATGTTCGGGTTTTCCGGTGTTTCGACGCTCACGGGCGGAGAATAGTAATATCGGGGTATAAAAAGGGGAGGGGGGGGGGAGGAGGGAGGGAGGGAGGGGAAGGGGGGAGGGAGGGAGAGAGAGAGAGAGAGAAAAAGAGAGAGAGAGGGGAAGAAGAAGAAGAGAGAGAGAAGGGGGGAGAGGGGGAGAGAGGGAGAGAGGAAAGGGGGAAAAGAGAGAGAGAGAAAGAGAGAGAGGGGAGAGAGAGAGAGAAGAAGAAGAAAGAGAGAGAGAAGGGAGAGAGAGGAGAGAAGAGAGAGGAGAGAAGAGAGGGGAGGGGGGGGAGGGAAGAGAGTGAAGAGGGAGAGAAGGCATAGAGAGGGAGATTAAAAAATGAGGGGAGAGTGATCAATAAGAAAGGGAAGGGAGAGAAAAATGAAAAAAAGTAATATCAGACAAAAAAAAGATCCATCTTTCATATGTCTTAGCTATATCTAATCCCCCCCTCTCCATCTCTCTCCTTCTCTCTCCTCTCTACTCTCTCTCTCTCTCTCTCCTCTCTCTCTTCTCTCTCCTCTGTCTTTCTTTCCTCTCTTGTCTTTTTTTTTCTTTCTTTCTTTCTCTCTTCTCCTCTTCCTTTTCTCTCTTCTCTCTTTCTTTTCTCTTTTCTCCTCTCTCTTGTCTTTTTCCCCTGTCTTTTTTCTCTCTCCTCCTCTCTCTCTCTCTCTCTCTTCGCCTCTCTCTCTCTCTCCTCTCTCACGCAGCAGCACCACACCTCACACACCACACACACACACACCACACCCCACACACACACACACACAACACACAACACAACACAACCATATTATAATATATTTTTATATATATATAATATATATTATATTTTATATATAATATTTTTTTGTGGTGTGTGTGTGGTGTGTGTGTGTGTGTGTGTGTGCGGTGTGTGTGGTTTATACATACATAATATGCTGTATTTATGTGTGCGTGTGTATTTATAATATATAATTTTTATATTATAATAATAATATATAATTTTATATATATATATATATATATATGTTTTTTTTTATATAAAATATATAATATTATATATTATTTTTATGATTATTATGGTGTAAATTAGCTATGCATGTATGTATACCTCTCCCTTTATTAAAAATATATATTATATATATATATTTTATATATATATATATATATAATAATATATATATAATAATATTAATAATAATATATATAAAATAATATAATATATATATTTTATTATATATAATATATATATTTTTATTAAATTAAAAATATTATATATATATATATATATATATATATATATTAATTAATAATATATATATATATTAAAACACACACACACCACACACACACACACACCCAACCACACCCCCATATATATATATATATATATATATATAATATATAATATTAAAATTATATAATTTTATATTATATAATATATTTTAAAAATATTATATATTAAGAGAATTGGGAAAACTTCCCGACCCCATCGTCCCCTCTCCCTCCTTTCACCTTTTACGAGGCCACCCAGCACACCCACCCCCCCCCCCCCGCCGCCCCCCCCTATCTCCTCACCCATGCTCGAGCAACCACAACACGCCCAACCGCCACCCAACACCGCCCGTGGCACCCGCCGCTCCACCCGTTCGGTAGTTCTGCTCTCCGCGCTCGTAAAAATATCTCCGACTAGAGGAACAACACACAAAACTCGCTATGGCTATCTTTTACTCCTTTCAATCTTTTTTTTTCTCTCTGTCGCTTAGCTTTTCTTTCTCTCTCTCTCTCTCTCTCTCTCTCTCTCTCTCTCTCTCTCTCTCTCTCTCTCTCTCTCTCTCTCTCTCTCTCTCTCTCTCTCTCTCTCTCCTTTGTCTCTCTTTTCTATTTCTGCCCCCCCTCTCTCTCTGTCTTTGTCTCTCTCTCTCTTTGTGGAGAATGCAAAACGTAAATCAATGCTATCAAGACGATGGTCTCCTGCACCAGCATAAATCCCGGAAACAAATGGCCAAAAAATTCCCAAGAAAACCAAAGAGGATCCGATCCTTCATCGTCCCGTCAGCGCCTGTCAAAGCCCGCCGATAACCATCTCCGAACTCGAAGGGAAATCAGCGGCCCATCGTGCGCTCAGAACTGTTCTTTTATTTTACATTCATTGACGCTTGATCGGCGCCTTTAGCGGCCGCGATAAAATAATTAAGGGCAATGTATGATATCTGGGACCCCTGGTTCACCTTCCGCATATGGGCGCACAAGAGGTTCCGCTCCCTTGGGATCCGAACCCGAGGAAACGAGCGCCAGAACGGGTTTGGGTCGCCTCTCCTGATGCTGTTTTGCTTGTCCGCGCTGGCTATATGTGCCAATTTCTTTCTCTATTAAAACATCAAGAGGCTTCCAGGCTCATTAACGATGCGGTTCTAACCGTCCCTATACGACGAAGCGGCCGGGCGTATCTCGATAGTTTATTTTCGAACCGCTTTTTGGGGAGCTGAAAGGAGATAAAGTTTTTCCTTTTAAAGGATTCTATGGCCGGGCTGTCGCCTTCCGCAGCCGGGGTATCACCGAGACGAGCGTGTTCTCCTTCCGCGAAACGAACTCGTCACGCCGAAATCTACGGTCATTTCGGGAGTGAGAAAACACTGCTGGAACGTGGGAATAAAACGCCCCGTGCTTAGCCACGCCACTGCGATGCCAACCAGAAAACAAAGATTACAAGATTCGCTAACTCCAAAGGACAGAGAGACCTCGGCGGCGAACCTTTGAAGCAAGGTTATGCAGATTCTCTGGCACGGGGACCGACGCCTCCGCCCGTTTGGTTTCAATTAGCACGGATCAAGGTGCAAAGCCTCCGGTGGGCGAAGGCAAAGCCCACGTCGCGACTCGTGAGCCGGGAAGCGAGCGGAAATCCCGGTCCGATAAGCCTACGGAAACAAGCTGCACCAGAGATACTTTCGCCCGGTTTGCAGGCTCACTGGCTAGCTGTGCAGATAACATGGCACTTCATCACTGGAAGAGAAAGGAAGGTTTTTCTTCAATGATCTTTGTTTACATTCCTCCGTTGATATGTGGCCGAGCTCAACAGAGAAATATGCCTGGAATCTCCATGGCACAAACACGCCAGCCTTTTTTATTCATACTTCATAAGACAGAAAAACAAAATTGTTAAACACTCGAGATCATTCACGCGAGGTGACGCATCGTGTCTTAAGTTCCTGAACCGACAAACATCTTCAGACTCCCGCGATGAAAGGATTGGACCCTCAGGGACCACGGCCCTCAAAGCAACAAACAACCCTAAACGTCTTAACAATCCATAACTCCCCTCCCCCCCCCCCTCAACGCCGCAATAAAAATACCACCCCATCACTTGCGACCCCCTCCCCTCCCTCACTGCCCTTCCTCCCTTTCCCATCCCCTTTTCCCAACCCCAACGCCCTTCCTCCCTCCCTCCCTTCCCTCCGGCCTTTCTGCAGAATCCCAACTTAATCTACCCATCCAACTCTCCCCATCAAAACAAGACGTCCACTCCATCTCCACTGCGCCACGTCACCCGTTTTTCTTGGGAATGTGACGCGAGACCTTGGACATATATGCTGGCAGTTTCTTCTGTCCACTTGAAATCCCTTTCTGCCACCCTTTTAATCCCGTGAATGTACCCACTGCGGTGCGCTGAACTCTATCACGTGCTTGGGAGACAGTAAACAATAATTCCCTCTGAGCGAAAACCTTTCCGTTAATATCACGACCGAGGCGAACAAAGTAGTCCATTGAATAATGAATCTACTTCGCCCTCAAAAAAAGTTCCGTCATCAAAGCATATTGGGTTACCAGTACTACAAATCTCCCGAGCGAACCAACACCCAGTTCTCAACACATCTGGTCTGCTTCACTCTTTAATAGACATGGAATACGTCCTGACCATAATATTCATCACGGGCCTCATCACATACACCCCCCCCCCGCCCATCAACCGCCCGCCCATAAGTACAAACCGCAGCCCGCACATGTACCGAGCGTAAAGTACCCGCCCATGCACCACGCCCACTCATCACCAGGCGAAGCACCCAAGCTTTGGCCTATAATAACACGCCTTATTTTATAACACACCTGCCCATTACGGCAAAAAAAAAAAAAAAAAAAACACTCGCACTACATCTCGCCCAATAAACATGCAAATCAGCGCCATCAGCGAAAAGATTGCCTCATAAAGGTAGAGCAACGAGGCCGAGCCACCTTATCAACGCTCCATAACCAAAGACACGTCGCAGATTTCTCAACCTTTCATACGCAAAGAAGAAAAAAAAGAAAGAAAAAATAACATGGATAACTATGTCGTTAGAGGTGCCAACTCAGCAATATATCCCACCTCAACAAATAATATTTTTCCGTCTGTTAAAATGGTGTTGGTGGTGGTGGTGGTGGGGGGGGGGACCATGTGGTAGATGAGATACCCGAAGAGTAACAGTATCTTAGAGGTGCCAGTGGTTACTGTGAATTAAGCAGTGTCTGCTGCTCTACATATCACTGCAAATTTGTAGTTGCTGTGTTATCTAGATGTTCAATACGTAGTTCTGTGGAATTATGTATTATGGATGTTAACACGAACGTGTAATGTAACACGAGTGTATCGTGGGTGTTCTCTGCTTTGATTTATAAGCATGTTATGAATATGTGCGAAATGTGCAATAAACATGTGCAGCAGACAGCCATGTTTTCACTCTAAACTCTGCAGTTTAAGCTTTAAACGACTGACGCCGCGCATAGCAAGTGTAATATAGAATGCAACAGCCCCTCACTCTCCGCCACAACCAGCAAGGACAGCCTCAAAAAGCCCCGAGCGTGCCGGCGCGCGCGCCCGCGTACAGCCGAAGTGAAAAGTGATCCCGCGCACAGGAGTTACGGGCGGCGGCCTTGTCGCAAACACCCATGATCTATGGCGTCTCTCATACACTATATATTTAGCGCATCGCCTCCGCGGCCTCTCCCGCCCACCTCAAGATAAATGCTGATGCTGATAAGTAATGGTGTATTTCAGCCCCGCGGCCATCACACCGGGTGAGGGCGGGGAGAGGGGAAGCAACGGGAGAGCGAGAGAAGAGAGAGGGGAGAGAAGGGAGGCAAGATGAGGGGAAGCGACTACCGAATATGGCGCTTCAATAAATGCAACGTGGTAGATATCTCTCTTCCACATTTCTGCACGTCTCATAAGCCTATCAAGGAACCGCACGCATGCAAACAAAAAACAAACAAAAATAATACACTAATACCGCAGGCGTGTTCCGAGACTCTTATCGAACATCAACACTGAAACATACGACACACAAGCCTCCTTCCCCTCGGACAGAAGAGCGAGAGGGGAAACCAGCTTCGAGGACCTGCGTCTCTTACATCCGGACCAAAATAACATGCTACACCCCCTATCCCCCTATCCCCCTATTCCCCCTCTCCGCCAAGATGTAAGAGAAAAGGGTAATAAATTTAATGATAATGATAGCAACGTTAACAAATGCTACACTACCGATCATGAAGCTATCACCAGCAGTTACAGAGGTAATGATGCGGGTATTAGCGAAGGTATTAGAAAAATGGCAATGAAAAATGTTAGTAACAACATTAGTAATGTTAACGAGAATGCCAAGGATAATGATGACGATGATGATATAAATATCATAAATGATAAAACAACACCAAAAATAGTAATAACAATAACAAAATAAGAAAACAACAATGATGATGATAATAGTAACAAGAAAAATAAACAATAGTAACAATTATAATAATAATGATAATAATAATGAAAATAATAATCATACTAACAACAACAACAACAATAATAATAACGATAATAATAATAATAATAGTAATAATAATAAAAAATAACAAAAATGATACTAATAATAACAAAAATGATACTAATAATAACAATAATGATAATGATAA
>NC_051401.1:14666747-14671747 GCF_015228065.2 Penaeus monodon
CCTCTTCTTTTTCTAATCTTATATCTGTCTCTTCCCACTTTCATTCTCCCTCTCCCCCGCCCTCCTTCCCCTACTTACTGTTCACCATGGCCAGCATTTCTCCTTTACTCACCTGTAAAAAAGCAAATCAAACAATTAATACTGTGATTAGAAAGGAGACGTGCATATTAGATATATTGGTAGAAAATGGTTGATAAGGAAAAACTGTTTTATGACAATATAGATAGATGAATAAATAATAGATAAGTAATTGAAAAAAAGAAAAAAAAAATGTGTGTGTGTGTGTGTGTGTGTGTGTGTGTGTGTGTGTGTGTGTGTGTGTGTGGTGTGTGTGTGTGTGTGTGTGTGTGTAGCCGGAGAGAGAGATATGGAGAGATGACAAAAGGGCCAGATGGAAAAGGGAACAGGCGGAAAAAAGAAAGAGAAGGCGATACAAAGAGAAAAAAAAAAACAGACAATTTTGCATGGTAGATCTAGAGGAAGGCCCTTCGACCTAACAATCATTTTACCTATTCATATATCTACATATTGCATAAACACGGGTTTTAGAAGATTAACCAGCAATTTTTCATTGTCGAAACTGTATCACATATTTTTCTGTCTGTAGATAGATAGATGGACTGATACACACACACACACACACACACACACACACACAGACACACACACACACACACACACACACACACACACACACATACATGTGTGTGTGTGTGTGTGTGTGTGTGTGTGTGTGTGTGTGTGTGTGTGTGTGTGTGTGTGTGTGTGTGTGTGTATACTGTATGTATACACATATACTTGCATGCCCACACACGTGCTGTACAACTTTACACACCGATCGCACATCAACGCAAACGCGGGCGTTTTGCTAATCCCGGAGGAGCGTGTGGGCGCGGCGGGGCCTCACGATTCGCTCTGGGACACCGTCATTAGTAGCAGGACCTGCCCGGGCTCTACCATCAGCCCGGCATGTCCTACGCTCTAAATATCTCATCAGACGACCGCAAAGGAATGGTTAGATGTTTGCTGGAGGAAAGATAATTTGCTGGGACGAACGACTCCCCCCCTCCCCTGCCTCCCCGTTAACTCATCGGCGCAGGCCTTGGGGGTCAGTGCCCCCCTTGCATCACATCCCCTGCTCCAATCTTCCCCTCTCCTACCCACACCATTTCTTCTTCTTCCTCCTGCTCCTTCTGATCCTCCTCCTCTATCCCCCTTCCTCCTCCCCCCTCCAGCCCGAGACATCTCATCCTCCCCCTCCCCCTCCCCCCTCCTCCAGCATGCTAATTGCGGTCCACCTGCTATGTCGCCTGTGGCTGGCTCTTCTTGTTTTCTTTTATTCTCCTTCTCATCACCGTCTTCCATTCCATCACATAACCTACAACTCGGTGTGCCTTTCCTTTCCCTCCCCTCTGTTTCCCCTTTCCTTCCCCTCCCCTCTCTAACCCCTTTCCTATTCCTATTCTTCTTATCGTTCTTTTCTTCTCTACAATTATCATTTCCCCCTTAGACCCTGTATGTTTCCCTAATTAATAGTACATTAATTAGTAATTCACTTTTAAATATAACTTCTCCTCCTGCCTCCCTATCAAGACCTAGAAGCCTATTGTAACGTCACTCCCAATCATTATCTCTGTCTACTGGTTTTACGCCCCCCGAGGAGGCACCCCTCCCCCTCCCCCTCCGCAACTCCCTAACTCTTCTCCCTCCCTCCCTCCTCCCCTCCCCTCCCCTTGCCCCCTCTATACCTCTCCTTCCCAGCCCCCTACCTACCTCCCTTTCCCCCTCTTCCTACCTACCTCCCCTTCCCCCGCTTCCTCCTCCCTACCTCCCCTTCCCCCACCCCCTCCTCCTTCCTCCCCGTGTTCACTCCCTCGTTAAAACTTCTGTTGCTCTGTGGAAGGAGACCAAAAGGGAGAGGTGGTGGGGGAGGGGTGGGGGTAATCGTAGGGATGTTGAGGTCATTTACAACCGGTCCCCCCCTCGCCTCTCTCCTCTCTCCCTCTCGGTCGGGTGTATGATGACACCTGTCTGTTTGTCTCTCTCTCTCTCTCTCTCTCTCTCTCTCTCTCTCTCTCTCTCTCTCTCTCTCCTCTCTCTCTCTCTGTATATTTCTTTCTCTCTCTGTATATTTCTTTCTCTCTCTCTTTGTGTCTCTTTCTCCCATTCCCCTCCCGTCCCTGTCTTATAATATATTTTAGGTAACGCTTAAGCTTTAATCCTCTCTCTCTCTCTCTCTCTCTCTCTCTCTCTCTCTCTCTCTCTCTCTCTCTCTCTCTCTCTCTCTCTCTCTCTCTCTCTCTCTCTCTCTCGCTCATTCTGACTGTCTGTCTTTGTCTTTGTCCCCTTCTTAATCCTTCTCTCTCCTTCCTATTCCCTCTTCTCCTCCCCCTATTTTTCCTTCTCCTTCTTCTCTCCCTGCCTTTCCCTCCCCCCTCTCCCTCCCCCCGCACATGCGCCCACCTGGCCCTTCTCCCTTTTCCCTCTCTCCCTCTCTCCAGGGTGTTGTTTACAAACATCTCGCCGCTTTAAAGGGCGTTTCCCCAGTTAATCCCGCTTGCTCATTTGTTCTCTGCGTGTTTATGTTTCTTGTCAGTTCGTCTCGCTGCAATTAATGTGTTTGTACGTACATGTGTGTGTTTGCTTGCGTGGCGTCCCCGCTAGAAAGCCATTATGTACGTAACAGGCTCAGAGTAATTACTTTTCGCTCTCCTAAATTCTTCCAGAAATTTGATATTCCATTTTTACCGACACTTACGATATGCTTTGAGTGACTAACCATTCCCGACAGCTACAGTTACGCATACAATAAACAAATATATTTTACAGGCAAATATATATGTATATATTCACTACCCTAAGTACATAGACTTTAGCTTCACACCATAAACCAACTCACGAGTGACAAAAAAAAAAAACGAACACACACAGACACAGACACACACACATGTACAGATAGACAGACAAATAAAGAAAGAATCAAAACCATAACCCTTAAAAGGAAAAGAAAAAGGAAAAAAAGTAAAGAAAAATGCAATTACCCTTCCATATCGGCCATGCGGACGGAGCTCTAAGGGTAATATGAACATTATATCAGTGTTAGCGAGTCATTTTTTCGCCTTGTGGTTATAAAATATCACTTTGGAAGCGAATAAATCCCCCGCACACCAATATAGTGAAGCCAGCGCTCAGCCCCAATATATCAGAGCGGCTAGCGAAAAAATATGGCCAAAAAGGAAGGGAAAATTATTAGATATTACTTCAAGTCTAATCTATTCTAGGTAGCGTCGGAATGCTAATGAAGATAGTCAATACGAATCCATAAAATAGACAATGCTGATGAAATATACTGCAAATGCACATTCGATCTAGGTAATGTGTTTCAACCATTTATCAACATCTTAAAATGCTTTTATCCTTAAAATGTTCTCTTCTATTTCTTTCCTTTCAACACTTCCTGTATTTTCCACTCCCCTTCCTCTTCCTCCAACCGAGATTTCGAGAATGCCGTAACAAATCCTCAAGGCATGTAAATAAGGACACAGCAGGTTGCCATGACCTGAGATATTGTCTGCGCCGCCCGCCTACATATATTGCAGCCGCTTAATACACACACGGAGGGGCGTGGAAAGGCATGATACTTACCGGATACGATACACACGCATACACAAGCTCACAGCCACTCACACACTCTCTCTCTCTCTCACTCTCCTCTCTCTCTCTCTCTCTCTCTCTCTCTCTCTCTCTCTCTCTCTCTCTCTCTCTCTCTCTCTCCTTCTCTCTCTCTCTTCCTTTCTCTCCTTTTCTCTCTCCTTCTCTCTCTTCTCCATTTCTCTCTCTCTCTCTCTCTCTCTCTCTCTCTCTCTCTCCCCTCTCTCTCTCTCTCTCTCTCTCACTAGCTCATTCACACATACACGCACAGGTACACGCACAGGTACACGCACAGGTACACACACACACACACACACACACACACACACACACACACACACACACACACACACACACACACACACACACACACACACACACACACACACACTCAAGGGAAAACAATAGGCGGTCCATGCGTCACCCTTCCCTCTTTCCCCACCCCAGTCTGCACGACCCCAAGTCTCGTGGCAAGAATAATTCATGCATCATTATGCAATTTCTTTCTTGCAGTTTGTAGCTACGCCCCCTCATCCCCTCCCCCCTCCTCTCCATTTTCTTCTACTTTATCCACCTTCTCTTTCCCGGTTTTTATTGTTTCTGGCCTCTTTTATTTTAAATTGCTTTTCTGTTTTTTTATTTTTTCTCTCTCTTTCGCCCCTTTGTATTTTGGTTTTCCTTTGTCCTTATATGTCCTCTTTCATTCTCTCCCTTTTTCTCTTTTTTTACTTTCGCCTCTTCATTTCTGGTGAAAACGTGGTAGCGAGTAAGGGCAGGGCGCAGAACAAAAACACAAATCCTTGCTGTAAAATATTCACACAGATATACACAAACACACACACACATGCAGAGAAATAAAACACACACATGCAGGAAACCAGACACACGCACATATATTCAAAGACACACACACACACACACACACACACACACACACACACACACACACATAAACGCGCGCACACCCAAACATTACGCCCTTTTAACGGTGTTTTCGTTATTCAACCCCAAAGTATTTCCCGCAGGACAAGAGTTATGCGACCTTCCCACGGGTGAGGCGGCCTCTTCCCCCAAACGGCGGTCGGGCTTCTTGGCCTCACTGATACCTGCACTGAACACGGATTCGTCTCTCTCTCTCTTCTCTTGTCTCTTCTTTTCTCTTCTTCTGTGTGTGTGTGTGTGTGTGTGTGTGTGTGTGTGTGTGTGTGTGTGTGTGTGTGTGTGTGTGTGTGTGTGTGTGTGTGTGTGTGTGTGTGTGTGTGTGTGTGTGTGTGTGTGTGTGTGTGTGTGTGTGTGTGTGTGTGTGTGTGTGTGTGTGTGTGTGTGTGTGTGTGTGTCTATGTCTATGT
>NC_051401.1:14679247-14682333 GCF_015228065.2 Penaeus monodon
ATATATAAAATATTATATATATATATTATATATTGTGTGTGTATGTGTGTGTGTGTGTGGTTTTGTTGTGTCTGTGTGTGGTTTGTGTGGTGTGTGTGTGTGTGTGGTGGTTGTTGATGTATTATGTGTATGTTTGTGTGTTGTGTAGTAATGTGTGGTGTATATATTATGTAGTGTGTTGTATGTATGTCGCCGCGCGCACAATATTTTGGGTACTTCCATGCAAGTTTCTCGTCCCTCCCATTATTTTTTTCCCTTTTGCCTTTGCCTTTGCCTTCCTCCAGTCTAAACTGCCCCAGGTCCCCCCCTTTTCCCCCTGCTTCTGTTCTTCTATTTCCCCTTTTACTTTCACCTTCTTTCTTTATTCTTTTTCTCTTTGGCCGGTTCTCAATGCCCCCATATCCCCCCCACTCTGAGGCCCCCGGGCGCCATTGCCGCAGTTCATCTTTGGGTCGGGCACCTTACATCCATAACCCCGCTCCCCTCTCTCTCTCCCCCCCCTCCCCCTCTCTCTCTCTCCCCCTCTCTCTCTTCTCTTCCCCCCTTCTCTCTTCCCCCCTCTCTCTCTCTCTCTCTCTCTTCGCTTTCGCCGCCACTTTTTTTTTCCGTATAAAGATGGAAATTAAAATAAGGATTACCCTTTTTTCCAATTTCTCCCTAAAAAAAACCGGGGAATCAAATACCCAGCCAAGACCACCCGCCACCATGCCCATAACACCCCCTTCTTTTGCCCCCCTCCCCCACCCCCACCCATCCCAACCCCCTCCTATCGTACCCCCTCCACCACCCCCACCACCACCTCTGAAGCACATTAAGGCCACGACGGCCCTTTGTGCAGGTCCCGTACACTGAGACCTTTCATAGCTGTAGATGGTTGCCTTTTTCCTCCCATCTTTGTCCATTCCCATTCGCGCGAAATTTGACGTATAGGGTCAACCCCCCTTCCATTCGGGCGACGGCAAAGCTTTGTGGGAGGCTGATGGATGGCCTCCCTCCCTCTCTCCCTCCTTCCTCCCCTCCTTCCTCCTCTTTCCCGTTTCTTTTCCGTTCTTCCAGCCTTCCGCCGCCCCCCCACCCCTTTTGTCTGTACCTCACGCTGACCTTAAGCTTTTGTTAAGGGTCTGAATGATACGTGTTAAGGTCCGCTGGTGTGGCGTGGACGGCGACGTAACCTGGACGGCTCTATTAGATGCCTCGGTAAGTTACGGGGGCGCAGGAGCGGCCGTGGTGCGACTCGGCCGGGGATTTGACTATTATTCGATTTCTCCGCAAGAGGGAAGGAAGGAGGGAGGGAGGGACGGTGAAAGCGAGAGAGAGAAAAAGAGAGAGCGAGAGCGAGGGAGGGAGGGAGGGAGGGAGACAGAGAGAGACAGAGACAGAGACAGAGGCAGAGACAGAAAGACAGAGAGAGACAGAGACAGAGACAGAGAGGACAGAGACAGAGAGAGACATAGTCATAGTCATAGTCATAGTCATAGACATAGACATAGACATAGACCCTAGACAAGACATAGACATAGACACACACACACACACACACAACACCACACGCACACACACACACACACACACACACCACACCCCCACCCCACACACACACACACACGCGCCCACCACACACACACACAACCCCCCACAACACACCACACACACACCACACACACACACAGAAGAAGAGAAAAGAAGAGACAAGAGAAGAGGAAGAGACGAACCCCGTTTCAGTGCAGGTATCGTGGGGCCCAAGAAGCCCGACCGCCTTTGGGGGGAAGGGGCCGCCTCCCCCGGGGGAAGGTCGCATAACTCTTGCCTGGGGGAAATACTTTGGGGTTGAAAAACGAAAACCCCTTTAAAAAGGGGCCCGTAATGTTTGGGGGGCGCTTTTTATGGTGGGTGGTTGTGTTGTGTGTGTGTGTGTGTGTGGTGTGTTTTTTTTAAATATATGTTTTTTGTGTCGGGGTTTCCTGCATGTGTGTGTTTTATTTCTCTGAGTGTGTGTGTTTTGGTATTTGTGTGAATATTTTACAGCAAGGATTTGTTTTTTTTGTTCTGCGCCTGCCCTTACTCGCTCCCATTTTTCCACCAAAATAAAGAGGCGAAAAAAAAAAAGAAAAAAAGGGGAGAATGAAGAGGAATATAAGGAAAAAGGGAAAACCAAAATACAAAGGGGCGAAAGAAAGAAAAATAAAAAAACAAAAGCATTTAAAAAAAGAGGCCAGAAATAAAAAAGGGGGAAAAAGAAGGGTAAAGTGAAGAAAAAGGAGAGGAGGGGGGGAGGGGATGAGGGGGCGTAGCTACAAAACCCCGCAAAAAAGAAATTGCATAATGATGCATGAAATTATTCTTGCCCCGAGACTTGGGGGGCGTGCAGACTGGGGGGGGGAAAGAGGGAAGGGGGCGCTGGACCCCCTTTGTTCCCCGAGTGTGTGGGGTGTGGGGGTTAGTGGTTTAGTGTGTTTGTGTGTGGTGTGGTTGTGTGTGTGGTGTGTGTGGTGTGTGGTGTGTGTGTGTGTGGTTTTGGTGGTGTGTGTGTTTTGGGGTACCTGTGCGTGTACCTGTGCGTGTACCTGTGCGTGATGTGGAATGAGTAGTAGAGAGAGAGAGAGAGAGAGAGAGGGAGAGAGAGGAGAGGAAAAGAGAGAGAGAGAGAAGAGAGAAAAAAAAATGGAGAAGAGGAGAAAAGGAAGAGAGAGAGAAGGGAGAGAGAGAGAGAAAGGAGAGAGAAGAGGGGAGAGAGGGAGAGAAAAGAGAGAGAAGAAGAGAGAGAGAGAAGAGAGAAAGGGGGGAGGGAAAAGAGGGAAAAAGGGGATTGGGGGAATAGAGGGAGAGAGTGTGTGAGTGGCCCCGTGAGCTTGTGTATGCGTGGTACGTATCCGGTAAGATCATCCTTTCCCCGCCCCTCCGTTGTGTATTTAAACGGCTGAATATTTAGGCGGGCGGAGCAACAAATCTCGGTCTGGGAAACCCCGTGTCTTTTTTACATCCTTTAGGATTTGTTACGGCTTCTCGAAATCCGGTTGGAGGGGGGGAAAGGGGGGGGGGGGAAGTTTGGGGGAAAAATAAAAAGGAAAATTTTTTTGGAAAAGAAA
>NC_051401.1:14689933-14712433 GCF_015228065.2 Penaeus monodon
AAGAGAGAAAAATGAATAGGAAATGGAAATCGGGCCCCCTCAGCTCGGACTCCTTAGACAAAGAAAACAAACAACGAGATGTGGGTGGCAGAGGGAGGAGGGGGGGGCAAGGAGGAAGGTGGGGTCCAAAGGGAGGAAGGGACAGGGAAGAGGAAGGAGGGACCGAAAAGAGGGCGAGGAAAGAAAAGGAAGAAGAAACTGAAGATGAAAAAGTGCTCACTAGTTGATTTGATTTTTACAGGCCGATAAGTGAAAATCAAGAGTTGGTAATAAAATCACTAATAATGATACTGAAGCGCTTTCCTTTAACGTGAACAACAAAACAAAATCTGCCTGATTTAAAAATAATCATCACAAAATAATATCATAACAACAAAAATGATTGACGATGATGATGATAACTGATGATGATGATGATGACGATGATTATAATGATAATAACAATACATGAGTACTACTACTACTACTACAAATAAAATTATAATAACAATTCAGTAATAGTACCAAAACTGATATGATAAAATAATCAGTAAGGATGATTTAATAACAAGAATAGCAATAATCACACTAATAATGGCAATGACGTTAACAGCAATATACTGAATACAACAACAATAATGAAACAATAGTACTGACATTAAAAACAACAATAATAATATTAACGACAAGGAAAATAACAACAATAATGACATTACCGTAATTATCTTGCGAATACTGATCATAATCACAATAACCTTAATAATCTTATCAAAAACAACGACGGAGATAGTAGAAAATACTTTAATACAAAAATACCAATCGCCAACCCTCACCCCATCACACACACAAAAAAAACATGACATGAAAATAAAAAGAAAGAGAGAGCGAGAGAAAGACAGCGAGATATCACAGGCGTCAGGAGAGAGAGATAAAACATATTTGTCCAGGCCCAATCAAGACAAATTATGAAGGACAGGCGAGGCAGGGGGCATGAGGAGCTGGATGCCACGACCTGACGCAAGGGAAGGTGTTGTTGCCTCTTTGCATCAACATAATATATTATCTCCTCAATATCTGATATAATCTTAATAGTTCATACTAGTCATATTTCTCTCACAGATCTTACTCTTTCAACTTGTATTAATTTGTTTAGACAAATGCAAAGGAAAATTCACAACTTATTAGAGAATTTACAACTAATTTATTAAATGTAAAGTATTATATATAGTAAACATGTAAAGTCAATCACATAAATTTATATGTCAATAATATAACATCTGAGTTCATTATAATTCAATACAATAATTATATCATATTAATTATCCATCTTTTAGTTTTAACAAATAACTTGTCACTTTACTCTGATTGTTAACATACAAACTACATAATATAAATTTAAGCAAGCTGTTATTAATTAACCAATGTCAATGCTTAAAATAGATGTAAGCAGTTAATAAAAGAATTCCTTTCTTCACATACAATGATTGAAATCATAAAAATATTTGTAAGCAAATTGAAATACAGAAATTAGTGAGAATTATATTTAGGCAAGATGAATTACTTATACCAAGTAATTTAAAATACTAAGTTAATGTCTTTACACAATTACTAACTTAAACTCAAGATTATCTCCATCAAAAGTAAGTGAGTACATTCTGAAAATGGACATAAAATGTCTTGTGCTTAATCAAGCAATCATAATACTGAATTAATATTGCTAAGCCGCAATTAAGTCAAGCAAACTTATTCTAGGAAATACTTAATGATTACATACAAAACAAACTTATTCTTACGCTCTACCGGAAATTAACAATCATCATCACTGTTAAGTCACACTTCCGTAGAGCTGAGATCTCGTAAAAGTAAATCATTAATTTCTTACTCTCTATGCTAACTCATTATATCAGTACTCTTAGAATTCAAATCTATATGTCTTCAATTATATCATTCTTCAAACTTGACAATCAAATCTATGATTATTCCATTATATAATTATTACTTCTAAACTGAACTTAGATACAATTCTTGGTCCTTTATATAGTCATACATCAATCAAGAAATACTTATAAACTACTTAATACACATTTTCCATAGCACATTCCCGTCCACCATGTTCCCCCTTAAACAAGAAATACTTCAACTGCTTCAATAGGGCTTACCCAAAAATGCCACCAAAGTGACATGGCTGCAAGGTGCTACCAGGGATGACTTTCAAGACCAACTCCAAACTCCTACTCCTCCGTTGGTCTGTCTCGACCCGTCTTTTATCCCCGCTATGGGGGCCCTTCCTGTCACGCCCTTAGCAGTTATCATGAATATAATTATAATTTCTCTTCACTTATTCGAAAACTATCTGCGTCAGGACTTTCCTATGTCCCAGCAAATTTTCAACACTGTATTTATCACTTTAACTTTTGTCTATCTGCCTTCCGTGTTATTTTCTTGATACCCGACTTGAATATTGTGATATATCTAGTGATCGCCTCCAACTAGTTGTTTTCGTATTCGTGGCTTCTAGAAGCTTCTGTTAGTCATGTGCTCAGTTTGACGTTATGGGTCATTTATCTTGTTTACCATCTTTTCATCTGACCATAGCTTCTGGACTTCGTTCCCACCTTCCTGTAATGTTCTATTTTTTGATGTTGCGACCGGATGGTGCGTCCGCTCTGCCTCGCGTTGTTTACGAATAATGCGTATCTGTCCACGACATTACCCTCCCCTTTGATGAGGCTGCGTCCCTGCAGCCTGAGGGGTGGAGAGGAGGGCCCAGGAGAAGGGAGGAGATCCATGGCGTCGTCCCCTGGAGCAGGCGTCTGGGCAGTTGCGGAAGCATCGTCGCGACGTCGCCAGTAACGGCAAACTACTCCCAGCACACAGCTCAGATGAGAGAGGACGAAAGAGACTAGTCCTCCCATAACTGCAATGGCCAGTAGGTGCGTAGTGGATAGGTCGTCCTCTAGGGGCTGGATGCGGTGGCGAAGTTCATATTCCCGCAGAAGGTCTGTGGCTTCACCTTCACTACGGGCTTGCACACGAAGGATCTCCAGTTTAGGTGTGGGCGGGGCGGATGCCAGAAAACTGCGGACTGCATCGGGAAGAGTAGAGTTGAGGACGGCTGTATTGTAGGTAACAGCAGCCCCCTGGGTCGTACTCTGGGCAGGAACAACAAAGGTATCACTCCTGGCGGAGCAGGACTCCGGTAGTACAAGGAAACCAGAACCAGTCAGTTGGAGTCGGGTTCGGGTTCCATGTTGACCAGGGCAAGCGACAGACAATTGGAAAGGCTCGGGAGTTACGTATAAAAATGAACCTTCAACAGGAATTAACTGCGGGCAAAAAGTGCGAATCAATACAGAGTCACAATTAGACACAGGGTCTTGTCCAAGAAATCGGGAAGATAGACAGGAACGAGCTGTGGATGAGGAAAAAATAGGACCAATGTCTGTACATACATATAAGTGGTTGTGTTTTACACAGTTAAACATATCAAGGTCAGAGATCTCTAATTCTTTGTAATAATCTCTAGTGTGGCTAATGGCAAATAAAGGCTTAACATTAGAAAGGAGAGAGAAAAATCCCTCTCCAGTGGGAATGGGAATTGGAGTGGTTTTAAACAAGTCAAATATCATCTCTGGGTCACCTGCAAGTGGAATCTGAATATAGAGGATAACACCATCCTCAACTGATCTAGGAATCACCTTTATCACATCGTACCACAAGGACAGGTAGTCGGTGGTGACTGGAAAAAGGAGTTCCTTGCCACGGTGATAAATATTCTGTAATAATGCAAGCAATTTATCACGTGGGAGTAAATATGGGTCAAGAGAGCCCTTTAATGAAGCAAGAAGTGCTCTCTTCAAGTTGGAAACATGAGTGGACATAGACACAAATGCTGTGTGGACCAAGGACGTAAAATGCACTGTTGCAACTGACTGTCTGAGACTAAAATTATCTTTCTGAATATCTTTCAAAAGAATCTTTGTATGATTTAATGCAGCTTCCAGATTACTTATACTCTCATTTATAATGGAGATATCTTGTGAGTGGGAATCTAATATCTGATTATGGACATTCACTAACTTCGCCTGTTCTATATAACCATGGCGGAGTTTCTCAATCTGTGAGTGAATACGACCATACGATTCTGTATTAAGAGCCATATCTGGAATGGGAATTTATATACTCAAGGGGTTTGTCCATTACCCTTGGGAACTCTGGGACTCGGGATGAGGATCTTAAGGAGTAAGGATGGGATGGAATAGGTGGTGCAGGATTGGTGATAGGATTAGGAGCAGAAGCGCCAGGAAGTGCCTCACCGGAGTTTTCACCTGCAGAAACTTGGTTAGTTCTTTCATTCACGCAATCTCTGTCACTCTCCATACCCATACTATCTTTCTCTTCATCTACATTCTCTAAAACTAAAGCGTCAGCTTCCTCATCAATGTCAACGCCTTCTAAGTCTCTAAGAAGCCATTCTTCCCATGGAACATTATCTTGTTGCATATGAGAATGTAACGATTCATCTGGCAGTGGGTATGGGCGTCCCACGTATGTGTTTTCATCAATAGAAATTTCACTCTCTGCAACAACTTTAACTCGGTCAATGTGCACATTTAAAACCTTACCAGTGCCCAAATTCCTTATCTTCAAAATAACAGGATTAATAATCTTTAGCACTCGGTAGGGACCTACATACAAAGGAGCAAACTTACGTGATTCTCCCGACTTTTTTACATTCTTTATGTACACCCTGTCACCCACAGTAAAGGGTCTGTTCAACTTCCTTGGTCCTGGTGCACAGGGGAGGGACATTGCAACCTCCCGTTGAACCAACTCAAATACCATGCCTGCAGTTGCTAACAACTTCTGTCTATAGTCATCAATATTATAGTAGCACCTTCCTGGTCTACAAAACTTAATAAAAGGCAGACATGGGTCTCTCAGGAATGTAAGGAAAAATGGGGTATCGCCAATAATGCGATGGTAGGCCGTGTTATAGGCCAATAAGGCTAGGGGTAACATCTCATCCCAACATGATGCAACATCATCTACCATGGTACGTAAGATTCTTATCAATGATCCATTAAATCTCTCTGCCATACCATTTGCAGCAGGGTGATATGGGGTTACTGTACTATGCTTTATTCCTAATATAGTTTGAACTCCCTGAAAAACTTCAGCTAAGAATTCACCTCCATTATCACTCACAACAGATTCAGGAGCTCCAAATGTAGATATAACTTGTCTAACATATGCTTCAGCAACTTCCTTAGCACTTTTAGTCTTCAATGGAGCTGCAATGCCGTACCTTGTAAAACTATCAATTACGGTAAGAATGTACCTATGCCCGTGATCACTAACAGGTAAAGGACCAATTAGATCAAGGTGAACTCTCTGGAACGGACGAGTTACCTCAGGATACTTTAAAATTGGTGCCTTGGCACATCGTGCCGGTTTGAATTTCAAGCAAACCTTACATGACTTCAGAAACTTTTCAACATCTCTCACCATGGATGGCCAATATGCCATTCTCCGAAGGCGAGCTAAAGTTGCATTCTTTCCACCGTGTCCCGCAATCGGAAGGACATGGTTTAGCTTAATCACCTTGTGGACAAATGCGGAAGGAATGACTACTTGTCTAATCTTATGCGCATATTTATCCTGAAAAAGCCTATAGAGAAGACCATCTTCTCCTAATCTAAACTGCCCAACTGGAACTGGGAGTTTTGGTATAACCTCGGAATTACCTCTCAAGTATTCCTTTAACTTTCCCCATTTTACATCTTTGTTCTGAGCTACAGACAAGCTACGTAAGTTCCATTCTAGAACTTCATCTGCTCTGGTCCCATCATCTAAAGTAACAGCTCCAATAACTTCTTCGTCCAGTCTAATACGAGAGAGCGCATCTGCGACAACATTATCTTTGCCTGTGAGGTAGTCAACTTCAATATCATATTCAGCTACCTGCAATCGCCATCGAGCTACTCGTGTATTGTTGGAGTTAGTACTAAAGATATACTTTAGGGGTCTATGATCTGTCAAAATCCTTACTTTATGCCCCAACAGCAGGGGTCTGTTTACTTTAAGACCATACACTATTGCAAGGGCTTCTCGTTCGAGGGTGCTATAATTTCTTTCTGCCTTATTTAAAAGTCTTGAGAAGAAAGACAAAGGTCTCAACCTACCTTGGTCATCCTCCTGTTGCAACACTCCACCAATAGCGTAATCACTAGCATCAGTGGTAAGGGAAAAGGGTCGAGAAAAATCAGGAAGAGATAACACAACTTCCCTAGAAATTACATCCTTAATCTTCACAAAGCTCATCTCGGCTTCATTATTCCAATCAATCAATTGAGAGGGTTTGGTTTTTCTCTTCCCCATCTTGGTTAGCTCATACAAGGGGCGAGCCATCTTGCTGAAATTCTCCAAAAATTTACGGTAATAATTTGCAAGTCCCAAGAAAGACTGTAGTTCTCTCAAAGTCTTCGGCCTAGGAAAATCCCTAATTGCCTTAATCTTTTGAGGCTGTGCCTTAATTCCTTCCTGGCTGACCACATGTCCCAGAAAATCCACTTCCTTTTGGAAAAAACGGCACTTTTCTAGTTTAAGAGAAAGTTTAGCTTTACTCAAGCGATGTACTACTTCTGTTAAGTTTGCTAGATGGCTATCCCAATCATGACCTGTAACCAAGATATCATCAAGGTAACACCATCCTACTTGACCTATAACCCCAGCAAGTACCTGATTGATAATCCGTTGGAAACTAGCAGGAGCATCCTTTAAACCAAAAGGTAGTGTCAAATACTCATAACGACCCTCAGGAGAAGTGAAGGCAGTTTTCTCACAGGATGCTTCAGTTAATGGAATCTGGTGATAACCTTCACGGAGATCTAAAGATGTAAAACATTTACTTTTTCCCATTTGCGCAAGAACTAAGTCAATATTTGGCAAGGGATATGTATCATTTAGTATTTGTTCATTTAATCGCCTAAAATCAAGACAAAGTCTTATGGATCCATCTTTCTTTACTACAGGAACTAAAGGATGGTTATAGGGAGACTTACTGGGTCTTAGGACTCCTCTTTTTACAAGATCTCCAATTTTCTCACGGATCTGTTCATGGTATTTCAGGGTATGGTGTAGGGCCTGGTGTATACCGGCTTACCTTCTGTAATAATTTCATGAAAGAAAGTGTTGGAAATAGTAAGTGGTTCATCTTCTAAAGAGAAAACATTTGGATATTTATATATTAAATCCCTTATAGCTTCATATTCCTTACTACCCATATGGAATGTTTTTTCCACTTCTTTTAAAAGTTTATTAATTCTGGTAGTACCGTCATCCAACCTTTCCTCTTTTAAAACGGAACCTATCGTATTTCCATCATCTTCTGTGAATGATTGGGTCATCAAAGGTCTGAGGGTACCTACCTTTCTCTTTCTGATAACTCCTACAGGGGTCTTTCTGATATTCACATATGGGAGACTTACCTCCTTTTGTCCAGCTGGCACATGTACAATTCCCGAGAAAAATATAGATGCATCTGCATTATCTTCAGAGGGCTCAAATAGATACGATTCCCCACCTTGAAACTTCCTGTCTCTAATTACTGCCTGCTTGGTGCCATAAGAATTAGGAGCTACATCACAGGTCTCTGAAAATACCACTTCATATGCATTTATATTCTTCTTTTTCCCTGTCTTAGTTGACGTACAGCTACAATAGTCTGTCTTTGTTAATTTTGGGTCTGATGCTTGGGAGGACTCTTTTCCCGGTATGGAAGATCTAATTCCACATATAATTATTCTACTTTTTTCTTCCGACCTGGAGCGAGGGGACTCTCGGTGAGGTTCACTTCCTATGGGGATTTCCTTACCATCAATGGTTACTATCCAGGGGCTAGATGTAATAGTTAATTTGTGAGCCTGAGCAAAATCACACCCCAGTAATGCATCTATTCCCTCAAATAAATTTGTAACTATAAATGTAACATCACTAGTAAAACTGCCAAAAGTGATTGTCAAAGTAATCTCACCCCATACTGGTAAAAGGTTACCCCCCACTCCTTGTATTTGAACATCAGAAGGTTTGATTTTCCAAGCTAGCCCCATTTTTATTAATTTTTCTCGTGACATGACTGATACTCTGGCTCCTGTATCTAATCCTACATGGATACTCCAAGAACTATTTCCTTGTTTCACAGTTGAAACAAGATGAATCACCCCTACAGGGTTTACAGTCCTCCCAACACGTCAATCCCTCTTTTCCTGTAACTTACCTTCTCTTCCCTTGAGTTTGTAGTTATCACCTGGGGAACTACACTTACGGGCAATATGACCTAGTCCTCCACACTTAAAACAAGTCACCTCTTCGTGCCCCTGAGGCCTATAAGTATTACTGCTCCTCACACGATTTAATGCAGAGTATTTTGATCCAGTAGCCGACGGGAAAGTTCTTCCTCTTACCCCCTTTTGCAACTGTCTGGTATTTCGGGGATTTCTAAAGCAATTTTTAGGCTCATGGTTAGGTACTCGCATCCCACAGAACAAACAACTCCCTGCTTCACGACCGTTACGAGAACTATTTTCCCTTTTTTCATTATTCCTTGTTTCTCGTCGGTCCCCATCCACCCCAGTCCCTAATTTCTGTACATGGGCCCGTTTTGACTGTGGTGAAGGGTTGTGTTTTTCTGGAGCTTCCCCTGTCTCCTTAGCTTCTCCGGCAACAAATGCGACGCGGGAGGGTATCTTTTCCCGCTCACGTATCGCCTGAGCAGTCAAGTGAGATTCAGGGTGATGCTCAGCAAATGTTAAGGCCTTCTTTAGTAGTTTATGTGGGTCTTGTTTATCCTGAACAGTAACTTCCTTACTAAACCTCTTTGGCATTGCCTTCAAAAATGATTTCACTACATCAGCTAAAGTATAAGTTGCTCGTTCTGGTTCTAATTGATCAAGTTGGTCTTGTAATGTAAGGAGACGTATCAGAAAGGACCCTAGGGTTTCTCCTTGCTTACGCCGTGCACTTTGTATCTGATCTGCAACATCATCGGCTGAAATAATCTTAGGAAACATTCCCTTCATATTACTCTTAAATTTATTATAGTCATCTCCTGAAAGTTTATGAGCTAAACGTCCAGCATTCGCTGCTTCCCCAAAACAATATTTCCTTGATAGTGCAATTCTGCCTCCATCAGTCCAATTTTTATTACTTGTGGCCCTGTCAATTGCATGAAAGAACTCATCAATGTCCCCGCACAAGGCCAGTGTAGTAGATGGATGACTGTACACTCCATCACCCGCAAATCCTATACTTATACTAACTTTGTTGTGGTTATCAATCTCAGATGAGGACAGCTGTTGAGTGAGCAAATTGATTAGACTATCTAGTGAATTTCCGTCCCCACTAATGTCACTCACACCGTTGTTATCATTCACTCTACTCACGGACTCCGTTTCCGCTGAGGATACCCCCGCTGTTTCCTCCGGTGTGGCCATGGCGCCTCCAGTAGAATGGGATAAGGGGAGAGGGGAAGGTGTGTGTGTTCGTGAGGCTGCCGAAACAGAATGGGTAAGTGCCAAATTCTCAAGGTCGGCCAAGGCCGAGGAAAGAATATTATCTATTATTTCCCCAACTGGCATTAGTTATTCGATCCCTTACGCTGCCACCAAATGTTGTTGCCTCTTTGCATCAACATAATATATTATCTCCTCAATATCTGATATAATCTTAATAGTTCATACTAGTCATATTTCTCTCACAGATCTTACTCTTTCAACTTGTATTAATTTGTTTAGACAAATGCAAAGGAAAATTCACAACTTATTAGAGAATTTACAACTAATTTATTAAATGTAAAGTATTATATATAGTAAACATGTAAAGTCAATCACATAAATTTATATGTCAATAATATAACATCTGAGTTCATTATAATTCAATACAATAATTATATCATATTAATTATCCATCTTTTAGTTTTAACAAATAACTTGTCACTTTACTCTGATTGTTAACATACAAACTACATAATATAAATTTAAGCAAGCTGTTATTAATTAACCAATGTCAATGCTTAAAATAGATGTAAGCAGTTAATAAAAGAATTCCTTTCTTCACATACAATGATTGAAATCATAAAAATATTTGTAAGCAAATTGAAATACAGAAATTAGTGAGAATTATATTTAGGCAAGATGAATTACTTATACCAAGTAATTTAAAATACTAAGTTAATGTCTTTACACAATTACTAACTTAAACTCAAGATTATCTCCATCAAAAGTAAGTGAGTACATTCTGAAAATGGACATAAAATGTCTTGTGCTTAATCAAGCAATCATAATACTGAATTAATATTGCTAAGCCGCAATTAAGTCAAGCAAACTTATTCTAGGAAATACTTAATGATTACATACAAAACAAACTTATTCTTACGCTCTACCGGAAATTAACAATCATCATCACTGTTAAGTCACACTTCCGTAGAGCTGAGATCTCGTAAAAGTAAATCATTAATTCCTTACTCTCTATGCTAACTCATTATATCAGTACTCTTAGAATTCAAATCTATATGTCTTCAATTATATCATTCTTCAAACTTGACAATCAAATCTATGATTATTCCATTATATAATTATTACTTCTAAACTGAACTTAGATACAATTCTTGGTCCTTTATATAGTCATACATCAATCAAGAAATACTTATAAACTACTTAATACACATTTTCCATAGCACATTCCCGTCCACCATGTTCCCCCTTAAACAAGAAATACTTCAACTGCTTCAATAGGGCTTACCCAAAAATGCCACCAAAGTGACATGGCTGCAAGGTGCTACCAGGGATGACTTTCAAGACCAACTCCAAACTCCTACTCCTCCGTTGGTCTGTCTCGACCCGTCTTTTATCCCCGCTATGGGGGCCCTTCCTGTCACGCCCTTAGCAGTTATCATGAATATAATTATAATTTCTCTTCACTTATTCGAAAACTATCTGCGTCAGGACTTTCCTATGTCCCAGCAAATTTTCAACACTGTATTTATCACTTTAACTTTTGTCTATCTGCCTTCCGTGTTATTTTCTTGATACCCGACTTGAATATTGTGATATATCTAGTGATCGCCTCCAACTAGTTGTTTTCGTATTCGTGGCTTCTAGAAGCTTCTGTTAGTCATGTGCTCAGTTTGACGTTATGGGTCATTTATCTTGTTTACCATCTTTTCATCTGACCATAGCTTCTGGACTTCGTTCCCACCTTCCTGTAATGTTCTATTTTTTGATGTTGCGACCGGATGGTGCGTCCGCTCTGCCTCGCGTTGTTTACGAATAATGCGTATCTGTCCACGACAAAGGGACGGTGGGAGGGGGCAGGAAGGGAGGGAGAAAGGGAGAGAAGGAGAGAGGGAGAGAAGGAGAGAAGGAGGGAAGGAGGGAAGGAGGGAAGGAGGGAAGGAGGGAAGGAGAGAGGGAGGGAGAGAGGGAGGGAGGGAGGGAGAGAGAGAGAGAGAGAGAGAGAGAGAGAGAGAGAGAGAGAGAGAGAGAGAGAGAGGGAGGGAGGGAGGGAGGAAAGCAGGGAGAGGAATGAGATGGATGAGAGAGACGGAGAGCAGGGGAGAGGGGAAGAAGAGAAGAGGGAAAGAAAGAGGAGAAGAATAGAGGGAGGAAAGTATGATGAAGCAGAGGTAGAGGAGGTGAAGATACGAAAGGGAAGGAAAGGAAAAAAGAGAGGGGATAGGAACGGGGTGAATAAGAGAAAATTTTACTGAACTACTGTTTGTAGCGTATGAAACGAGATATTTATGCATTTTTTTTGCATCAATTGAGTGAGTGAGTGAGTGAGTGAGTGAGTGAGTGAGTGTGTGAGTGTGTATGTATGTGTGTGTGTGTGTGAGTGTGTATGTGTGTGTGTGTGTGTGTGTGTGTGTGTGTGTGTGTGTGTGTGTGTGCGTGTGCGTGTGCGTGTGCGTGTGCGTGTGCGTGTGCGTGTGCGTGTGCGTGTGCGTGTGTACGCATTACCACTATTGTTATAACCGCCATTTTCCCTACTGCTACCACGGCCGTGACCATAATCAGCTTATTCAATAACAACACTAATAAGGAAGACCATAGAAACTCCTTAAGAGAAAGGTCACGTCGCCCTTAACGCAATCATGAGAGGCCAAGGGAGAGAAGATGGCACAGGGGAGGGGGGGCGAAATTGCTGGGAGATGAGGGAGGGAGGGAGGGAGGGAGGGAAGGATAGAGGAGGCAGCAGGGAGGGAAAGAAAGAGAGAAAGGGACAATGAGCGACTGAGTGAGAGAACGAGAAAGAAAATAAGAGAGAGAGAGAGAGAGAGAGAGAGAGAGAGAGAGAGAGAGAGAGTATAAGATAGACAGACAGACGGACCGAGACAGTTCCAATCAAATTACTAAATAAATAAAGACAAAGAAGAGCAGTGGTAGCAGAGGGAGAGTGAGAAAGGAAAAAAAGTGACAAGATAATTGCGTACGAAGGGTCTGTCAATCTGCATTACTACCCAGTTGATGCGATCAACCAGTTTCTAAGGAGCCGCCCCGTCGCCCGTGTTCGGACCCAATTGACGAAAGCTTTTCCATCTTATCAACAACTCACTGCCTCGTTCACTCTTTCGGACGAGCGACTGTGATTTGCCAGGCATTTTCAGCGCACGCCATGACTGTTGTGCTAAGGACATTTCTTATTCCACTTTTGCTTCAAGCGTCAAAATAAAGATAAACTTTTGATTCAACTTAATCAGGAACTCCACTGAATTAATATCAAAGCTAATCAATTCCTTACAATCCCCTCGCTCTCTCTCTCTCTAAGCTGCAACCCCCGAGGGCCCGTGACGTCACTCTCTCGGCGGGACAGGTAAGACCAGGTCAAAGTGTCCCTTAATTAACGCTTTACCTTGTGGTCGCTGCTCACCTGATTCGAATGGAATTAAAGGTAGAATTGAAATAAGGGAGTAAACTCGTAGACTTTTAGAGACTAAAGGATGAAAGTGCAATTAAGGGTGGAAATGCTGAAAATATGGAAGAAAGTAATCAAATTACAGAAGTGGATACGCGAGGGAAAGTGGATCTGGGTGCCAAAGCGGGTTTTACGGGTGGAAGAAGATGGAAAGACAGGTATCCGTTCTCGGGCAGAAGCAGATTCGTTGGTGGCCGTGTTTGTAAAAGGCGACATTAAATTTTAAGGGAAAAATTTCAGGGTGAATCTCTGGATTTTAATGTGGATGTGGAATTCAAGTTAAAAGCGAATATATATATATATATATATATATATATTATATATATATATATATATATATATATATATATATATATATACATACACATATATATATATGTATGTATGTATGTATGTATGTATGTATGTATGTATGTATGTATGTATGTATGTATGTATGTATGTATGTATGTATGTATGTATGTGTGTGTGTGTGTGTGTGTGTGTGTGTATTATGTCTATAAAACTGACTTGGAGATGGTTTCAAAATTACGAATTCTAAGAATGAAAATGAACCCGCGGATGGAGGTTTAAAAAAAATAAAAATCAAAGTTTCAAGAGGGAACGCAGATTTTTAAAGTGTGGAAGCATAAGCACGATTGGAAGTGGACTTAACGGCGGGTCGCGGGAGGGAAACGCGCCCTGGGGAGGAAGGCTGAATGGGGTGATTGGATGGTCGCCTCTGAAATGGTGTCTGGGAGATAGGGACGCCCAACACCCATTTATGACAGTTTTATGGGAAGGACTTGGAGAGGGTGCGGTGGGGGACAGGGAGGAGGAACAGCAGAAGAATTGAAGGACATGGGCAGGAGGTAGATGATAGGGGGAAATGGAACAAAGAGGGAGACGATGAGAAACACGACAATTACAGACGACTAAACAAAAAGGAAAAAAATGGCAGATAGTAAACGAGGGCGAGTAGCAACTACTTCGTCAGGAGGCTCTAAACAGCGCCCCACCCTGAGCTGAGGCGGCGGCGGCGGCGGCAAGGGACGGGAGAGGCGCCGATTCACCCCCCCCCCCACCCACCCACCCCTCGTGCGCTGGCCAACGTCGGCAGGAACGACAACCTTGTAGTTGAATGATCAAACGGCCGTCAGCGAGCATCAAGGGCGGGTGGGCGTGGGCGGGCCGGAGGGGGGAAGGAGCTGAAAGTGAGGCCGACGTGGGGTGTGAGGGCGAGAGACAGATAAGCCGTGAAAGTTCGAAAGAAAAGGCGAATGGTGGAAGGCAATATCATATTTCAAAAATAAAAAAAATAAAAAATGCGTGATACCGCAGGACCTGCGACCGTAGGTAATAATCATCCCTGACAAATTAATGACGCAGACACAAGACATAAACACATAAAGAAATACACATAAAGATAGACACAAACTTACGCGCAAACACATACACATAGACACGGTAACACATCTAACTTGGCTAACAAAAAAGAGGCGTTGAAAAGCGACCGGTTTCGGGAAAGACTTATTCACGCCGACACTTTGGGATAAATTTTAAGTTGATGGAAGGAAAAGTTTCTCTCCCGGCGAATGTAAGTTGTGAATGTCAATGCAACTTAGCGTCTTCCTCCTCCTCCTCCTCTGCGTCTGCCTCGGGTACTTGACGTGTTCGGGAAATGAATGGGGAATTCTGGCGTCACTCGATTTTATTCTTTATTCATTTCTGAATATTCCAATCTTCTACAAATCTCGGCGCTGCACAAAGTTTTCAAAGTCTTGCCGAGATTCGAGCGCCAGACAGAGAAAGAACAAGCCCCGCCCACGCGCCCTTAAGACATCAAAAGACGTGTAGCTTCGCCTGTCACCCGCAGCCGCCTCTTGTCGCCGCCCGAAATAAGGTCTGCAGGTCAAGCCCTTTGGGACAAGGCCAACAAAGATAGTGTTTTTGTTGCTATTTTTGTTCTTTTTTCGCTCTCTCACTTTGACCTCACATCGCCTTGCCTAAAAAGGCCAGATTCCATTTCCTTTCAATCACTTCGTTGTGGGGGATCCTCTTCATCCACCGAAATACGGATGGCAGATAAAACGTCAAAAAACCTGATGGCAAAAGCGATTATATTCACATATAGGGGTAATCACGCAACTTCTCATCTCCTTTTTTTATCCCTTAGAAAAAAGAAGCTTATTGCCAAAATCCCCTTAGACCGAAATTCGGCGGCGGATAACGAAACAAGGAAAGTGTGTGTGAGTTTCACCAGCGACTGGGAAAATAAAATATACATATAAAAAAAACTTTCTTTAGTCCAAGGTTGCGCTTCCCCAATTAATGTTTTTTGCAAAACTATAACAGCCCCACCTGTGACAGACACTGACATCGGCTGTTCACAACTGGCGAAGGCATAGCAGTACGAGTATCGGTATGAATACAGTGAGGCAAGCGTGAAACTGAGCAAGAAAAGAAGCAGTGAGTCTCTTCGCGTACGGAGAGGATGTGTTCTGTCACGTTTGGACACATCCCTACGTGGGTTGCAAAACTAATAGTACATACAGTGTGTGTGTGTGTGTGTGTGTGTGTGTGTGTGTGTGTGTGTGTGTGTGTGTGTGTGTGTGTGTGTGTGTGTGTGTGTGTGTGTGTGTGTGTGTGTGTGTGTGTTATATATATATATATATATATATATATATATATATATATATATATATATATACACATATATACATATACAGAGAAAACGCGCGCGCGCGCGCGCGCGTGTGTGTGTGTGTGGGGGGTGCTGCCGCGTGCGTGCGTGCGTGCATGCGTGCGTGTATGTGTGTGGGTGCGCGCGTGTGTGTGTGTGTGCGCGTGACGATGTGTGTGTCAGTTTGCTACACACATGCATACATACATACAAAAACACATGTGTATATACAAGTGTATATACACACATTAGCAAAGAAGTGTTTCAACTTGCAGAGCGTCATCACTTTCCATTCTAAAACGGCCAATATAAAAAAATACATACATAATCTTTTAGAATAATCAAAAATTAATAATGTCATAAAGAACTTTCCTCTCCCCCCCCCTCCCCGCCTCGGACATACATCACCCCCTTCCTCCCCCAACCGCATCTGACTTTGAGTGTCTCTTCGCCTGCTTACAAAAACAGCTTATCCGACCTCGCCCATACATACATCCTGTGGGGCGGGGGGGGGGGGGGGGGAAAGCGGGGCAGAAGCAACAATAGTGAGGTCGGTCCTGACTGTCTGGAGGGACAATGATGAAAATTAGTCAGGTCAGTTGATCCTTTTTTCGGGAAAGAAAAAATATAATTCCCAATAAAACGCATTGGGCAAAGAGGGAAACTAGCATGAGGTACAATTACAAATGTGTAATTATCAACCGCCCATAATTACGGGCGAGAGGATGAAAACACCAGTCGGGGTCAAGCTGGGTCACCGAGAAACGGAAGCCACGTCAGTCAAAGCCACTCCGGAGACAAGATAATGCGCGGCTGTACGAGAGCGAGGCGTTGAAGCCGTCACCTCCTTTGACCTTGGCCGTCGAGGGGAGGGGGTAGGGGGGAGGGGAAGGCGATGGAGCGGACAGGGAAATAGAAAAGGGAAAGGGGGTAAGAAAGACCAAAAAGTAATGAAGGAGGAGAGAGGTGAGAGGAAGAGAAAGAGGGAGGGAGCAGGAGAAAGGGGGGAAAAGAAGAGGGTGAGGGGGAAGGGGGAAGAGGAAGCGGCGCATGGGTAGGGGGCATCATTAGTTCTTCGAGGGTGGTTAAGAAGCTACAAGGGGGAGCGGGTGGAGGTGACCACAAAGAGTGAGGGAAGACAAAGAAAACTGGTAGTTAACGTTTAGTCCTACTGATTCATGGTGAAAATATGCTCGATTTTCTTCTTCTTTGTACAGAACAGTGAGCATAAGGTGCAAAAACAAGGTAAATCCATGAGCATCCAACCAAACGGACAGCTCATATTGATGATGAAAATGTTAACGATAACGATATTGATAATGATAACGATAATGGTGATTATAAAGAAGGGACAGAAGATGGAAGAGGGAAAACAATCGAATTCGAAGAAAAATAAGCCTTTGCAGCAAGAAAGCTCAATAAGCTACCCAAAGCCAGGGAAAACACTCGAGGCCCAGCGGACGAGCGAGGCGAGGACGGGGGGACGAGGGAAAACGACCTGCTGACGAGGGAGACAGCCGAGGCAACGGACAGCAATGGCGAACTTTAACGCTTATACGTATGGACTACGATAACCGCCAAGATTAGCAATTTAAAACCTGATTATAAAATCATGCCAGAGCTCCGATCCCACCCCCTTCGCGGCTGCCTTTTCATCCATTCCCTCTCCGCTTTTTTTCTTTACACATTCCTTTTCTCCCCCTTTTTGCTTTACAATTTGTTATCGCTGTTTAATAATTATTGTTAACATCTACTAGGAGTTGCCTGCCTGAAGATAGAAGCTTTTGCTAACTCGCCTTTCTGAGCCAGCAATTCAATTTTTATCTCCCTCCCATTCTCCTTCCTCGTCGCAAAGTAAATATGGCAATGCCATTACTTTCAGGTTATTTATGTTAACGGATGCAGTGCTACGTCGAGTCACTTTGCACGGGTAGTTAGTTACAGTCATCCCCGTCCATGAGGGTTACCTACTCGGCATTAGTTCTGCTTACCCAGTTCACACACTCCCTTTATGACGAGGAAGTGAATCTTTCGAGATCAAGATGTTAAAGCAACGAAAGCCTGGAACTCAGACCCCGACCCTGGTGTTCCCTGAGGGTCGGCGGAGGCATCACAGAGGACTGCGAGTGGGGACTTGCCATGAGGGAGATGGACAATTTCATCGATACAGTTCAGGCAATGGACGAGTATTAGTCCTGACTGTAAAGTCACATTAATCTAGGTTCTGGCAAATTGTTAATAATTACACGAGTTCTATGTCAGGGAATAACAAGTTTTGTTTCTGGAATGTTAGGAGCTTCAATGTTTCACAAGATGAAGCTCAGGATAGTCTTGGCAGCTTGGGCTCTCAATTCTTAAAGTGGAGCCTGCCTATAACTGATATCGTTTCAATCCGACAATAAAAACATGTACTAAAGTTTATAATTTAAATACAGCTACCGGCGTATCCTTTCCCTTTCCATCCGCATGTCCTAATCAAGGAAGCAAAAATTAGAAGAAAAAACCAAAACACCATTAAGTCAGATCTAAATGCCACTGCGCTGATGAAAAGGGTAGGGAGAGAGGGTGTATATTAGCTAATTACGACCTCTGACCCCGTCCGAGGCGAGCACGGCCATCTCCGCACGCTTCCCGCGGCAAACTTAACGGCTGGTCCACTGGCGCTAAAATTACGAGCTGAAGTTTAGATGTTAATGATACGTAAATCTGAACAGTTCATGTGATTATAAATTTCCCTTCACATCCATCTGACCATAAAATCCGCATATTTTGTTTTGGAAAAAAGCTCTTCATTACATTTATGGGCCTTTGTGCTTACACTGTCACTATGACAGCGACGGATGCTCCCATTTATCAGCATGGCTGCCTGCCTATCAAATTATTTCCTAAATTCGTACATGTTTTTTGCAATCACTTCTCTGTTTTACTATTTTGTTCTTTTTTTCCTTCGAGATATTACTATAAGCTTGCATGTAAGTCATTACAGTATAATAATATACAATAAACGTAATTATAATTATCTATCCATCTACATGCCCGTATGTGTATATATGTATATGTATATAATGTATACCTATATTCCACCCAGCTGCTGACGCCCACACGGTGCGGTCAGGCTCCCGGGCGTGTGGTGAAGGGGAAGGGGCCATCCGTAATTCCCCCGCCCCTACTCCCCGCCGTGACGGCATGATATGAGGGAGTGCCACGGCATGCTGGCAGTTACCGGCTCCGTAATACACTTGTTGGTGGACTCCCCGCAGCCATATTGGGTTCGTTACCTCGTCCGGGCTTCCTTCCCAGCCGCCGCCGCCAGCGCTGGCGTGAGGCCGGGAACACGGAATAGCCTTAAGCCGTCTCCCTTCTTTTCTTCCCGGGCGAGCGCGAAAACCCGGCCGGTAAATATGAGAAAGGAAGGAGATCGTAAAGCGTGAAATACGTCCCCGTCTCGTGTATGATAAAAAAGGGGGTTTTCCTCCAGGCGGCTTACGAATTCTCGCGAGGATCTTAGACGGGCTGCCAAAATAACCCTCCCTTGCGAATAATTAAATCGAGCTCGGGTCATTCGAGGTCAGAGCCACGGTGGGCGTCGAGGGTCGGGTGGGTGTGGGGAGCGGCAAACCCTTCACCGACGCCGCCGCGGACCTAAGGTAGCTTGACGTCCTGTGTCCAAACAAGCAACGGGACCTAATGTCATCAGCATTGCCATTAACCATATTGTAGCACCGCCCATCGCGACGGAAAGTGGGGGGAGGAGGGGAGGAGGAGAGGCGACTGGATTATCCAAATTGGTCAGCATTACCCACAGAATCCTCTGTTTATGTTCGTTTTCTTTCAAAATAGAGTGATCATTGACATGGCAAAAGCCAAGTTCACGTTATGCCTGAAGGTTTATTCGCAATGGAAAAAAGCCAAAACAAAAAAACAAAAAACAAAACAAAAGGTCATGGTATAGTATTTGTACAAAGTGGACTATCAGGGAAAAGGTCACCGCAATAGGATGGAGCGGAAGGCCAAGGGGTAACGAGGAGCCACAGCGGACTAATGCAATTAAGCAGGTGAAGGCGTTTGTGTTTCTCTCTCTCTCTCTCTCTCTCTCTCTCTCTCTCTCTCTCTCTCTCTCTCTCTCTATATATATATATATATATATATATATATATATATATATATATATATATATATATATATATATATATATCCCTCTCTATCTCTATCTATCTATCTATCCCTCCCTTAGCTCCGCCCTTTCTTCCTTACTCCTTTCCGTTTGTCCGGAGAGGGAGAGAGAGAGGGAGAGAGGGAGAGAGCGAGAGAGGTGGAGAGGGAGAGAGAGAGAGAGAGAGAGAGAGAGAGAGAGAGAGAGAGAGAGAGAGAGAGAGAGAGAGAGAGAGAGAGAGAGAGAGAGAGAGAGAGAGAGAGAGAGAGAGAGCGAGAACTTGACGACAGACGGACGCCCCTCCTTTGTTTTCCTCTCGGCTGTAATTCAGGTTATCTCCTAATTTCATTGCATTTAAGTCTCATTATCCCTCCGCGTGCTCGACCTTTGAAGGAGCAAAGCCACGGATTCTGAAGGCTTGAGAGGCACTGGAGGATCGAAGAGAAAGAGAAAGAGAGAGAGAGGGAGAGAAAAGGAGGGGAGGGAGGGAGGGAGGGAGGGAGGGAGGGAGGGAGGGAGGGAGGGAGGGAGGGAGGGAGGGAGGGAGGGAGGGAGGGAGGGAGGGAGGGAGAGGGAGAGGGAGAGGGAGAGGGAGAGGGAGAGAGGGAACGAAGTATAGACCAAGATACTGCGAAAGACGACAAAAAAAATACCGAATAAAATATCAATATCAATACGCTGCCAAAAGAGAGAGAAAATTGGAAGCAAAAGAGGGATGACTTGCATAAACCACCAAGACGTTAGCTCCGTCTACCTCGCACACTAAAAAGACTTCAAACGTGATTATTTCCCCCTTCCTTCGGTTTGTCAATCACTCAGCATTACCGAGGCCTCGGAAATGACATGGAGGGAAGCAGGAGGACGCCGGAATATTTTTCTCTGTATTTGTATATTTATCATTTATACCGTTCTCTTTCTCAAAAGATTTCAATGAAAATCACGAGAAACGTGTATGTATATATATATATATATATATATATATATATATATATAATATATATATATAAACATATATATATATATATATATATATATATATATATATATATATATATATATATATATATATATATATAAACAATTTCATTAATCAACTGGTATAAATTCAAAAATAAGTATACCATATGCTGGAAAGAGGTAGATAGACAAAGACAGATAGACAGCGGCAGAGTAAGAAAGTGAATGAGTGAGGGGGAGAGGGAGAGAGAGAGAGAGAGAGAGAGAGAGAGAGAGAGAGAGAGAGAGAGAGAGAGAGAGAGAGGAGAGAGAGAGAGAGAGAGAGAGAGAGAGAGAGAGAGAGAGAGAGAGTGGAGAGAGGAGAGAAGAGAGAGGAGAGAGGAGAGGAGAGAGAGAGAGAGAGGAGGAGAGAGAGAGAGAGAGGAGAGAGGAGAGAAGAGAGAGAGAGAGGAGCGAGAGAGCGAGAGAGAGAGAGAGAGAGAGAGAGAGAGAAGAAGGAGAGAGAGAGAAAGGAAAGAGAGAGAGAGAGAGAGAGGAGAGAGAGAGGAGGAGAGAGAGAGAGAGAGAGAGAGAGAGTGAGAGAGAGAGAGAGAGAGAGAGAGATGAGAGAGAAAAGAAAAGAAAGAGAGAGAGAGAAAAGAAAGAGAGAGAGAGAGAGAGAGAGAGAGAGAGAGAGTGAGAGAGAGAGAGAGGAGAGAGGAGTGAGAGAGAGAGAGAGGAGAGAGGAGTGAGAGAGAGAGAGAGAGAGAGAGAGAGAGAGAGAGAGAGAGAGACAGAGAGAGAGACAGAAAGAGATGAACAAAAAGAGAAAAAGAAAGAAGAAAAAGAAAGAAAAACGAGAATGAATAAGAAAGAAGAAAAACGAGAATGAAAAAGACAAAGAATACGAAAACAAGAAAAAGAAAATGAGAAAGAGAGCTCGAAACCACCACCAGCACTCCTAGCAGCAGCAAAGGCAGCGAGGCAAGAGAAGCACAGACTCCCAGCCTTATCTTGCAACAAGCGCTCCTTTGCCACTTGCAATATCAACACAAGACAGTTATAGAAACCTGCTCCCGATAGCCTTCGGTCTGCACCATCTCGTAAATCATTAGAAAATAAATAAACACAACAAGAACTGATTATCATGAATTCGGGAAAATGAGATCAGGAAATAGTTTTTGAGTTCGGCGAAGAAGAGGGAGGGAAAGGAGGTGAGGAGGAGGAGGAGGAGGAGGAGGAGGAGGAGGAGGAGGAGGAGGAGGAGGAGGAGGAGGAGGAGGAGGAGGAGGTGGAGGAGGTGGAGGGGAAAGAGGAGTAGGAAGATGATGGTGATGATGATGAGGATGGAAATTAGAAAGACAGGGATGAGAGTGAGCGTGATAAGAAGAAGAAGAAGAAAAAGAAGAAGAAAAGAAGAAGAAGAGAAAGATGAGGAGGAGAGAGATGAAAAAATGGAATCAAGAAGAAGAGTGAGAAAAAGAAGAAAAAATAAAATCAGAAAAAGAGAAGGCGAAGGGAGAACAAGAAAGAAATAATATCAAGAAGAATAACAATGAGAGCAAGAAAGAAGACAGAAGGATTAAGCAAGACGAGAAAGAAACACCTCTTTTGTTTAGAGACAAATAACAAAGGCTGTGTAGGGCGCTTTGTCTCGCGTTACAACAACAAAAAAAACAGACAATAACATCAATAAGGACAATAACAATAAGCATTCACGGTAACGCTAATGATAATGCTGATGACGAACCAATAATCGTGGAAAAGGAGAAACGAGGCAAAGGGAGAAGGGCAAACA